>NC_068422.1:41964611-42315444 GCF_023373465.1 Oncorhynchus keta | reverse complement strand
TGGGAATGCGGCTGTTACGTCAATATTACCCGCCAATCTTTGGACAATAAATTAGACTAGGTACGATCACGAATATCCTATTAAAAGGACATCAACCTGTAACATCTTATGCTACTCTATTTGTCATATATGCATAGTCACCTTAACAATACCTACATGCACAAACTACCTCAATTAGCTTGACTAACCGGTTACTGTATATAGCCTCGCTTCTGTTATTTTTCACTGTCTTTTTACTGTTAAAAAAAAAAAAATTCTTGACTTATCTATTGTTCTCCTAATAGTGCAATTGTTAAGTAAAACAATAGGTGTTGGTTAGGGCCTGTAAGTAAGCAATTCACTGTAATGTCTACCTACACCTGTTGTATTCGGCGCACATGACAAAAACTTTGATTTGATTCTTGCAGCCCCAACAAGAATAGTCCCAGTAAGCAAAATTAAGTTGAAAAATCCCATCTAAAATACGTTGAAGCGCGGTTCAATTTAGGTTCTGAAGGAAAAGCTAAGACACAATTCCGGACGTGAAAGTTGAAATTATGTCAATTATCGACATCTATGTTTGGGTCAAGGTCGGTCCAGTCCAGGGCAAAACTAATTGCATTCTAAAGTCAATATCATGATTCGTTTATTATTGGTGTCAGATGTGTTAGCTGGGGCTGGGGAAAAAGTATGAACCCTATCAGTGAATATCAGCTACCCAACTTTATCAGGAGGAAATATCCTGAGCCTATTTGCAATCTGTTTACACCCCGGGAAATGCATATTTTCTTTTTCGCTATGATCAGCTCGTACAAAAATGTATGGATACAAACTTGAAACAGCTGATCATGACAATTTAGCTCATGAAACTTGTGGACCGCTGATGTGAGTAGCCTGATTGTCCATTTCACTTGGACTTGTCCTGTTTTTAGAATACGGTGTTAACATGTCAGTGCATTTATTTATTTTATTTGTCGCCATTTAGGTTAGGCTATTTGATCAGGAAAAACCTGCATGATGTAACAAGTTTCTATCTCATTACATTGTCATACATTTTATCTCCAGCCTGTAGGCTGCAGAGAAAGCCTCATGCTCTTCCTACCATTTTCTACTGAGACTGAGCCATTAGTTGTAAAGCAAGCTACTTTCTAACGATATACACTGCTCAAAAAAATAAAGGGAACACTAAAATAACACATCCGAGATCTGAATTAATGAAATATTCTTCTTAAATACGTTTTTCGTTACATAGTTGAATGTGCTGACAACAAAATCACACATTATCAATGGAAATCAAATTTATCAACCCATGGAGGTCTGGATTTGGAGTCACACTCAAAATTAAAGTGGAAAACCACACTACAGGTTGACCCAACTTTGATGTAATGTCCTTAAAACAAGTCAAAATGAGGCTCAGTAGTGTGTGTGGCCTCCACGTGCCTGTATGACCTCCCTACAAAGCCTGGGCATGCTCCTGATGAGGTGGTGAATGGTCTCCTGAGGGATCTCCTCCCAGACCTGGACTAAAGCATCCGCCAACTCCTGGACAGTCTGTGGTGCAACGTGGTGTTGGTGGAAGGAGCGAAACATGATGTCCAATTTGTAAGTCGCTCTGGATAAGAGCGTCTGCTAAATGACTTAAATGTAAAATGTCCCAGATGTGCTTAATTGGATTCAGGTCTGGGGAACGGGCGGGCCAGTCCATAGCATCAATGCCTTCCTCTTATAGGAACTGCTGACACACTCCAGCCGCATGAGGTCTAGCATTGTCTTGCATTAGGAGGAACCCAGGGCCAACCGCACCAGCATATGGTCTCACAAGGGGTCTGAGGATCTCATCTTGGTACCTAATCGCAGTCAGGCTACCTCTGGCGAGCACATGGAGGGCTGTGCGGCCCCCCAAAGAAATGCCACCCCCACACCATGACTGACCCACCGCCAAACCGGTCATGCTGGATGATGTTGCACGGCGTCTCCAGACTCTGTCACGTGCTCAGTGTGAACCTGCTTTCATCTGTGAAGAGCACAGGGCACCAGTGGCGAATTTGCCAACCTTGGTGTTCTTTGGCAAATGCCAAACGTCCTGCACGGTGTTGGGCTGTAAGCACAACCCCCATCTGTGGACATCGGGCCCTCATACCACCATCATGGAGTCTGTTTCTGACCGTTTGAGCAGACACATGCACATTTGTGGCCTGCTGGAGGTAATTTTGCAGGGCTCTGGTAGTGCTCCTCCTTGCACAAAGGCGGAGGTAGCGGTCCTGCTGCTGGGTTGTGGCCCTCCTACGGCCTCCTCCACGTCTCCTGATATACTGGCCTGTCTCCTGGTAGCGCCTCCATGCTCTGGACAGTACGCTAACAGACACAGCAAACCTTCTTGCCACATCTTGCATTGATGTGCCATTCTGGATGAGCTGCACTACCTGATCCACTTGTGTGGGTTGTAGACTCCGTCTCATGCTACCACTAGAGTGAAAGCACCCCCAGCATTCAAAAGTGAACAAAACATCAGCCAGGAAGCATAGGAACTGAGAAGTGGTCTTTGGTCCCCACCTGCAGAACCACTCCTTTATTGGGGGTGTCTTGCTAATTGCCTATAATTTCCACCTGTTGTCTATTCCATTTGCACAACAGCATGTGAAATTTGTCAATCAGTGTTGCTTCCTAGTGGACGGTTTGATTTCACAGAACTGTGATTGACTTGGAGTTACATTGTGTTGTTTAAGTGTTCCCTTTATTTTTTTGAGCAGTGTAGTTCATTTTATGTCACAATGCGTTTGATTTGCCCACTGGGGGACAAGGAGAACCCCAGCTCAACTAAAACCATTGGCTATGTGCTTATTTCAAGGGATTGTTAAATAAATGTTAACTATTTGGTTTAAATGTCATATATTGAGTGTAGTCAGAACTATACATTTCTGGTTTATTCCATGCAAAACATTTGCACACACCTAGCTCATAGTTATACAGGCAGTAACTGCATGATTTTCATGATCAGTAAACATCAATGATCATGCAATTTCAGATGCCAAATGGACAGGTACCTTCAGGTATGTAGCAAGCTTGGCAAACAACATCATTTTGGAAAGAGCTCGACATTGACTAGTCCTCGTTCTGGTAAAGTTTTCAGTCATACTACCTTCACCACCACTATAGATGGCTACCAAATCAAAGTATTTGTATATAGTCATCTAGTTTATCCCCTGAAAGTTTGCTTGTTAACTAGCAATGGATGGCCAGAACTTCCTCCTGCCAAAACAGGCTGAGATTTCAGGCGGTATTTTCAAACAGCTCTTATACTAAAAGGGCATTATCGTCATTTTCAAAACTTGACCATATTATTCCAACCTCCGTGTGGAATGTTTTTGACTGCACTGTGCCTTTTAAGACGGGCGGCTAAGAGCATTGGGCCAGTCATCGAAAGGTAGATCGCGATTGAGCAGTAGCAAACCAACAAAAAAATATACGGTTCTGAAACACCCGTGAGTTTTGTTTGGCCAAACACCCGTGAGTTTTGTTTGGCCAAACACCCGTGAGTTTTGTTTGGCGCCTTGTCCTACACCTTGTTGCTATGTGCATTATAGCAAAGTTATATGGTGTTGAGAACGTTGTGGCGGAGGCAACAGCAGATTGAAGAGATGAGAAAACAGCCCTTCTCTTATTGTCTAAGAAAAGTGAGGAGAGAGGAAACCCCAACTTAATTAGATCTATAATCAAAAGCCTTACTGTTAAATGTGCCTGGCTTTATAAATCATCCATATGTACTGTATCAAGAGAAACAAGACACATCCTGCTTGTGTTGCGTGTTTCAGTATTTGTTTGGCTGCTGTTTTTATATTTGCTATGCTCAAAAACATTTTTTCATGAGAACTGTACCTCTGGTATTACAAAGAGAGAAAAAAAGGATAATTATTTATTTAGTGTTTACACTGTTCCAAATGGTCAAATTTACAGTTCAATAGTTAACACACACGGACGCAGCGGTCTAAGACACTGCATCTCAGTGTAAGAGGCGTTACTACAGTTTCTGGTTCCAATCCAGGCACGTTGTCACATTCGGCTGTGATTGAGAGTCCCACAGGGCAATGCACAAATGGTCCAGTGTTTTTGGCATTTACATATGTCCCCATTAAAAAAAAAAAGTTTATTTTTTTTATACCTTTATTTAACCAGGCAAGTCAGTTAAGAACAAATTCTTATTTTCAATGACGGCCTGGGAACAGTGGGTTAACTGCCTGTTCAGGGGCAGAACGACAGATTTTTACCTTGTCAGCTCGGGGGTTTGAACTTGCAACCTTCCGGTTACTAGTCCAACGCTGTAACCCATTACCAGTAAAACATAATCAAAACCCATTTCTTTCACTTACTTGCTATGCTGTTACGTTAATTTGTTCAGTTGTTTCATATTTCAACCAGGATTTCATCATGCATGTCAAGCAGTGAAGTTTCAGTACTGTCTGTCCGTGGCCTCTCTTCCTTGGTGCGCACGGTCACTATGTCCATTTCCATCTTGTCCAGCTGTGTATGTAACATTTCACGTAAACCCTGTTTTTCTTGTCTGCATTGAAATAGCCGTTCTTGTACTTAGCATCGAGCATGGTTGCGACACAGTAAAGCGAGAATGCCACCCAATTGCTTGTTCACAGCCTGTCGGCAGTTTTGTTCAGCAGGCGTTTCAATGCCATGACAGAGGGTATCAAGTCTGCTGCAGGCACAGTTGATGAGCTTATTTATCGAGTAAGTTTGAATGGAGCTAGCTAGTGTGTTCATGTTTCAAACATGTTCTCAAATGCCGTTGAAATGGCAGCAGCGGTATGACAACCAGCACATTCATGAGCAACGCAATACAACTTTCCTCAGTACAAAATCCTTGACGACCCACTGCTGTCAGACTCGGCATGCTCATGGGCTGATATCGCTGGTCCAAATGTCAGTCGTGAAGCTAATAGCAGTGACTATATTACTGTGTAACTCCGGTAGGGCAACATCTGAAAAATAGCGCACTTGGTAGTGTGTACATGTGCTCGACCAGTTGCGAAAGTCCGCATCACCCACGACAGAGAACGGTTGATTGTCAAGGGCAATGAATTCCATTATCTTGGTGTTAATGATGGGCCGATGTTGGGTCTTTTTTAGCTAATATCATCCGATTCCGATCTGTTCACCGATATATCATGCATCCATAATAATATTAATCACCCTCTTTCTTGATCTCCTTTTTGTTATTATCATTATAATAAGTAATTTAGTTAGCATTAGTAGACTTAGTATAGCAGCCTTGTATAACTACCATTGAACTGTAGGCCTAAGAGCACATCCTCTTTTAGTCTTAATACCTTAACTTACTTAGGCATATATGCCAATACTTATATAGGCTACTTTGTCAGTCATTAATTCGTTCATGTCATCACACAGCATACGAGTCATTTAATGATGTGAAATGCAATCAAGCATTTTAAATTAAAATAACAACGCAACCATTGAATAATTAGCTTAAACGATAACTGAACCGTTCCATTTCGGTAGTTGCATTCAACAAATGCATGCGACTGGTTTTTAGTCTTTGCTGTAATAATAAAGGATTTACAAAAAGAATTGAATTGCTACAACACTCTACGCTTAATTTATCCAGTGTTTACACTGTTCCAAATGGTTGGAAACTATATTGTAATTGATACAGCACCTCTTTGGAACACATAATATGCATGCAGCGCTTGCCCCTTACATTTGATTTTTTTATTGATCTCCAGTATTTTCCACAACTAGTCACATTTATTCCACTGATCTCACTTGCCCTTTACCTTCTGAGCAACCTGTGAACATTCCCCTGCTTTTGAGTGTCTTTTTCACATGTTACAGTGTTGGAGTTTGTTGTAACCAATGTATTGATGTGTTTATGATATGCTATAGGACAGGCCCTATTGGTCACGTGCATACGATGTATACATTATATGTAAAGAGAGCAAGGATTATTGAGGGAATAGGGAATGTTTTTCCTAAGCAAGAGGGATTTCTGTAACAACTTTTTAGTCAGAAATGGCTGTGATTATATTGCTGCTACAGCAACACGGATGACGCGATAAACACTGATGTTCTGTGGTAGTCGCTGCACCAGGGAGGAGACGAGACAATGGGTGCTTGTCTTTTTATTTAATTTAAATATTTTTTTCCCCTTCACAGTGCAGCAAGTTTGAGCCAGGCACAATCAAATCAATTGCGGTCGGACTCCTTCTAGTCACTTGTCTTAATTATTTCATCTAACAGAGCTCTTAAAGCATTAGACAAGCTCAGTGCATATATTGGGCGGCAGGTGACCTAGTGGTTAGAGCGTTGGGCCAGTAACCGAAAGGTTGCTAGATCGAATCCCCAAGCTGCGAATATAAAAACCTGTTGTTCTTCCCCTGAACAAGGCAGTTTACCCACGGTTCCCCGGTAGGCCGTCATTGTAAATAAGAATTTGTTCTTAACTGACTTGCTAGTTAAATAAATCTTTAAAAAAAACATATATAGTTGATTTTGATTTTAAGCACAAGTGTCTATATAGGAAAAAATACATTTAAAAAATGTAGACCAATCAATTGGACAAAAGAACAGGTTGAGCAAGATCTTTTGTGTTGTTGTCTGGAACAGCCCTGCCTCCCTCACACAGGACTGGGTGACCTACTTGTTCAGTTTAATTTAAAAGTGATGTCTGTAACATTATATGTTGTTCTATAACCAGTGAGTGACCCAACACATGACTCTCACAGGTTTCTACTCATGCACATGTTTTAGCCCTGGTTCCATTGCTGAGAACCAGGGCAGAAGAATCCACTCTACTGGCCGTCAGAGTGCCAACCTGCACTCTGTTACATCAAGATAATTTTATTGCCCCATTTCATTTAGCACCCATTGCTTTAGCTTGCTATGTGGTGAATGTTTTCTGTATCAAAAGAAATACACTCTCCGTGCAAATCCAATGCAGGAACAAGGCCTGGTATTTTCAGTTTACCTAACATCGGGCATCTCTTCCTTGGCCGGATCCCAAGTCACACTGCTGGATTTGCCTTTTCACTGCTGGATTTGCCTTTTCACTTTCCCAGTGACTTGTCACAGAATGGCATACATTGTATAATATATGTGAATTTGGGTGAACCCTGATTGTATACTTTTATCTGCTGTACCAACAGGGAAGGGATGCAGTATTACTAAAATGACACACGGAAGGGACACCCTTCCCTAACGCTGTCTGTCGCTCTCTCTCTCTCTCTCCAGTGGGCAACAGTGACGTTCCATCTTCCACACCATGTGCTAAAGTTGGTCGCCAGTGCCATCGTGAATGAGCTGAAGAAGATAAACCAGAATGTCGCTGCCTTGTCTGTGGCCTCATTCATAATGGACAGACTCTCCTACCTCTTACCAAGCGCACGGCCTGAGCTGGGGGTGGGCCCAGGGCGCTCTGTAGATAGGTGAGCAGGACCTTAAACCATGACAAACCTCACCGTGCACCACAGAGGCGTGAAAATCACTGAAGGAACTTTTATCTCTCCATTACCAGTTTTATGTTTTGCCGTCATTTCTGAATTAATAAGGTATTGACTCTTGCTGTCTGTCTTTCAGATCATTAATGTACAGTGAAGCCAATAGGAGAGAAACGTTCATGTCATGGCCCCACGCCGGGTACAGGTGGGCACAGCCTGACCCTATGGCCCAAGCAGGATTTTACCACCAGGTAGGCAGTGTAAGGACACAGTCTCCCATCAGCTCTCTGTCTCTAATGCTTACATATGAATTTATTTACTATTTCATCCTCCAATTACATGTTTATCATGCATGCACACAAGTTTGCATGCTGTTTGACAGACACGTTGCTGTATGGCACACTATTGCTGACGCAGTATAAAATATATTTATTGCTGTTCATAAAGTGTAATAGATTAGTACTTGACTTGGAGTTTCTCACTGTTTGGAAATGCCTTCTCTCTCTTCGTTCCCTCTGCAGCCTGCCTCCACCGGTGATGACAGGGCCATGTGTTTCACATGCAGTGTCTGCCTGGTGTGTTGGGAGCCCACAGATGAACCATGGTGAGTGACACATACTGTGCATTTGGAAAGTATTCAGACCCCTTGACATATTCCACATTTTGTTACATTACAGCCTTATTCTAAAATAGATTAAAAAAAAATAAAAAATCAACCTCCTCAAATACCCTATAATGACAAAGCTAAAACATTTTTTGTTGTTGCAAATGTATATATATATAAAAAAAAACACATTTGAAGTATTCAGACCCTTTACGCAGTACTTTGTTGAAGCACCTTTGTCAGCGATTACAGCCTTGTGTCTTCTTGGGTATGACCATACAAGCTTGGCACACTTGTATTTGGAGTTTCTCCCATTCCTCTCAAGCTCTGTCATGTTGGATGGGGAGCATCACTGGACAACTATTTTCAGGTCTCCAGAGATGATCGATCAGATTCAAGTCCGGCCTCTGGCTGGGCCACTCAAGGACATTCAGAGACTTGTCCCGAAGCCACTCCTGCATTGTCTCGGCTGTGTGCTTAGCGTAATTGTCGTGTTGGAAGGTGAACCTTCGCCCAGCGCTCTGGAGCAGGTTTCCATCAATGATCCCTCTGTATTTTGCTTCGTTCATCTTTCCCTCGATCCTCCTAGTCCCTGCCGCTGAATAACATCCCTACAGCCGGATGCTGCCACCACTAAGTTTAACCGTAGGGATGATGCCAGGTTTCCTCCAGACGTGACACTTTGCATTTAGGCCAAAGAGTTCAATCTTGGTTTCACCAGACCAGAGAATCTCGTTTCTCATGGTCAGAGAGGCTTTAGGTGTTTTTTGGCAAACTCCAAGCGGGCTGTCATGTGCCTTTTACTGCAGTGGGGCTTCTGTCTGGCCACTCTACATTATAGGCCTGATTGGAGTGCTGCGGAGATGGTTAACCTTCCAGAAGGACAACCATCTCCACAGAGGAACTCTGGAGCTCTGTCAGAGTGACCGTCAGGTTCTTGGTCACCTCCCTGACCAAGGCCCTTCTCCCCTGACTGCTCAGTTTGGCCGGGTGGCCAGATCTAGCAAGACTCTTGGTGGTTCCAAACTTCTTCCATTTAAGATTGATGGAAGCCACTCTTCTTGGACCTTCAATGCCGTAGAAATGTTTTGGTACCCTTCCCTAGATCTGTGCCTTGACACAATCCTGTCTCAGAGCTCTACGGACAATTTCTTTGACCTCATGAATTTTGTTTTTGCTCTGACATGCACTGTCAACTGTGGGACTTTTATATAGGCAGGTGTGTGCCTTTCCAAATCATGTCCAAATTAATTGAATTTACCACAAGTGGACTCCAATCAAGTTGTAGAAACATCTCAAGAATGATCAATGGAAACAGGATGCACCTGAGTTCAATTTCGAGTCTCGTAGCAAAGGGTGTGAATACTTAAGTAAATATGGTATTTCTGTTTTTATTTTTTTTTAATACATTTGCAAACATTTCTAAACCTGTTTTCGCTTTGTCATTATTTTAATACATTTTAGAATTAGGCTGTGACATAACAAAATAAGGAAAAAGTGAAGGAGTCAGAATGCACTGTACACATACACACACCACAACCTTCAGATCGCACATTTATTCACCTCTCAACATAATGATCACGCCCCGGCCTTCCCGTCAGGTCTGAGCACGAGCGACATTCCCCCAACTGTCCATTTGTGAAGGGTGAGCACACCCAGAACGTGCCCCTGTCCGTCACGCTGGCCACCAGCCCCGCACAGTTCCCCACCCCTGATGGCTCAGATAAGATCGCCTGCTACGGCTTCGGCAGCTGCCCACACTTCCTGGCAGCCGCCACCAAGCGTGGCAAGATCTGCATCTGGGACTTGTCCAAGCTCATGAAGGTAAGGCTGTGCAGCGCGGCGACGCAGGAAACATGAGGTACAGTTTTGTTGATGTCTGCCTCCATGTTTTGTCCTGGATGTCTGGGCCCATTCATCAGACTTAATACAACTTATTGCATGAATGCATTAATCTATGTGCGTAAGGATATTACTAATGTTTGTAAATGTGATTTGTTGATTCATGATGTTTTGTGTTCCTCTTAGGTGCACTTGAAATTTGAAATCAACCCCTATGACCCGGCTATCCTGAGGCAGCTGATTCTGTCTGGGAGCGAGCTGGCCCTGGAGACCCAGGAGTCCAGGAGGCCCACCTTAGCCTGGCTAGAGGACTCCTCCAGCTGCTCAGACATACCAAAACTAGAGGGGGACAGGTACTACTGGACACACCCAGTCTATATACAGAGTCAATTAAAGTTTCAATGGTGTTAAGTGCGTGTAAAAGAGGAAATGTGTTTTTGTTTCTGTCTTTGCCAGTGACGATCAGTTGGAGGACTCCGACAGTGAAGAGCATTCCAGATCAGAGTCGGTGACCGGTATGAAGCCGCTCTTCAAATCTTGTTACTCTTTTGCTCCGTAGACTTTCTAGGTAAGTTATAAGTGATAAGTTGAGCTATGGCATTTTATTTTTGTCCCCTCTCCTGTTCTCAGGCCACCCGTCCCAAAGGGAGAGCATGGAGGTGAGCTTGGGTGTGACAGCACTCAGCCTCCTTCAGCAGCCAGAGAAGCTCCAGTGGGAGGTGGTGGCCAGCGTGCTAGAGGACACCGTCAAGGACCTGGAGGAGCTGGGGGCCAACCCTTCCCTGGCCCAGGTCAAGGCCGACAAGGCCAAGGAGAAGCCCGCGGAGCACCACAACATTCCCTTCCCCTGCCTTCTGGCTGGAGGCCTGCTCAGCTACCGCTCTGCCGCCGGCTCTCCGCTTGCCGCCCCACCCCCCTCCACCCGCCGCACCATGGACGGCCCTCTCAGGACTCAGGGCCCCGAGCTCCCCCATGCCGTACCTGACCAGGGGCCTGTAGAGATGGAGACCTGCAATCCACCTCCCATGGAGCTGGGCTCGCCAAACCCAGCCGCTCCTGCTGTGCGCAGGACTATGCCTGTGCTCTTGCTCTACAGCATCAAGGAGTCGGACGAGAAGTCGTCGGGCAAGGTGTTTGCCCAGATGAACAATCTGATGAGCAAGGGGCTGCACGAGGAGGGCTTCTCCGTGCCGCAGATCATTGAGATGGAGTTCGACACTCATGAGCAGCTGCTGCTCCAGGACCCGCCCATCACCTACATCCAGCAGTTTGCAGACGCTGCCGCAAACCTAGCCGCCCTGGACGGGGACAAGTGGAGCTCGCTGGCGCCGCGGCCCGGAGCCCTGGTGCAGTGTCTGCGACTGCCCAAGCAGCTGGAGGAGGAGAACCTCTACGTGGACTCCGTCACACCCTGTTCAGACGGCGTGCACTTGCTGGTGGGGCTACAGCCCTGCTCCGTGGAGTCTCTCAGCGCCATCAACCAGGTGGAGGCCCTCAACAACCTTAACCGCCTCCACTCAGCCCTCTGCAGCCGCCGTAAGGGAGAGCTCCAGCCCCTGCCCACACTGGCCAACGGCCACGAGGCCCTTCCCTCCGCCTCTCCCCCTCAGACCCCACTCATCCTGCCCCCCCCTGACCAGCGACAACAGCCGTCCAGGCCCCTGGGAGGCTGTGGCGGTGGTGGCTATCTGGCCCTCTACAAGCTCAACTACTCCACCCGCATTGTCACTCTGGAGGAGGAGCCTGTCAAGGTGCAGCACATCAGAGACCCCCGGGACGCCGTCACCTCCCTCATCCTGCTCCCGCCAGACGTGCTGGACGGGAGGGAGGACGACAGCGAGGAGGCCCCGGAGGAGACACATCGGCGTGGGCTTAAAAACGGCTGCGGCCACGGGTGTGGGCCAGGGACTGGTACTAGCAGCGCAGCTGCTCCCAGCAGTACCAAGGTGAAGCAGGCGGACGTGGTCGGACTGGGCCACTTGGTGGTCACCACTCAGGCAGGGTACATCATGATCCTGGACCTGTCCACTTTGGAGGTCCTGGCCAAAGTGGAGCCTCCCAAGAAGGACGGGATAGTGGATGAGATTGACCCTTTTGTCGCAGTCACCTACTGCTCCGGGACTGACCGCCTTTGCGCTTGCACTAAAGGTGAGGACGGCTCCACAATCTAGGCTAGAAATATCTCTTCCCCAGGTTTTAATGGTGCAGATCATGTTTTACAGTTTTTAATAGTTGTAATGTATCTCACAACATCTGGATATGCTTTTAGTATGTATGATACAACAATGAAAACGACTGCAGAAAAGTAACCTGCGACGCCGTCTGTGTGTGGCTGACATTGAGCGAGTCCTGGAGGCTGGTATTTTGGTCTAGGGATGGGGGATGGGCTGCTACTGAAGTTTATATTCAATTTTCCCCCTTGAGTCAGATTTGTCTATGAACATTTGTATCGCGGTCTGGTCCACCAAGCTGTTTTCCAGTCTGTGCTGCAGGCTGGCTTTCAACGAAAGCGGAAAAGAAACACGTTGTAATATGATTTGAAAATATATAGAGCTATTTATTTTGTAGCAGGCATGAGTGATTTTCAAGGGGAATTTCTTTTCCTCTTTGGTAGAACAAAGAGACGGTGGCCACTTTCTCAGCCTACTTCTTGGACCTGTAACTTTTGGATCTCTTTCATATTTAGAATGTTTTCAGTCTTACCACTGTCATCTAACCCCCCCCAGGTGGAGAACTTCACTTCCTTCAAATTGGAGGTGTGTGTGACGATATAGATGACGCCGACATTTTTGTCGATGGCCCCCTTTCTAAAGGGTCTGAACAGCTGTTGGAGGGAACCAAGCCCTCGTCCAACCCCTCGAGCCCAGGGATCACAGGTAGGAGATGCAGACCCCGTTACGCTTCACGTCTCTGCTCATTCAATAACTGTCTGCATCCCTGTTTTTGCCTCATTTTCACCTTTGTTGGTTATTTAACAGGTGGTGAGAAAACTGAGTCGCTTATTGTAACCTTCTTTCCATTGAAAGCACATGTTGATAGACAACATGATACTGTCCAGACAGTGAAAACGCCTCAATCACAATCAAGTTCTTTACATCCTGTGATTTTTATTTTATATTTTTTACTCTGCCAACCTCCTCTCCCTGTAAGGAGTTGACCTCCTGGTGGACCAAACGTTGGCCGTGGAGAGCCTGACGTCGCTGGTGGAGCTGACACGCTTCGAGACGCTGACGCCGCGCTTCTCAGCCACGGTGCCGCCCTGCTGGGTGGAGGTGCAGCAGGAGCAGCAGCAGCGCCGCCACCCCCAGCATCTGCACCAGCAGCACCATGGAGACGCCGCCCAGCACACACGCACCTGGAAGCTGCAGAGCGACAGGTACGGACGTGTGGGCGTGACAGGGTGGGTATGGGTGTGGGTAGAATACTTATGGGGTGTGTGCACTTAGTCACTGAGGCATTTCTCGTAAGTCTTGTCCGCAAATAGCACACACATTAATACATAAACGCTATTTGATAATGGCTGCACATTTTGTATGTTCTCACACACTAGGAATTCCTCATTGAGGACGACATCCACATGTTCCTTTTTAACGTTGAACTTCTATGTTGACATAACCTCTCAAGCTCCTATAGAAAACAAAAGTAGCCTAGGACATGTTGACTTTTAAAGACTAGAAAGTGGAATCTTATTTGTGTCTGTGAATAATGCGGCCGTGTTTTCCTTGTGGGTTGTAGCTCCAGCTGGGACGAGCATGTGTTTGAACTGGTCCTTCCCAAGGCCTGCATGGTGGGCCACGTGGACTTCAAGTTCGTCATGAATGCCAACATCACTAACATTCCTCAGATTCAGATCACCCTGCTGAAGAACAAGGCCCCAGGTCTGGGCAAGGTCAATGGTGAGGACACTCACCACGATCTCTGTTGCCTAATTTTGACAAGACGGTATCTGGAACATATACTATGAACAGGAGGACTGGTTACCGTAGAGAAACTAGCCTTTTGCAGGGAAATATTGACCATATCATTTATGATCATGCATGACATCACATTTTAGTCTTATTTGTAGACGTCCGTGTCTGCCTCTGCTGCCTACCGTCTCTCAATTCGCCAAAAGAAATGTATAACATTTTCTCTCCAGAGACGGCAGTTGACAGACAGATCTCCTTCCCCCTGTCCCATGTTCTCCATGCCAACGGGGAGAGGAACGGACAGCCGCTTATGCACGACTTCACAGACGACATCCAGTTCATGGACATCGAAGAGACACCAGGTAGGGAGCTGCAGGGGCAGCCAGCGTTGATAGACACCCGATGTATTTTCCTCCTCCGCCGGTGTTCGACACTTGATTATTGTGGGTTGCGTCGCCAGATTGTAGATGATTAGCGTTACTGGTGATTCTGAGGGTAACGCAGCTATCCGAGGGGTTCCTCGGCCAAGCAGAGGTGTCATCACATTGCTTTCCCCCCGTCCAGGCTCCAGGCTGTGCGCCTTCCTAGAGGACCATAAGGAGGATATCTTGTGTGGTCCTGTGTGGTTGGCCAGTGGTCTGGACCTCTCAGGCCACGCTGGGATGCTTAGCCTCACCAGCCCCAAGCTGGTCAAAGGTAACAGTATCTGCAACATCGAGTCACATTGAAGAAATCATACAGACTTGAAATCATTGGCCACTTTAATAAATGGATGACTAGTCACTTTAATAATGCCACTTTTAATAATAACGTCACTCATCTCATATGTATATACTGGATTTTATCTATTGCATCTTGCCTATGCAGCTCTGTCATTGCTCATCCGTATATTTAAATGTATATTCTTATTCCATTCCTTTAGGTAGATTTGTGTGTATTAGGTAGTTGTGGAATTGTTAGATATTGCTGCACTGTCAGAACGAGAAGCTACACTCGCAATAACATCTGCTAACCATGTGTATGTGACCAATAAGATTTGATTTGATGGCCATTTGTTTCCTCAGAACTGTTTGCTGTGAATCCTCTCCCCCCTGTCTATGTACGTATTTGTATTGTATGTTAGATTTTTTTTCAGTGGCGTTTCTGCTGGTTTGTCCCCCTCCCTGCAGGCATGGCCGGGGGCAAGTACCGCTCGTTCCTGGTGCACATCAAGGCGGTGAGCGACAAGGGCATGGAGGAGAGTCCCAGGCCGGTGATGAGGATGCCCGTTGCCAAGCCCCAGAGCAGCAAGGGCCATTCCCTCTCCACCCTGCTGCAGAGGGCACAGGCCACCAAGGTACAGAGGGCAAACCATTGGGAAAACAAATGCAATTTTACATCAAAGCTGTCTATTTCGGGAGTCTTTCTCTGCACACCTGAGGCATTTCTGACTGACGGTGCAGTTGTGTAATGGAGTTGCGTAAGTTGATTGCAGGAATAGCCTTGACTGTAGCCTTCTCCTTGGTCTCCATCTGGTGGGAGAGTAGTGCCATTGCCAGGTTCTCAGTGAAAAGTTGGTGTCAAATTGCTCTGATGTGGCTTCCTCATACCAGCAACATCCCATTCTTGAAGGAGGACATTTTCTCTCCATTAGTTTCTAGCTCTAGAATTTGGTCCCCTCTGGTGTCGTACTGTTATCTGTTTCTTTTAAATAGGTTGTCTCTCCCATTTAGGAAAAGGCCTCCACTTCCAAAGCAGATTCTCCAGCTCAGTCGAAGAAACCTGACAACCTCAGAGGGTGCGACCTTCTCCAGGAGGTGTCCGTCACAATCAGAAGGTTTAAGAAGACGTCCATACCAAAAGAAAGGTTTGTCGTTTCCTTAGTGCCTTTGTGTCACCAAAACACATAACTATTGTAGAATCCCAACTCTTCAATCAAATGCTTTATTTTGGCATCATGCACTGACCAACTAGCAAGTGTCTTCACTGACATTTTCAACCTCTCCCAGTCTGTAATACCTACATACATTTCAAGCAGACCACCATAGTCCCTGTGCCCAAGCATGCCAAGGTAACTTGTCTAAATGACTATCGCCCCATAGCACTCACATCTCTACTCATGAATTGCTTTGAAAGGCTGGTTATGGCTCACATCAACCCCATCACCCAGACACTCTGGACACCACTCCAATTCGCTTACCGCCCCAACAGATCCACAGATGATGCATTCTCAATTGCACTCCACGCTGCCCTTTCCCGCTTCGACAAAAGGAACACCTACGTGACAATGCTTTTCATTGACTACAGCTCAGCGTTCAATGCCATAGTGCCCTCCAAGTTCATCACTAAGCTAAGGACCCTGGGACTGACACCTCGCTCAACTGGATCCTAGGTGGTGAGGGTAGGCAACGACACATCCGCCACGCTGACCCTCAACACTAGGTGTGTGCTTAGTCCTCTCCTGTACTCCCTGTTCACCCACAATTAAGTTTGCCGACGACACGACAGTGGTAGGCCAGATCACCGCCGACGATGAGACGGCAATATGGTGCCATGACAACGTCGGCAAGACAAAGGAGCTGTTCATGGACTACAGGAAACGGAGGGCCGAGCGCGCCCCCATTCACACGGACGGGGCTGCAGTGGAGCGGGTCGAAGAGCTTCAAGTTCCCCGGTGTAAACATCACAGAGGATCTATCATGATCCAAACACCCCAACACAGTCGCGTTGAGGGCACAACAATGCTTCTTTGAATATATTTTGCATGGGCCCTCAGATCCACAAAGTTCTACCGCTGCACCATTGAGAGCATCCTGACTGGCTGCATCAACGCTTGTTATGGCAACTGCTTGGCATCCGACCGCAAGGCGCTACAGAGGGTCGTGCGTTCGACCAAGTACATCACTGGGACCGAGCTCCCTACCATCCAGGACCTCTATACCTGGCGGTGTCAGAGGAAGGCCCAAAAAATGTCAGACTCCAGCCACCCAAGTCATAGACTGTTCTCTCTGCTACTGCACGGCAAGGGGTACCGGTGCACCAAGGATTGGAACCAACAGGACCCTTAACAGCTTCTTCTCCCAAGCCATAAGACTGTTAAATAGTTATCTAACTAGTTAAACAAATAGCGACCCGGATTATCTGCTTTGACCTTTTTTGCACTCGCATTTTTGACTCATCACATATGCAGCTGCTACTGTTTACGATCTGTCACTTTTATTCTTAGTTATACATTGAGAGTATGAAACATTAAGGACACCTTCCTAATATTGAGTTGCACCTTCCCTTTTGCCCTCAGAACATTCTCAATCCGTTGGGGCATGGACTCAAGGTGTCAAGCGTTCCACAGGGACGCTGGCCCATGTTGACTCCAGTGTTTACCACAGTTGTGTCAAGTTGGCTGGATGGCCTTTTTGAGTGGTGGACCGTTTTTGACGCACACGGGAATCTGTTGAGTGTGAAAAACCCAGCGGCGTTACAGTTCTTGACACAAACCGGTGTGCCTGGCACCTGCAACCTTATCCCGTCCAAAGGCACTTACAAATGTTGTCTTAACCGTTCAACGTCTGAATGGCACACATACACAATCCATGTCTCAAGGTTTGCAAATCATTATTTAACCCGTCCTCTCCCCTTCATCTACACTGATTTGAAGTGGTTTTAACAATTGAAATCAGTAAGGGTTCATAGCTTACGCCTGGATTTACCTGGTCAGTCTGTCATGGAAAGAGCAGGTGTCCTTAATGTTTTGTACACTCAGTGTATGTACATATCTACCTCAATTACCTCGTAACGCTACACACAGACTTGGGGTACTGGTACCCCTTATATATTTATATAGCAAAGTTATCGTTACTTATTGTGTATCTATTACTTTTATTACCTGTTTTACTTTTCTATTATTTCTCTATTTTCTTTCTCTCTGCATTGTTGGGAAGGGCCCGTAAGTAAGCATTTCACTGTTAGTCCACACCTGTTATTTATAAAGCATGTGACGGATAGCGTTTGTTTTATATTACGGGAACCGAAATGTTTTGATACTCGTTACACTATTTTAGTAAAAAAATGTTATGTAATGAGAACTAACTGATCCTTCTGTTTGTCTGTCTACTCCAGAGTCCAGCGCTGTGCCATGCTGCAGTTCCCAGATTTCCATGAGAAGCTGTTGAACGGGCTGTGCAAGCGGGAAGACGAGGGCCCTGGCACAGAGCACTCACAGAGCCTTATCCTGGACTGCCTCTGCTGGCTGGCTGGAGTCTATTCCAACGGACCCTGCAGGTCGGGCTAAGAGGATGAAAGTGGGCTGTGATATTCATAGGGATTCTGAGGTCTATCTACTCTTTACATGCAGTAAAGAAACCATTGGAATTTGACCAAAATAATGGACATGCCACGCACGTCCCCCCCCACCATGGGAGATGTATCCAGACTCACCTCATTGACACCCCTCAAAATTAGCATACTTTTAGGCTATTGTTTGTGTATTTAACGCTACGTTAGGTAAAAATCAGAGTATAATGCTTGTATGGTTGTCAACCCCAAGACAGTTCGTCATCGTCACCAATCAACTGCGTTACACATAAAAAACTGCATCAACTTCCATCACAGATTTATATTTATGGCTAGCTATGCTACCAGTTTATACAAACAGGAGTTAGCATTTAGCAGGATCTTTTTTTTTCGAATCCCTAAAAGTACAAATTCTCAATATTATGCAGCTAAATATATCAATCTAATTTTTGTTACCACATTGCCTCTGAGAACACTTAAACGGTGACCGATTTTTGACGAATAATCCCCGTTGTTAGATCAGGTATTTAGAAGGGCCTCCAACAACGCGTCCTTCCGTTGTTCCTTTAGCGCATGTATATGGCTCTGATATGAGAGATTATCATCGTTCTGATGCAGGGAGCACTGTGCTGTGTTTGGTCACGTATCAACATTTTCTGTTTGTTTCCCTTCCAGCCTGAGAGAAGGAAAGGAGGCTATGCTGACGAAAACAAGGAAACGGCTGACCGACATTGTGCGGGTGTGTTTTTTTGAGGCTGGACGGAGTATAGCCCACAAATGCGCCCGCTTTCTTGCACTTTGTATTAGGTGAGTTAGGCTTTTCATGAATGTTGAGACTTCGTTTCGTGACCCGTACTCTTTCATACTCTTGTCGATGTTTGTGCGATGTGGTAGGTGTGCACTTTTTGTAACTTGTTTTTGCGTCGTCAGTAATGGAAAAGGGGAACCCAGTCAGCAGGGCTTTGGCATGGGTCTACTGAAGGCTCTGCTGGACAATATGCCTTACTTGCCCGCAGCAGCAACAGGTGGTAAGTATAACTGATGTTTTTCCACAATTTTATCTCCGAGCGTGGATAGAGGGCTTCTGCATTGTTTTGGAAGTGTGTGGTTTTGTAAGGCATGTGTCATAAGTCTCTCTCTCTCTCTCTCTCTCTCTCTCTCTCTCTCATTCTCTCACTCTCAGGGTCTGTGTTCTGGTACTTTGTGCTGCTGAACTATGTGAAGGATGAGGACCTGGCAGGCTGCAGCACGGCCTGTGCCTCTCTGCTCACAGCAGTGTCCCGGCAACTGCAGGACCGCCTCACTCCTCTGGAGGCTTTGCTACAGACCAGGTAGGCCTTTTCACCCTGTAGTGTCCATACGCCCCAATCAGGACCTAAAGAAACCAAAAAGAACTAGCGGCCATGTTGTCATTAGACTACCATAAAAGCTACTTTGTGTTGAACCCAGCTTGCCTCTTTCTATTGTAATGCTCTCTACCGTGTCTCTCCTCCCCAGATACGGCCTGTACAGTTCCCCCTTCGACCCAGTGCTGTTTGACCTGGAAGTCAGCGGCTCCTCCTGTAAGAATGCCTTCAACAGCAGCATCGGCGTCCAGTCTGACGAGATTGACCTTTCTGAAATTCTCTCAGGTCTGCACCACGTTCTACCTTATTGCTTACACCTATCCCATCCCTTCAAGAACTATCAGGGAAATAAACGTTGGTCTGGGCTATACTTTGTGTGTGTGTCTGTGTCTCTTGCAGGGAACGGTAAGGTAAGCACCTGTGCGGCGGCCGAGGGCAGCTTCACGGCCCTCACCGGGCTCCTGGAGGTGGAGCCACTGCACTTTACCTGTATCTCCACCAGCGACGGAACCAGGGTGGAGAGGGACGACGCAAGCATGTTCACAGGTACCCAACTCGCCTTTTTAACATCCAGAAACGGAAACATTAAACACGGGCATCGTTTCTTCCTCAGGGATTTTTTGAGTGATGCTCCTGACCTTTGCCCTCTCCTCCCAGTGAGCACGTTTGGGGTGACCCCAGCAGTGGGTGGCCTGTCGGCGGGCACGGTGGGCGAGGCGTCCACGGCACTGAGCTCTGCCGCCCAGGTGGCTCTGCAGTCGCTGTCCCACGCCATGGTGTCTGCAGAGCAGCAGCTGCAGGTGCTCCAGGAGAAACAGCAGCAGCTGCTCAAACTGCAGCAACAGGTCAGGGACTCCAGCACCCGTAGTGACACCGACATGTCCCGACACCTGTATGCACGCCCATATGCTTGCACAAAGGCACAGACATGCAATCATGTACTCACACATGCGCATGCATACAGTCTTATATAAGCCCTTATTTACCAATACGCACGTATACGAAGATCCTATGTCAGACCTCATGTAGCCGTGTGTTGACTATTTCCTGTTAGCCGAGTAGTAATCCTGTGTGTTCGGAACAGAAGGCCAAGCTGGAGGCAAAGTTGCACCAGACCACGTCAGCAGCAGCTGCGGCCTCCGGCGTAGGGCCCATCCACAACTCTGTGCCTTCCAGCACCCCCGGCTTCTTCATCCACCCCTCTGACGTCATCCCCCCGACGCCCAAGACCACCCCGCTGTTCATGACGCCCCCGCTCACCCCGCCCAACGAGGCGGTGTCGGCAGCCATCAGTGTTGAGTTGGCCCAGCTCTTCCCCGGCTCCATGATGGATCCACCGCCCGTAAACCTGGCCGCACACAACAAGAACAGCCAGAAAGCCAAGCCGGTCAGTAACATGGACAACTCTCAATAGCTCATAACACAGCAGTCATGTTTTACATGAACGCCAAGGGATTTTTGTTACTTTGTGTCAAATGTTGCAAAAATAGTTCAAATAGTTTTTTTTACTACCTGTTTTGACTGAAAAGCGTCTGTGTTTGTTCCAGAATCCGATGGGCAGCGGTCTGGCTTTGGTCATCTCTCAAGCCTCTCACTTCCTCCAGCCTCCTCCGCAACAGTCCATCATTATCGAGCGCATGCACTCTGGTAAGTACACTTACCTTTTTTGTGTGTCTCTTTGACTTGGTCAACAGTTTTTAACTCAAAAGGATATATCACAAACAGGGATTCCTTTGGGATGTAACCAAGTTGTTTAGGTGAGCTCGTGTGTGTGTGTGTGTGTGTAAATATCTCCTCTTGTCCCAGGAGCGCGGAGGTTTGTGACGCTCGACTTCGGTCGCCCTGTGCTGCTGACCGACGCTCTGATCCCCACCTGTGGGGACCTGGCTTCTCTGTCCATTGACATCTGGACGCTGGGGGAGGAGGTGGATGGACGCAGGCTGGTGGTTGCCACGGATATCAGCACCCACTCCCTCATCCTACACGACCTGTTGCCACCCCCTGTCTGCCGCTTCATGAAGGTCAGTGGCATTTGGTACATTATCTCTGAAGATTTCTTTTGTCCCCCCCATTTCACAGGTTAGAGTAAATATCTGAACTCCAAGGTCGCCGAAGAGAAATATCTTTTTATTTTGTTTGTTTGTTTTGGTGAGGTTTCTGTGAGAAAATCACTGTGCTTAACAGCAACCATTTCTCCACACCTTAACCTGTACTCCTGTCAATCCCACCCACCTACGCCCAACAGATCACGGTGATTGGGCGTTATGGCAGCACCAACGCCCGGGCCAAGATCCCATTGGGCTTCTACTATGGCCACACCTACATCCTGCCATGGGAGAGCGAGCTGAAGCTGATGCACGACCCCCTGAGGGGGGAGTGTGAGGCGGCCAGCCAGCCTGACGTGCACCAGCACCTGGCCATGATGGTGGCCCTGCAGGAGGACATCCAGTGCAGGTCAGAGGTCGTACTATCCCACTAGTTCGCTCACTGATTGTCTGATTTAGTGAGTCAAGGAGTAGGAAAGGTTTTATGTGACATACTTGACATAGCCACGGTAGTCCAGAATCAATATATAGTAAAACTGTATACATAAGCTGCATGCCCAGTTGACTCTCCATCTTTCTCTAGGTACAACTTGGCGTGCCACCGGCTGGAGACGTTACTCCAGAACATCGACCTGCCTCCTCTCAACAGTGCCAACAATGCCCAGTACTTCCTGCGCAAGCCCGACAAGGCGGTGGAGGAGGACTCTCGGGTCTTTTCGGCCTACCAGGACTGTATTCAGCTGCAGCTACAGCTCAACCTGGCCCACCACGCCGTTCAGAGACTCCGCGTGTCCCTAGGGGCCGGGCGCAAGGTCCTGCCGGAACCTTACGACCCCCGGGAGCTCATCCAGAACTCGTCCACCGAGCAGCTGAGAACCATCATCCGCTACCTGCTGGACACACTCCTCAGCCTGCTGCACTCCAACAACGGTGAGATGTCTGGGAGGTCCACAGGGTCTGTATCAGGGATGGGAGTCTACTTTTCTGACTATCCCATATTCATGCATCTCTGTTGGCCTAGCTTCAAACCAATATCATCCCGATTGTCTGTTGTCCTCACAACATCCCCAGAGGACATCCGGTATTGTCTTTCTGTGTCTGATCTGCTTGGTGAGTCTCACCTCAATACGTGCGTTTTCCCCTTGCAAAAGCCTAAATCGTTTTTTGGACGTTATAGCCATGGTTTTGAGCATGAATTATTTCAAGCGACGTAAGAATGAATAAAATAAAATAACTTTCTCATCTTTTTAGGAATCATTTTCTCTGCCCTCACTTGCCTTTTGAATTGAAAAAGCATACATATTTAATGTTTGCTATCCATATTCTCACAAGCCATTCTGTATGGTCTCCTTGGAAAAAGTTGCACTTTGATAACTCTTTTTAAAGTTGTTCAAAGTTAACCCGAAAGCCCACGGAGCTGTTAAGTGTGCTTAACAATCTCCTTCTCTCACCTATCAAATCCCCACTGATGCTCCCCAGCAGCTCGTCGTACAGTTTCATGAGTCTCCTCTCGTGAAAGAGAATAATGGATTACCCCCCTTGCTGCTGGTGCTGCCTGGCTTTATACCTGCACTGTCTCTGTACCCTCAGTGAATTCCAATGGGCCCTGTTTACAGCAGTGGAAAGGAGCTTTTAAATGTCTATTTTCTCTCTGAAGTGAAGAGTTGCTATTTAAAAGACTGGGGCTTTCTTGTCATATGAAACCCCTTTTCTAGGATAGTAACTGAATTATTTAGTTTTTCACTGTTGAAGGCTATTTGATTTAGTCAAGTGCATTTAGCTATTAAATGTTTTGTGCCGTCACTTGTTTTTTACCGCTCTGTTGCGATTTCCCCTCCATTATTTACCTTCTCAGTGGATCTGTTTTTCTCCCCCTCCTGCTTTCCCTGTCTCTCATTTGACCTCCACCTCTCACTTGCTCCTTGTGTTCTATTATGCTCACTCTCCTTGTTCTTCCCTCTAGGGCACGCAGTCCCGTCCGTTCTGCAGAGCACGTTCCACGCGCATGCCTGCGAGGAGCTCTTCAAGCACCTGTGCATTAGTGGCACGCCCAAGATCCGTCTGCACGCTGGTCTGCTGTTGGTGCAGCTGTGTGGAGGGGAGCGCTGGTGGGGCCAGTTCCTCTCCAACGTCCTGCAGGAACTGTACAACTCCGAGCAGCTGCTCATCTTCCCCCAGGACAGGTGGGCTTTTACGATTCGTCTGAGGAGCTATATCTATCCACTAGTGATGCAGGGAAGAATCCATTAGTTACATATCGGGATATTGTTTTTGACGATGTGTCATTTTGACAATATCGCAATATTATTTTTGCGCTGGTTTGCTCTACCTGCATCAAATCTCCAGGATTTTTCTTCATAGCTTCTTCTCTGTCTTTTTAAATAGGGAGTGAATTTGTTTTCTCAGCACTTTGACTGATCAAAACTCATTTTCTCGTGGTGCTCTCTTGTCCCTCTGCAGCAGACATATGGTGAGCAATATGTTTGGAACACCGAATCGCAGTAAAATCACAATATCGAATCGCAATGCATAAAGAATCGTGAAAATCGCAATGCGTGTTGTATCGGCATCTAAGTATCACCATAATATCGTATTGTGAGGTCCCTGGCAATTCCTAGCCCTACGATCCACTTCAGTCCTTTATTTAGATTGATTACACCACACTGACAAACTGTAGCTCCTTGGACACAACATAAACCGACTACTGCCCGTTTGAAATTGGATTCCATAAAGATAAGTGTGTGTCACGTGAAGATACTAATGGGTTTGAATGTATCAGATGCACCCATCCAGACACATCGATTTTTGTGTTTTACCATGTTTCCGGAGATTGACCGTGTTCTCTGTCCTCCCTCAGAGTCTTTATGCTCCTGTCCTGCATCGGTCAAAGATCCCTAAGCAACAGCGGTGTGCTGGAGGGGCTGCTCAACCTGCTGGACAGCTTGCTGTCCCCACTACAGCAGCCCCGGTCGGCTACCCAGCGCAGGACTGAAGGTGGGCTAGCCGGAGGGTCCCTTGGCTGGGGCTGGCAGCAGGGATGGGGGGCTGGGGGGCTCCCTGGCCCCAGCACCAACACCGGCCTCCCTGGACCATGGACTCAACCAGCAGCCTATGAGTGTGTGTCTGTGTGTGCGGCAGGTGTGTTGGACGTCCCCATGATCAGCTGGGTGGTGATGCTTGTGTCACGACTGCTGGACTACGTGGCCAGCGTGGAGGATGAGGCGTCTGCAGGCAAGAAGCACCAGGGAGGGAAGGAGAGGGAGCGCACCTTCACAGGTAGTGTAGTGTAGGCTAGTGCGGTGTAGCTCTCCGATGAGATCTGATGGTTTATGAGGTCAAGAAATCCCAAAAGTGACCATGTTTCTTGTTTTGTCTGCCCGATTTCCCCCTTTTTGACTTATGCATGTGGCTTTTCTCATTTTCTTTAAGAAACAGCCTTGCATGAGTGACGTTATAGGCTTAGGAGAAACCTTATTCTATCACCCTTGGTTTTGAGTGGCTATAAAGTGAATTTATTCCAATACTACTTCAGTTTTGATCACCGTGATTCCTTTTAACAGGGTAATGCATATTGATTTGGAACCCAAAACACAAGTCTAACCTTTTTTCCCCGTCTCTCTCTCTCCCCAATGAATCAAGGTAATCAGTGGAGCTTTATAAATAACAGCCTCCAGTCCTCCAGCTCCAACAGATCAACCAAAGGCAACAGCAGCCTGGACCGTCTGTACTCCCGCAAGATCCGCAAACAGCTGGTGCACCACAAACAGGTAAATGTGTCCAAATCCAACATTCGTTCCATCTCAAAAGCGTTGCGGAGTTGTTTATCTGCCATGTTTTTTCACACCTCATAAATCTGTATTCGTCACAATTATGGGATTCTCCAGTGGTGGGTGAAGTACCCAATTGTCATACTTGAGTAAAAAATAAAGATGCCTTAATAGAAAATTAAAGTTAGCCAGTAAAATACCTACTTGATTAAAAGTCTAAAAGTTATTTGGTTTTAAATATACTTAAGTATCAAATGTATATATTATGCAATCCAGACCAGCAACAATTGTTTTTTAAATAATTTACAGATAGCTTATTGGAATTTACAGAAGCATTTGTGTTTAGTGAGTCCTTGATAAGTGTGTGAATTGGACCATTTTCCTGTCCTGCAAAAACATTCAAAATGTTTCAAGTACATTTGTGTGCCAGGAAAAATGTAGGGAGTAAAAAGTACATTTGTTTTCTTTAGGAATGTAATGAAGTTAAAGTTGTCAAAATATGTAAATAAAGTACAGATGCCCCCAAAAACGATTTAAGTAGTACTTGAAAGTATTTTTACTTGAGTACTTTACACCACTGGGATTCTCCCTCTTAATGGCTTTGCATGACGTCTCTGCATGTAGTAGATGGTCTGTGCAGTGTTTTATATTTATCATGCCCTTTTCATTGTAGCAGTTAAATCTATTGAAGGCAAAACAGAAAGCTTTGGTGGAGCAAATTGAGAAGGAGAAGATCCAGAGCAACAAAAGCTCCTCGTACAAACTGCTGGTGGAGCAGGCCAAGCTGAAGCAGGCCACATCCAAGGTGAGGATTTCAGAAGCTCTGAAAAGGAAAGCTTTCTGTTTTGACTGATCAATCTGGAAATGGAATGACTAAGAATTAAGTAATTCTATTTCTAGGCCTTTTCTCATCTTGAGAACACAAGAATATAATGTCAAATATCCTCAACGCTGCATGTTTTGGGGCCAACTTTCACAAGTTACGACAAATCTGCATATACTTAAGCATAACTTTTGTACCTAACACACTTACGCAGGTTACAAGTATGCAAGTTTCAATAGTGATCGGTGAAACCATGTGTCTTCATCGACTTCCCCTGCCTGACATTTGCCTTTCCATCTCTCTCCCCTTCCATCTCTCGCTCTGGCAGCACTTTAAGGACCTGATCCGTCTGAGGCGTACAGCTGAGTGGCCTCGCTCCACCCTGGACACAGAGGCCACCGCCGCCAAGGAGCCCCCTGAGGTGGAGCCTCTGCCCTTCACCCTGGCCCATGAGCGCTGCATCTCCGTGGTACAGAAACTGGCCCTCTTCCTCCTCTCCATGGACTTCACCTGCCACGCAGACCTTCTGCTGTTCGTCTGCAAGGTATGCACAGCCACAATGTCGAGTTCAGTTGAATAGAGGGCACACTTGATGTTACCACCACCACTACTACTGGCAAAGATGGATTTGGTTGGCTCTAAATGGCTACTTAACTTTGTGACAAAGTATCCATTTTTGCTGATCACTTGTCTGATTTGACTTTACAGGTCTTGGCCAGGATAGCCAACGCCACCAGGCCCACCATCCACCTGTGTGAGGTGGTGTCGGAGCACCAGCTGGAGCGTCTGCTGCTGCTGCTGGTGGGGACAGACTTCAACAGGGGGGACATCTCCTGGGGAGGGGCCTGGGCCCAGTATTCCCTCACCTGCATGCTGCAGGACATCCTGGCAGGTAGGGGGTGCTGCTACAATTCAATTCACACTTCATTGTGAACTCTGTTTTCCAGCAAGAGCTGGTGTTTAAGAGAACAATAGATTTGGGGAGTCCTTGCATTGCTGGGAGTCTGGTAGTTTTGATTTCTTCCAGCACTGACCTTGTCCTGTCCTGTCTCCTCTCCTCAGGGGAGTTGCTGTCCCCAGGGTCCCTGGATGGTATGGACGAGGGGGCGGTGGGTGAGGAGGCAGGGGCATCGTCGTCCTCAGCAGGGATCGACTCTGACTCCCTGTCCACCCCCATCCCCCAGGTGGAGACCATCGACGAGGCCCTGGTTCCGGATATCATCGCAGGTACTCCTGGGACCTCCTCTGTTTTCCAAAGTGCGTTGGTAGGCCCGTCCTTGACAACATTTTACACATGGACCCCACCCCGCCCCAAATGGATGCATTTGTGTTCAATTGTTTGTCTTTTTTCCCCCTTTTAGCTAGCTGCATGTTTATTTTAGTATTTTATTTTAAAGGAGACTATTGAGAGCTTCTAACCAGTTTAATTCTGAGTGGACTGTTTGCCTTTTGAAGAGGGAGTTCAAACAGTGTATCTTCATTGCCTATTAGATATCCAGATGTTTCAAGGGGTGGTGGTTATTTTCTTAAGACTAAGGGGATTTAATCTGTGCAAATGATGCACTACTTCGTGGTACTATCACAAATCTTCATTCCCTAAACAACATCAATGACATCACTTATATCACGTCTGGATTTTGGCTGAAGTTGTCAGATTGCTGATTTAGTGGGCAAACTTCCATTGTTTGGACTCTCTCAACTGCAGAAATAAATGTTTGTAGGCCTTAAAATTGCCTAGTGACTTCCTAAAAAGAAGGCCTCTGAGTTTTCTGGTTTTAGTGTGCTTGCTTGGCAATATTAAAGCTCTTTTCGTTATCCAAAGGTGCTCCATCTCTTTCATCTTTGGAAAAAGATAAAGACATTGACTTTGACTTGCTACAAGACCTCATGGATGTTGATATTGATCCTTTAGATATTGATTTGGAAAAAGATCCCCTCGCCGCCAAAGTCTTTAAGGTATGTAATTTGCTTGACTCACCTTTGTCCTGTTCCACTCCTCTCTCCATGCTCTCTTGCATTTCTGTTGAGTTCAGTATTGACACAATCACCCCCGGTTAGTACACAAACTTAAATTAACCCCACTGATCAATGATGTAGCTATACGAACTTCAAACCATAGTGTTCAACCTCTTCTCATAATGATTTTTTTTCAAATAGATCATGCGTAATACAAAGTTCTGCAGTCGTATTGAATCCCTCCCCAACACCACCTCCGTCTTAGCCTTGCCCTCTAATTTCTCAGAAACTTTCCAATTTAACTCCGCTCAGGCATTTGGAGTCTCAAAGCAATGTTGTGTATGTAGACCCAATTAATCAAACTAGCATACTTGGGGAAGTATTTCTCCTCTTCACTCTTCTTTTCTTTCTGAAGACGCCACCATTGCATGCAAAAGAATGTAGTGTTAATGTGCATGTAATGTTATACCGGTAGCTAGCATCTGACAAGAATGACTGCATATGCGTTTCCCTTTTCTCTCTCTCTCTTCCTACAGCCTATTAGCAGCACCTGGTATGACTACTGGGGTGCTGACTATGGCACTTACGGTTACAACCCCTACATAGGGGGAGTAGGGATTGCCGTGTCCAAGCCCCCGGTTGCTGCCGAAAAGCCTGGGTCTCAGAGTCTCTCTGTCTCTGTGTCGCAAGGTAAGGGCTCATTTATTAATATTTTTTTTGTATCCGGGTATCAGCTCCCAAACTGGATTCCACACTTCTGCTTCTTTGTACTCTAGTGTGTTCCATGCATGTAAAGGAATACCTTCCACCTTTTAACCCGGACCCTTTTGTCCTCTCCCTCAGCTCTGGACGCCCGCCTGGAGGTGGGGCTGGAGCAGCAGGCTGAGCTTATGCTCAAGATGATGGCCACTCTGGAGGCCGACTCCATCTTACAGGCGCTCACCTCAACGTCCCCCACAGGTATAAACCTACCGGAAAAGTATTTTTCGATGTTTGGTCATGTACACTTGAGTCTTGGGGAATTTTTTTTAGAGACTTTGCTAAGCATCAAAGATGGCTGACCCTGGTCCCTTCTCTCCCTCCAGTGTCCCAGGCATCCAATGGGACGGATGATTCTCTGCTGAGGGGGCTCCGTGGGGGCTCCCCACCAGGAAGCAGTCTAATGGTACAGGCCTCCTCCATCCCCATGCTGAGTGCCTGCTTCAACAAGCTCTTCTCCATGCTCCAGGTGCACCACGTACAGGTCAGTCACCGACAGACGGTATAGTCCAGGGTCTCTGCTACTCCAGAAGACTTGAATGACTTGTTGCACTTCACTCTGTTTTTTTAAATTCTTTACATCCCTCTACACAGTTTTGTAATGATGTGGCAGTAGGGGTAACTTACTGTACCATTCTCAAGGTTACGTTGGTTACCCTGGATAAGTGGATTTGTCGATGAAGTGTTCACATGTGTTTCTGCCTTAGATGGAGTCTCTGCTGCAACTGTGGCTGACCCTCAGTCTCAACTCCTGCTCTGGGGGCACTGAGGAGAGTGGATCGGATATTTTCCTGTTCAACGCCAGCAGAGTGCCCACCATCCCACTCAACCAAGGTCAGAGGTCACCCTGCGTGTGTCCCCATTCACTCTCTTTCGCCGCTTAACTCTCAAACCGCTGGATTTCTCTTGTGTGACTCATTCACTGTTTTCCCTTTTCACATGGGGAAGTGTACGTGTTAGTTAAACTGCCGTCTCCTGTGTTTCCCTGCAGCCTCTATCAACAGTTTCCTGTCGGTGCTAGCCTGGTACCCCAACACCTCCCTGAGGACCTGGTGCCTGGTGCTGCACTCCCTTACCCTCATGACCAACATGCCCTCCAGTGGTAAGTCCACCGTTCCTAGGGTTTCACTCTCAAGACAGTGTCTGGCAACTCTGAGTGACGTTTCCCATTTGAGGGTTGAGAAATAGTAAATCCATATTTGACGATGCAGTGTAACCGAATAAATAAATGAGGCCAAAGGACTTTCAATAGTACTCCTTTTAAATCAAGTGTGTTTTGGTCCTGTGCGTCTCTGTCCGCAGCCTCCAGCAGTGGGATGGGAGCTCATGAGAGCACGGCCCAGCAGATGGTGTCGGACCCTACGATGGTGCACGTGCTCGTGCGTTTCCTGTCTGGGAGCAACCCCCACGGCACCAGCCAGCACAGCTCCCAGGTCGGCCCAACCGCCACCCAAGCTATGCAAGAGTTCCTCACCAGACTCCAGGTGCACCTCTCTTCCACCTGCCCACAGATGTTCAGTGAGTTCCTGCTCAAACTAATGCACATCCTGTCCACTGAGAGGTAGGTTGTTTACTCTAGACACATCAAAAGCAGCTTTTGTTTCATCCCAGCACTTAAGACACGTAATTCAAATGATAACTAATCATCTTCTTCAATTTAATCTGTGTTCGTGCTGGGCTGGAACAAAAGCCATCCTTTTAATTCCATCACAAAACAGTACAATGATTTGTTAGGAAGCACCTTCGTCAATGATCCCGTCTTTTCTCCTCCGCCCGTCCTTCAGGGGTCCGTTCCAGTCAGGCCAGGGTCCTCTGGACGCCCAGGTCAAGCTGTTAGAGTTCACCCTGGAGCAGAACTTTGAGGTGGTGTCGGTGAGCACCATCTCCTCTGTCATAGAGTCCATCACCTTCCTGGTGCACCACTACATCACCTGCTCTGACAAGGTGGTGTCCCGCAGCGGCTCTGACAGCGCTGTGGGCGCCCGCGCCTGCTTCGGAGGCCTGTTCGCCAACATCATCCGGCCCGGCGACGCCAAGGCGGTGTGCGGCGAGACCACACGCGACCAACTCATGTTCGACCTGCTCAAGCTGGTCAACGCCCTGGTCCAGCTGCCCCTGTCGGGTGACCGCGAGTTCAGCGGGCGTCTGCCGCCGGCGGGCAGCGGGGCGTCGGACAGCAGCGTGTCGGACGAGGAGAAGGTGTGCGGCAGTAAGGAGGGGGCAGCGGGGGGGTCCACCCCTAACCAGGGCCCTGCAGCCGGAGTGGCTGACCTGGTGCTGGCCAACCAGCAGATCATGAGCCAGATCCTCTCGGCTCTGGGCCAGTGCAACAGCAGCGCCATGGCTATGATCATAGGTAGGCCTTATACTCACACTTCCCTTTTTTAGAAAATGTTTATTTAGAGGATCCCGGATTAGCGGCTAAGATATTCAAGTGCTTCTTATTGATAACGCTTTACCTTCCTGTCTTTAGGTGCTAGTGGTCTCCACCTGACCAAGCATGAGAATTTCCATGGAGGACTAGATGCCATCTCTGTAGGAGACGGCCTTTTCACCATCCTCACCACCCTGAGCAAGAGGGCCACCTCGGTGCAGGTTATGCTGCAGCCCATCCTCACCTACATGGCCTGTGGGTACATGGGCAGACAGGTAAGACTGAGCTCAGCCATGACTGAACAGACATCATTGATTTTGTCTGTTTTTAGAGATTTACTTGTCAAGCTTAAAATATATATTTGCTCTAATAGTACTTCAGTTTATTAGATTTATATAATGGTTTGACCCGTGGATTCTGAAAGTTTTTAAATCACAAGCAGTCTTTGTATTTCTCCCAGGGTTCCCTGTCGACATGCCAGCTATCTGAGCCTCTGCTCTGGTTCATCCTCCGAGTGTTGGACACCAGCGAGGCACTTAAGGCATTCCACGACATGGGTACACACACACACACACACATACACATACACATACACATACACATACACATACACATACACAGGTATACTGTACTGTCAATTAGACTTAACAGGTTGTGTTTGTATTTGACCTGTGTGCAGGTGGGGTCCAGTTGATCTGTAACAACATGGTGACCAGCACACGGGCCATAGTGAACACAGCACGCAGCATGGTGTCCACCATCATGAAGTTTCTGGACACTGGTCCAGGGAAGGCTGCAGATGGCAGCCTCAAAGCCCGGGTCCTAGCCGCCGAGCCCGACAACGCAGAGGGACTCCACAACTTTGCTCCGCTTGGTAAGTGAAGCGTCTCCTCTCATGTTGAATAGGTTTTCTTGTGTTTTTTTCCCTTTGACCTCTGTGTTGTAAAATGGGAATTGTGTCTGTCCTATTGAGTGCTGTTTGTCCCTCTGCAGGCACCATCACTTCCAGCAGCCCCACGGCCCAGCCGGCTGAGGTCCTCCTTCAGGCCACACCCCCTCACAGACGGGCACGCTCGGCTGCCTGGTCTTACATCTTCCTGCCGGAGGAGGCGTGGTGTGACCTCACCATCCACCTTCCTGCCGCCGTTCTGCTCAAAGAGCTGCACATCCAGCCACACCTGGCCTCTCTCGCCAGTGAGTACTGCACCACGGGCCCGCTGGGGGACACTAGTGCAGACGAGTTAAATATAAACAGTTCAGCGAAATCTCTTGCAAAGAAATGACCTTAGTTGTCTAATTGATCATTTAAGTGAAAACCAGCAGGACTGCAGCTAAGGTACCAGCAAGAGAGCTGTGCCACTCTGCTTTAGAGTCTAAAGGGCACATTGTCTACTTACCTCTTAAGCATAGTTTTCCTCATGACTAACTTATTTCACCCACTCAAATATTAACCTACCGCTGTCGACTATAGTGCCATTTTAAATATGCAAAACCTTTTCCATGCTTCTGTCCAACATAATACACCATTGTGCCAGGCAGTACCAGTTGGAGAAAATAAACTTGGAACATATTCCACCATCTATTATTGCTAAACCCTGACGATGTCCCCTTTGTCCCTTTGTCCTATCGCCAGCTTGCCCTTCCTCGGTCTCGGTTGAGATCAGCGCGGACGGGGTCAACATGCTGCCTCTGTCCACACCCATCATCACCAGCGGCCTCACCTACATCAAGATCCAGCTGGTGAAGGCTGAGGTGGCGTCCGCTGTGTGTCTGAGGCTCCACCGGCCCCGCGACGCCAGCACCCTGGGCCTGTCCCAGATCAAACTGCTTGGCCTCACCGCCTTCGGCAACACCTCCTCAGCCACCGTCAACAACCCCTTCCTGCCCTCCGAGGACCAGGTCTCTAAAACCAGGTGCAGACATTCTTGCCCTTACAGGAACTTCTGTTAAATGTTACTTGAGAGTAAAAAAAAAATCAAATAATAAATGAAACACCAGCAGTGTCACAGCAACTCTCTCTTCCTTGCCCTCTCTTTCTCTCCTAGTATTGGCTGGCTACGTCTGCTCCACCACTGTCTTACCCACGTCAGTGACCTGGAGGCCACGATGGCCAGCGCCGCTGCCCCCACCGCCAACCTGCTTCAGACCTGTGCCGCCCTGCTCATGTCCCCCTACTGCGGCATGCACTCGCCGAACATCGAAGCCGTGCTGGTCAAGATCGGCTTGCAGTCCACCCGCATCGGCCTCAAGCTCATCGACATCCTGCTGAGGAACTGTGCAGCCTCCGGCACCGACCCTACCAGTAATTAGCCGCCGCATGAATAAAACGCTCATTGAGCACATTTTATAATAAATCAAAACATCTTGTCCTTCAGCTCTGTGTGTCATGGCGCTATCGTTTGAGTATTGTTTATATATGGACATCAATGGTTATTTTGTGATTTCTCTGTCGTTTTTTTTTTTTTTTTTAGACCTGAATAGTCCCCTGCTCTTTGGAAGGCTCAACGGTCTCTCTTCAGACTCCACCATTGACATCCTCTACCAGCTGGGAACCATACAAGATCCTGGGACTAAGGACAGGTAAAGACCCCCTTAACATCTACTGATCTAGGTGTTGAGCCTAGTACTGCTGGATCCATGTCATCTGGGTCTGTGAAAGCGGCTCTCGATATGTTAATTTTGACCTCTTAATCCCCGTCTCCCCCACAGGATCCAGGCCCTTCTCCAGTGGGTCCATGACTCATCGCTGGTGGCGGCCCACAAGAGGAGCGGGCCCTTGGGCTACATGCGCCAGAGCAGCTCCTCGTCACGGGAGTATGGCCTCGTCATGCCCTCGCCCTCCCACCTCCACTGTGTGGCGGCCATCTTGTGGCACAGCTACGAGCTCCCCGTGGACTACGACCTCCCAGTGCTGCTCAACGGAGAGCTCTTTGAGTAAGTGTTAAGGGCCGTTCACACCAAGGACTGTAACGATGACTTTAACGGAAAAAAATGTATATATAGTTTGGATCACTTTAATTAAGAGCGATTACATTTTTATTTTTTTGTCCCTCCGACGATAAAACATTGACAACCAATCAAAAACGCATTCTGTTGAAGCGTTGTTGATTCTAGGTGCTCGGGGCTGCTCGGAGAGAAGGCAGAGTTCACAGTAAGCTTGCCTGAATTTTACTGGGCATATGTGAGCGTATTGGTTGCAACATTAATTATAGGACGACTTGGGAGGATGATCCACGACAAATTGCGCATGAGGAGGCCATATTTTCCAGTGGTAGGCCTTCTCTTTCTGGACCTAGTAAACGGAATAGACCCATAACTGATCCGAATGGTTACATAGTAAGTTATTTCAGCATGAAGCATTCAGAACACGACTTTTGAGCAGTTTTTCAAACGAGTCTACGTCACTGCAGCTTAACAGCCCTATAGACAGTTGTTGTGTACTCACTTGACAACAAAAATACATTCCTCATTGCACTGTGTTGTGGCTTAGGTGTAATAATTTCCTTGTCTAAAAGCAAAGGCCTGGTCAGTGTCGGGGAGCGCATCAGCCTTCCCGACAGGTAAATATTTACAGTCCTACTATTTAGCTGAAGAATGGCCTAATATCAAGCTAATATTTAGTTTCTTACTTCGGCTACACCTCTGTAGCCTCTCTGTTCCAGCTGTCGGTGCTCAATAGGCTGTAGGCCACGCAAGCTTCTCCGCAATTCCTCTATGTGAAATCTCAGGAAAAGCTATAGACTACTAAAGCTATAGGACATTTATTTTAGCATCTTTTATAATTGGCCTAAATAGCCTTTTTTCGTGGAGGGATGCAGGCGTGCTCTTGCTAATTACTAAATGTAAAATGGGCCAAGTGGGGCCAAGTGAACTGTTGCACAGCACAAACAGATGAGCACACCGAAAAAGAGACAAACTAATCACTTGAGCAACCGAGGGAAGCAATGCCATTATGTAAAAGATGTGTTTTTGAATTGCTACATTTACATGAGTTTCTATATTTTTCATTACATGTTCATTGACGTGTTATTTGCAGTTTGTCACTATGACAATTGAAACACCCGGAAGTACAGAATGGTCTTGTTACCTACCTTAATAGGCAGCGCGCAGTAGGACGCGTTGATCCGTTGACTGATGGGTGTACTGCAGAACGATCAACGGTCAGCTGGTGTGGATGCTCGCCAAAGTTTTGTGGTTGTGTATAATATATATCATTCTAGTTATCATCCTTGGTGTGAATGACCCTTTATCCTGTCAGGAAAAAACCCACCGGTTCATCCTTGGTGTGCTCTTTTTGTTACGTCGTCGTAGGCTAAGCTGAGCTTTCTCATGCTTTGAGCCATAAATGTTTGTAGAACATCTCGTTCTTTGTCGCCTGGGGAGAAAACAGCTCCCTGATAGATTTTCAAAAGAAGTTTCTCCCATCCCCCCCTTTTGATACTGTGTGTCTTATACATATCCTCTGCAGACATGAATACTGCATGTCTACTCTGTAAACATGAATACTTCGAACAGGGAATGCAAAGTAAAAAAAAAAATACCGACGTCTAACCTTTGGCTCCGTTGATCTCCAACCGACATATACAGACAGAATTGAAAAGGCTCAGAAGGATTCATATGAAGGTTTCTTATCTTGTTATTTTAGGTGGAAAGATGTCTGTCCAGCGAGTGGCGCTTGCTTTGTTTATACCATTTTGTCTCCTCCTCTCCTGTAGACTTCTGTACAACTGGTCCATGTCCCTGCCGAGTAACATGGTGCTGAAGAAGGCAGTAGACAGCCTGCTCTGCTCCATGTGCCACATCCATCCCAGTTACTTCTCTCTGCTCATGTCCTGGATGGGCATCGTGGCCCCGCCCACCGCCGCCCAATCTCAGGCTCAGCACCGCCTCTCCATGACTGACGACGGAAAGAAGCAGCACGACCTCAGCAGCGCCAATGCTAACGCCACCACCAGTGCCGCTGCCACCGGCCTCACCGACGACTCCAAGCACGCGCGGCCGCCCATCGCCCTGTCCGAGTCGGAACTGGCCACTCTGGCTTCAGCCTCCCAGTCACCCGGGGCAATAGAGCAGCTGCTGGACTCGGGCCTGCCCTCTCTGCTAGTCCGCAGCCTGGCCGGACTCTGCTGTGGCCTCCTGGCTGCCGCTGACCTGCCCCTGCCCGCCACCGCCCAGGCTGAACGACGGCAACACCATCACAACCACCACCCCCACTGCTCCTCCTCTTCTTCATCCTCCTCTTCCTCTCAGAGCAGGGTGCCCCTGTCTGCAGAGCTGGCAGCCCCAGTGCTGCGTTTCCTCACAGAGGTGGGGAACAGTCATGCCATGAAGGACTGGCTTGGTGGGCCTGAGGTGAACACTCTGTGGACCGCTCTGCTGTTCCTGCTGTGCCACTCCAGTGCTAGCGCAGGGGGAGCCAGTGGTGGCCAGGGGCACACGGGAGCCCACTCTGCTGCCTCCGGTGGTGCGTGCTGCCCCCCTCCTCCGCCTCCACCCCTGCCCTCTGGGTCTCGCTACTCTCTCGCCTCCTCGTCCCGGGGCAGCGGGCTCACCACCCAGCAGAGGACAGCCATCGAGAACGCCACAGTGGCCTTCTTCCTGCAGTGCATCTCCTGCCACCCCAACAACCAGCGGCTCATGGCACAGGTCTGGTGGCATGCCTTGACGACACACATTTCCACCTGACCTACAGTGACTGTACTGACTGTAGTGACTACTGATGTTTTACTAACGTGTGTTTATGGTGGTTTCTCCCCCTCCGTAGGTGCTGTGTGAGCTCTTCCAGTCGGCCCCCCAGCGTGGAAACGTGCCCGTCTCTGGCAACATATCCGGCTTCATCCGCAGGCTCTTCCTACAACTCATGCTGGAGGACGAGAAGGTCACAGTCTTCCTGCAGTCGCCCTGTCCGGTGGGTACCAAGTTTTTGTAGGCTCTGATCTCGGATCAGCTCTCCATACCCTCAGTCCTAAACTTAACCATAACGTGGGAAAATGTCAAACTGACCTTAAATCATAATCCTGGAGCAATTTAAATATCCTACCTATGGCCACAAGGGGCCAGCCCAGCAGTACAGACAATCCCTCTTCACTCGAGGCTTTCCCCAGACTGATGCTTGTCGGAGAAATGGCACTGCACTTCAGTCACATTAATGCTCCATCTTTCACCCTCCTCACTGATTAGTTGTCATGAGTGGAGTTTAGAGAGCAGTCACGGTGGTGGTGGGGGGGGGTTCAATTGTCTAAAGATAATTTAATTTGAACCTCCTACCTCTCACTGTCCTCATTATTATGCCCCATCCCATTTTTGATGATATACATGGTGTTAGGGAAGGGTGAGGGTCATTCCATGGACAAGGTGAAGGATGACTGTTGTGCATGGCATGCCGAGAGGTTTCTGATTATGCACAGCGAGACAAGCCTACATGTACTCTAACTTAGGAGGTCATTTGTGTGCTGAATTACACAAGGAGTCCTGGGAATCACAGCTGTGAAGGTTAATCATGTATGATCAGTATGTGATTAATAGCAGGATGGGTCTACATGCTAATGTGTTTACGTCATATGTCATAGTCCACCTTCTTGTGCCTTACCCCCAAAGGTTTTACTTACAGTACCAGTCAAAAGTTTGAACACACCTACTCATCCAAAGGTTTTTCTTTATTTTAAAAATGTTCTACATTGGATGTCTTCACTATTATTCTACAAACTATGAAATGACAATTATGGAATCATGTAGTAACCAACAAAGTGTGAAACAAATCTAAATATATTTGAGATTGTTCAAAGTAGCCACCCTTTGCCTTGATGACAGCTTTGTACACTCTTGGGTTCACCTGGAATTATTTTCCAACAGTCTTGAATGAGTCTTGAATGAGTCTTGAATGAGTTGCGGTCCAACTCATACCAAACCATCTCAATTGGGTTGAGGTCAGGTGATTCTGGAGTCCAGGTCATATGATGCAACATTCATCACTCTTTGTCTTGGTCAAATAGCCCTTACACAGCCTGGAGGTGTGTTGGATCATTTTCCTCTTGAAAAACAAATGACAGTCCCACTAAGTACAAACCAGATGGGATGGCGTATCACTGCAGAATGCTGTGGTAGCTATGCTGGTTAAGTGTGCCTTGAATTCTAAATAAATCACAGTATCACCAGCAAAGCACCATCACACATCCTCCATGCTTCACGGTGGGAACCACACATGCTGAGATAATCCGTTCGCATACTCTGGATCTCACAAAGACAATGTTTGCAACCAAAAATCTCAAATTTGAACTCATCAGACCGAGAGACAGATTTCCACCGGTCTAATGTCCATTGCTCGTGTTTCTTGGCCCGAACTGGTCTCTTCTTATTAGTGTCTTTTTAGTAGTGGTTTCTTTGCAGCAATTTGACCATGAAGGCCTGATTCACACAGTCTCCTCTGTACAGTTGATGTTGAGATGTTATTTGAACTCTGTAAAGCATTTATTTGGGCTGCAATTTCTGAGGCTGGTAAATCTAATGATCTTATCCTCTGCAGCAGAGGTAACTGTCTTCCTTTCCTGTGGCGGTCCTCATGAGAGCCAGTTTCATCATAGCACTTGATGGTTTTTGCGACTGCATTTGGAGAAACTTTCAAAGTTCTGGACTGACCTTCATGTCTTAAAGTTATGATGGACTGTCGTTTGTCTTTGCTTATTTGAGTTGTTCTTGCCATAATATGTACTTAGCCCTATTTGGTAAAATTATATATTCTGTATACCACCCCTACCTTGTCACAACACAACTGATTGGCTCAAACGCATAAAGAAGTAAAGAAATTCCACAAATGAACTTTTAACAAGGCACACCTGTTAATTGAAATGCATTCCAGGTGACTACCTCAAGAATGTGGTTGAGAGAATGCCAGGAGTGTGCAAAGCTGTCAAGGCGGCTACAAATAAATATAAAATATATTTTGATTTAACACTTTTGGTTACTACACAATTTCTTATGTGTTATTTCATGTTTTTTATATCTCCACTATTATTCTACAATGTAGAAAATAGCACAAATAAAGAATCCCTTGAATGAGTACTGGTCAACCTTTGACTGATACTGTACATCAGGCTTTTTCAGATCTGCAAAAAGTGAATGATGTATTTTGTAGACTTGCCCAGCATTTTCATTTCATCAGCGTTGTAATTGTCAGTTGATCTGTGATATTTAAGTAAGGATCACTACATTTCTCCCTAATCTGAATCTCACTGGAGGGAACATTGACATTTTGATTTGCTGTCAAGCAACAACAAAAAAACGGTTGACTTTTTATTATGCTCGTGACCATACGAAGATATGGGTGCTTGAACATTATTGTTCCTACGAGACGTTTATTAGACTTGCCTAAAAGCCAAGGTGCATGTTTCAAACAGCATTTTATATTACATCATCTTGATGGCTTCTGCTGCCAGGCTAGTCACTGCAGTGTAGAGTTGTCAGGAAAGTGTACTGTGGGGCCTGAGTGACAGTTGTGAGGTTGTGTTTGGAGCTGCAGTGACTTGTCCAAGGACCCTCCGTAGCCGAGCCGTGCTCTGCCGACACCACCATGCCTGTCGCCTGCAGGTCGCAGAAGGCGATGGATGTCGCCTGGGATGTCGTGAACATGTAACATTCATGCTGAATGAGAAGCCTTGTCAACTCCAATAAAGGTCGAGGCAGGAGTGATGGAGTGGGAGGGAGGTCTTTAGCCAAGGCCGGCCTCATTCAATCTCAATGTGGCCCTGCGTAGTGCTACTGAATCTTTCATAACTTGCGTCTCTCTTTCACTCTCTCGCAGTCATGATCATTCATAACATTGGTGGTATTATGTACTTGGTCTGTCCTAATACTTTCTCATCCGTCTTCAGCTGTACAAGGGCCGCATCAACGCTACCAGCCATGTGATCCAGCATCCCATGTACGGAGCAGGGCACAAGTACCGCAGTCTCCACCTCCCCATCTCCACCGCCCTGGCTGAAGTCCTGGACCGGGTGTCTGGTACGTCTGCTGCCCCTACCCATCTGTCACTATTGATGGGAACTGAGTTATGTGAGACGCACTGCATCCAATTTTTCTTTGTGCTGTTTTAAATAACTCCTGTCTATTTTCTAAAATAGTCGTTGGGGCCCAGTCTCTCTCTAAACTAACCCGGCCTGTTCCCTTCTCCTTAAGGGGACGATGTCCACACCTATAATCTCAGTGAGCATATAGGCTATGTCCATTAATTTGACAAGCATTTCACTGCATCTGTGAAAACACCTTGCAAGTCTGTGTACGTGACCGGTAAACTTTGATTAGTGATGAACAGCAGGTGAAGTGTGTTACGCAACATTGATGGGGAATTACTATAAATATTTTTCATTGTAGCCTCATCAACCTCCTCAATATTATGTGGCCCACAGATAAAGTGGAGCAGAGTGTCCCTTGCCACTCAGACAACCCCTCCTCCGACAGCCACAGACACACGTGATTTGAATGGTGGGGGAAACCCGCTCTCCGTACGCCGCTCGTCATTCAAGCATTTTATCCCCTCTCACTGGGTCCTTAAATGATTTAAAAGGCAGCCATATTTGAAGTTAATGCACCATGTCAGCACCTCGCTCATTGTCGGACACACACACACACACACACACACACACACACACACACACACACACACACACAATCTCCTGGGCATAAACATTGACCTTTTCAGGCGACTGCTGGGTCCACTCACATCTCCTCATTAGCGTGAGTATGGAAGAGTGTCTCGCCATATTATTTTCCCAGCAGGTGGAGATGAGCGTTCTGATTAATGGCTACGGAGTTGATCAGCTGGTGGCAACTGCTTTAGAGAGAACATCAGTCGAAACATACGCTTAACCCCCGTACACATGCCTAGCATAGTGGCACTTAAATCACACACCCTCATTCCGGTCTTTAACCCGGCTGGTCCACTCTGTGATTGAAATAGCCCTGCGTGAGCTGACGCACTGATTTATTTGTATTTATTTTGTTGGCCTTTTCCAGAAGTCCCAGAGTTATGTAAGAAGCACTGAATCCAATGTTTCCTTGTGCTCTATTAAATAACTCATACATTTCCTAAAATAGTCTTTGAGGCCCAGTCTCTCTCTCTAAACTAACCCGGCCTGTCCCCTTCTCCTTAGGGGGGACGATGTTCGCACCTATAATCTCAGGGAGCAAATAGCCTATGTCCATTCTAGATTAGAAATGCCCTCTTAAAAACATGCATGCCCCCCTCAAAACATGATCAAACAGTAATATAAACCCCGACGGGAGAGGTGTTAAATTTAAGGCATTATCTGGTTGTCAATGTCAAGCGCGTGTGGTGGTGGGCTCCAGCTTTGTGACGGCATGGCACGGTTAGCTGTGTGGCTATGATAAGTGGTTCTCCTCCCGGGACCTTGAGAACACCAGATGGAGGCCTGATACAACAGGGCGTTATGAGGCTCTACCCAGTGAGGGAGGGGCAGGCTCAGTTAATAATACAGCCCAGACCGCTACAAACAGCTAGCGCTAGCCAGGGGTCTTTTTAAAGGAGCCTGCGTTAGTGGCCCTTGGAATTGCTAATAGCAGATTATTTGCTATCTAGCCCATCTTATCTGAACTCCCAGGGAATGGAGGACTGAGATGGGCCAACGTCTCATTGATTGCGTAGCCTTGTTCGTGCATACATTAGATTTGATGTCAATACTTATGTGCACTGGACCAGTTGGCCACTGGCGACTGAGGCTGTACATACAGTGCCTTGCGAAAGTATTCGGCCCCCTTGAACTTTGCGACCTTTTGCCACATTTCAGGCTTCAAACATAAAGATATAAAACTGTATTTTTTTTGTGAAGAATCAACAACAAGTGGGACACAATCATGAAGTGGAACGATATTTCAAACTTTTTTAACAAATCAAAAACTGAAAAATTGGGCGTGCAAAATTATTCAGCCCCTTTACTTTCAGTGCAGCAAACTCTCTCCAGAAGTTCAGTGAGGATCTCTGAATGATCCAATGTTGACCTAAATGACTAATGATGATAAATACAATCCACCTGTGTGTAATCAAGTCTCCGTATAAATGCACCTTCACTGTGATAGTCTCAGAGGTCCGTTAAAAGCGCAGAGAGCATCATGAAGAACAAGGAACACACCAGGCAGGTCCGAGATACTGTTGTGAAGAAGTTTAAAGCCGGATTTGGATACAAAAACATTTCCCAAGCTTTAAACATCCCAAGGAGCACTGTGCAAGTGATAATATTGAAATGGAAGGAGTATCAGACCACTGCGAATCTACCAAGACCTGGCCGTCCCTCTAAACTTTCAGCTCATACAAGGAGAAGACTGATCAGAGATGCAGCCAAGAGGCCCATGATCACTCTGGATGAACTGCAGAGATCTACAGCTGAGGTGGGAGACTCTGTCCATAGGACAACAATCAGTCGTATATTGCACAAATCTGGCCTTTATGGAAGATTTCTTAAAGATATCCATAAAAAAGTGTCGTTTAAAGTTTGCCACAAGCCACCTGGGAGACACACCAAACATGTGGAAGAAGGTGCTCTGGTCAGATGAAACCAAAATTGAACTTTTTGGCAACAATGCAAAATGTTATGTTTGGCGTAAAAGCAACACAGCTCATCACCCTGAACACACAATCCCCACTGTCAAACATGGTGGTGGCAGCATCATGGTTTGGGCCTGCTTTTCTTCAGCAGGGACAGGGAAGATGGTTAAAATTGATGGGAAGATGGATGGAGCCAAATACAGGACCATTCTGGAAGAAAACCTGATGGAGTCTGCAATAGACCTGAGACTGGGACGGAGATTTGTCTTCCAACAAGACAATGATCCAAAACATAAAGCAAAATCTACAATGGAATGGTTCAAAAATAAACATATCCAGGTGTTAGAATGACCAAGTCAAAGTCCAGACCTGAATCCAATCGAGAATCTGTGGAAAGAACTGAAAACTGCTGTTCACAAATGCTCTCCATCCAACCTCACTGAGCTCGAGCTGTTTTGCAAGGAGGAATGGGAAAAAATTTCAGTCTCTCGATGTGCAAAACTGATAGACATACCCCAAGCGACTTACAGCTGTAATCGCAGCAAAAGGTGGCGCTACAAAGTATTAACTTAAGGGGGCTGAATAATTTTGCACGCCCAATTTTTCAGTTTTTGATTTGTTAAAAAAGTTTGAAATATCCAATGAATATTGTTCCACTTCATGATTGTGTCCCATTTGTTGTTGATTCTAAACAAAAAAAAATAAAACTGTATCTTTATGTTTGAAGCCTGAAGTGTGGCAAAAGGTCGCAAAGTTCAAGGGGGCCGAATACTTTCGCAAGGCACTGTATTATGACAATTAGCATTTACTCTTTCACATGTGACATGTTACCGAAGGGTGGCTCTAATGTGCCCCGTCTCGGTCTCTCCCCTCCATCCCTTATTCAGACACCCCCAGCATCACAGCAAAGCTGATCAACGAACAGAAGGAGGACAAGGAGAAGAAGAATCAAGAGGAGAAGGAGAAGATGAAGACCGACAGTGGTTTCCAGGACAACTACAGCGTTGTCGTGGCCTCAGGTACACGTTTTGGCTCTCTCCGATCTGTCAGCTTATCGTGGTGGGGAACCTCATCCCTTCCCTCCCACGCCTGCCAATCATTATGGCTTAGCAGGAGTAAATTAATTAATTTATCCTGTTGCACCAATTAGAGGGCAAGAATTGTTTGGCTGGTAGCTGGGCTTCCAGCCATATGTTGAGCTCCTGCACCAAATGTAAAGGGAATGATTGGTCTCTTTGTATGTGGAAATAAGTCCTTGAAAAAAAAAAAAAAAAATATATATATATATATATATATTTGTAAATGGACAAATGGCTTAATATCCCATTTCTCTTGAAATATTGAAAGTGTTTGGTAGAAGAGAAGCATTAGACAGAAGCACATTCCCTAGGATGTAAAAGTGCAATTTTACGTGATAAAATTGCCGGCGTGTGTTTCCCTGCCAGGCTTGAAGTCCCAGTCGAAGAGAGCTCTTTCCACCCCTCCTCGTCCCCCTTCGCGGAGGGGCCGGGTGATGAGCGACAAGCTGACATCCTCCTCAGGTGTGGACCCCTCCGCCAAAACGCTCAGCGTGCCTGTCTTCCACCTCTACCACAAGCTGCTCCCAGGTACTGTACACACATACATACACACACACACACACACACACACACACACACACACAGTTGTCAGCTCCCCTCCTTCCAGAACCTCCCTCTGCCAAGGGAAGCCTATTGATCCGACCTGCTTAATGAAGCTGTGACCTCCTGTCTCAGTCAATTCATTGAGCCAGTGTGTGTTGCTGGGACCCTGGGGTGTCCAGGTAAATGTTCATTTAACTTTTGATACTTTCGATGTTGTTACTTTTAGACATTGTGTCAATATTGAAAATCACAGCCAACCTGATCCAAGTATTCCCAAACTCTGGGAAGATGAGCAGAAACATGATCAGACCTGGGTTTGCAAGGACACGGATGTACTATGAGCAAAAACAGCACTCCATTCATGATGTCTTGTCTTCACATGTTGTCATTGTTATCTAGGTCACAAGCCTTCATGATACATAGCTGTCATGTATTTCCTGTCCCTCTGGGCCTGGTAGTGTGACCACAAGGCTTTGGTTCCTCACTGTGAACACTGTCTCATCCCCCCCCTCCACCCCTCAGGTCAACCCCTGCCGGCAGAGATGACACTGGCTCAGCTGTTGACCCTGCTTTATGACCGTAAGCTGCCCCAGGGCTACCGGTCCATCGATTTGACCGTCAAGCTGGGCTCCAAGGTCATCGCCGACCCGGGCCTCTCCAAGACGGACTCGTTCAAAAGGCTCCGCACAGAGAAAGGTATTTTAGAGCATTCACGTACATACAAGCACATGCTTGCGTTCAGACATATAAACACACACACACACACACACACACACACACACACACACACACACACACACACACACACACACACACACACACACACACACACACACACACACACACACACACACACACACACACAATCTCACACTCCTCCTACCTCCCTCTGCTTCTGTCATTTTTCTTCTTGCTCTGCAGTTAGTGTGTAAAGTGAGCCCCGAACGTCTCTCTCCACGTGTCCCCTGACAGCCCATTCCACAGTGCGATTAATGGCTCTCCCCTTTCACTGCCATCCATTTCTCTGTCTGAGCGCTGGGCCTCTGTCTCCTGAGATGTCGTATGGTGCCATTACCAGTCTCTGGAACGGGTGGGCCAGTGGGAGACTCATACTCACTCCGCTCTTCTTCACTGTATTGCGTAATAGGGCTCAGGAAGCAAATGTATATCCAGTTCTACAATGACGCTGTACACTAGTGGTGTCCAACTCATTTTGCACCGGGGGCCGCATTCTTCGAGGTCTGGAGGGCCACGCTTCAAATTGTATATACACTGCTCAAAAAAATAAAGGGGACACTAAAATAACACATCCTAGATCTGAATGAATGAAATATTCTTATTAAATACTTTTTTCTTTACATAGTTGAATGTGCTGACAACAAAATCACACAATAATTATCAATGGAAATCAAATCGATCAACCCATGGAGGTCTGGATTTGGAGTCACACTCAAAATTAAAGTGGAAAACCACACTACAGGCTGATCCAACTTTGATGTAATGTCCTTAAAACAATTCAAAATGAGGCTCAGTAGTGTGTGTGGCCTCCATGTGCCTATATGACTCCCCTAGAATGCCTGGGCATGCGCCTGATGAGGTGGCGGATGGTCTCCTGAGGGATCTCCTCCCAGACCTGGACTAAAGCATCCGCCAACTCCTGGACAGTCTGTGGTGCAACGTGGCGTTGGTGGATGGAGCGAGACATTATGTCCCAGATGTGCTCTATTGGATTCAGGTCTGGGGAACGGGCAGGCCAGTCCATAGCATCAATGTCTTCCTCTTGCAGGAACTGCTGACCCACTCCAGCCACGTGAGGTCTAGCATTGTCTTGCATTAGGAGGAACCCAGGGCCACCTGCACCAGCATATGGTCTCACAAGGGGTCTGAGGATCTCATCTCGGTACCTAATGGCAGTCAGGCTACCTCTGGCGAGCACATGGAGGGCTGTGCGGCCCCCCCAAAGAAATGCCACCCCACACCATGACTGACCCACCGCCAAACCGGTCATGCTGGAGGATGTTGCATGCAGCAGAACGTTCTCCACGGCGTCTCCAGACTCTGTCACGTCTGTCACATGTGCTCAGTGTGAACCTGCTTTCATCTGTGAAGAGCACAGAGCGCCAGTGGCGATTTTGCCAATCTTGGTGTTCTCTGGCAAATGCCAAACGTCCTGCACGGTGTTGGGCTGTAAGCCCAACCCCCACCTGTGGACGTCGGGCCCTCATACCACCCTCATGGAGTCTGTTTCTGACCGTTTGAGCAGAAACATGCACATTTCTGGCCTGCTGGAGGTCATTTTGCAGGGCTCTGGCAGTGCTCCTCCTTGCACAAAGGCGGAGGTAGCGGTCCTGCTGCTGGGTTGTTGCCCTCCTACGGCCTCCTCCACGTCTCCTGATGTACTGGCCTGTCTCCTGGTAGCGCCTCCATGTTCTGGACACTACACTGACAGATACAGCAAACCTTCTTGCCACAGCTCGCATTGATGTGCCATCCTGGATGAGCTGCACTACCTGAGCCACTTGTGTGGGTTGTAGACTCCGTCTCATGCTCCCACTAGTGAAAGCACCGCCAGCATTCAAAAGTGACCAAAACATCAGCCAGGAAGCATAGGAACTGAGAAGTGGTCTGTGGTCACCACCTGACTTGGAGTTACATTGTGTTGTTTAAGTGTTCCCTTTATTTTTTTGAGCAGTGTATTTTCTTGCAGTCAAGATTTGCAGTCAAAAAAATCATTTTCTATGCTACCTGGCTGTTTAGCGTTCATTGTGGTGATTATTAGGGAGCTGGACAGTCAAACTATGAATGTAGGTCCATTTTATTTCTACACAATTTTGATTTGGAGTCATTTGCATTTCAACATATATTGCGTTTGTTTGGCACGCCTGCTTGTACGCCTTCTCTGCCTCTTGGGCCAGGTTTTACTTAAATATATTATTATATTATTATTATTATTACTTAAGATGGAATGCTATTATTTTACGATCATCAATTGGCCTCAATGACTTCACTGTAAGAGAAAGATGGAAAAGTTTGCTGTATGACAAAAATGAGTTTGGACGAGGGGGTGGAGGCTTGAAAATGACATGGGTGCATCAACTTCAGTAAATACAGGCCAGTCTTTTTCCATCAAATCCCATTTGAATGTAACTTTGTTTTTTTGGTCCCCCTTGTATCCCCTGTTACCTTGTATTCCTGCTTCAAAAGAAAACCTCTGATGCTTGAAAGCTCCCAGTGCAACCTGACCACCCAATCAGATACCACCCTCTACTTTTCAAGCCCTGCTTGTTCCCAAAGCTGTTTTAGCCATTAACATTGAGGGAAACCTTTTTATACAAGATTCATGTCCTCTGTAAATGTCACTATAACATCTATATAAGATTCATGTCCTCTGTAAATGTCACTATAACATCTATATAAGATTCATGTCCTCTGTAAATGTCACTATAACATCTATATAAGATTCATGTCCTCTGTAAATGTCACTATAACATCTATATAAGATTCATGTCCTCTGTAAATGTCACTATAACATCTATATAAGATTCATGTCCTCTGTAAATGTCACTATAACATCTATATAAGATTCATGTCCTCTGTAAATGTCACTATAACATCTATATAAGATTCATGTCCTCTGTAAATGTCACTATAACATCTATATAAGATTCATGTCCTCTGTAAATGTCACTATAACATCTATATAAGATTCATGTCCTCTGTAAATGTCACTATAACATCTATATAAGATTCATGTCCTTTGTAAATGTCACTATAGCATCTATATAAGATTCATGTCCTCTGTAAATGTCACTGTAACATCTATATAAGATTCATGTCCTCTGTAAATGTCACTATAACATCTAAATGAGATTCATGTCTGATATAGATTTTATACTAACACTACGCTCCATGTAATGGTTTCACCTGGTAAATGTTATTAGTCACCCTTTTTAAAGATTGCGTTAGAGCAGGATTTTAGGGGTGATGCTACTAGATTTAGCCTCCCCTCCTAGCTTTGACGGTCAGTACCAGGTCACACATGATTAGCATGGGGAGGATACATTTTGGGCATTACGATATGACAGCCAGCCAGAGCAGTTGATGTTTTAGTTTGATGTCAGCGCTAGTAATGTGCAAACGTAGTCAAATTGTTTGGTTGCCTGGTTCAATTAATCGCGTGATTTATTTTACTGGTAGCCTACGGCTATGCGAACACCGTCTTTAGGTGCAGTCTCAACCATATGTTGTACTAAATGCATTAAAACGGAACTAATGGCTGACAAAATAATCCAAATCTAGGTGTTTGCTCTTACAAGTGTGTGTGTGTGTGTGTGTAGTCAAAACACATCACATCACATCATCATTTTCTTTTGTGTAAAATTCATTTGTCCCTGTGATTCCATAAGAGTCACTCAATTCAGGGCTAAATTCAATGTAGTTTCCACTAACTCTGTGGCAAGGTATTGTTTGCTTTACACCGAAACCTACCGTAGTGCCTTTCTCTCTCTCGCTGCAGGCTGGTTGTTCTGTTGTGAGGAGAGCCCATGCTTGGTAGCGCTGCTACAAAGCCCAGAGCCTGTCTCTCTTTCCGTCAGTGTGGATATTCGATTTTTTGGGCAGTTCACAGCCTATATGACGCCCCTGGCACCCTGGGGCTAATTGCTAACGCTCGCCGCCACCACCTACTCTGCATGCAGTGGAGAGTGTCAACTTCTTCCTCACCTCAGTCCCACTGGATGACTTGTCCGTCCCCCTGTTGGGTGAGATATTTTAAAAGGCAACTGTCAATCAGTTCAGCCAACCCACTACTAGAACAGTGGTCTGTTAGTGGTTACCCAAGATGGGAGGCCGGTGACCTGCGTGTTATCTGCTAATGAGTCTGCCCAGCTCCAAACCCATTTCATCAAGACTGTCTTCAGCCAGACACTAACCCACCTTATTAGGTATATCATTGTCTTCATTGAACCGCTTTCGTTTAACCTCTGTGCACTCTGGAGTTCAGATAATTAGTTGAGGCGTATAGATTAGAAACGATCTGAAGCCTGCCGAAGGGTGTATATTCAGCATATTCTCTGGTCTAGGGTAAAGGAACACTTTATGTAAAAGGAATGCAGTGCATACACATTTTCAACCTGTGTATTGGTGCACATTTGTGGCGTCTGTTGTGTTTGAAAGCCCTCAGCCCATTTCTCTGTGCGTTGTAGCATAGTATATGGTTCAAATGCCTTCTGAAAGTATTCAGACCCCTTGACTTTTGTTTTTTTTATAGCCTTTTTGAAAATATTTGCCAAAATCCTCAGCAATCTACACACAATACCCCATAATGACAAGGCAAAACGTTTTTAGAAATGTTTGCAAATGTATTAAAAATAAACATACCTTATTTACGTAAGCATTCAGATCCTTTGACTCGAAATTGAGTTCAGATGCATCCTGTTTCCGTTGATCACCCTTGAGATGTTTCTAGAGCTTGATTGGAGTCCACCTGTGGTAAATTCAATTGATTGGACATGATTTGGAAAGGCACACACCTGTCTATATAAGGTTCCACAGTTGACAATGCATGTCAGAGCAAAAACCAAGTCATGAGGTCAAAGGAATTGTCCGTAGACCTCCGAGACAGGATTGTGTCAAGGCACAGATCTGGGCAAGGGTACCAAAACAACATTTCAGCAGCATTGAAGGTCCCCAAGAACACAGTGGCCTCCATTTTTAAATGGAAGAAGTTTGGAATCACCAAGAATCTTCCTAGAGCTGGCCGCCCGGCCCAACTGAGCAGTCGGGGGAGGAGGGTCAGGGAGGTGATTAAGAGACCCAAATAGGCCAGACCTTAAATGGGGTTTGTCCCTCCAACCATTTTTAGGTCTCTAGACCTCCTGATTTATCATGTAGAAATCTCAGCCTAATAGGATGTGCCTTGCATAGTAAAGGTACTGGAACATTCTGTGAAATATGTTTGTTGTTGAGCAGAATTGTGAAAATCCTTGTCGTTCACAATTTGTCCTCTTTCTCGCTGATCTTATCTCATATGCTCCTCTGAAGTCTAACGATCACCTTTTTTCCCCGTGCCTTCACGGTTGCATTTGAAATGTAACAGCTCACTGGGTTGATGCTGTTTAGATATTCTCTGGGTAGCCCGGTCTCTCCTTGCGGCCCGCTGAAAGACGAGCGGTTCCTTCCCTCTCCATCATTTCTAATCCTGTTTTGGAAGTCTAGAGAGCACGGGCCCTGTTACAAATCGTATCAGTCACAACCTTGGTGACTTTATAATTCACCATGAGGGGGACGGGGAAAAATCCTCTTAGAGACTGGAGCAATTCATCATTTATTTTATTTTCTTCTCCAGGAGAGATGATGTGCAGCTTTTCTTTTTTTTCTCTCTTTTTTGGTAGATGACCTATCAATCGACTGGGTCTTTTATATCATCATAAAACAGGCCAGCCGCACCGCGGAATGAAAACCATAATGGGGGGCTATTTTTACCCTTCACCCGCCGTTCCAGTTTATCTTTTTTTTTTAACCGTCTACAGAGCCACCTCCTGACGCGCAAACAGCGACAAGTAGCCTGTGTCCTTGATTCTGTTTTAATCCATGTGCACTTCATCAGGAGAGCACGTCCGTTTCCCAACTACAACCATTCGCGGGTTTATGCATTCACATATATACAAATTTAAATGGCACTCCGCTCCTTTATTTCTGAGAAACTGCTGTCTGTTTTCTTCCCCCCTCTCCCCCCCCTCTCTCCTTGGTTGCTTGAACTTCACTAATAAATAGTGTGATGGCTCTGTTGGTTTCTCCCACTCTCTCTTGATCCTCGAATGAGGGATGAGTTCTCATTAAGTGCCTGCGACGTGAACAATTTCCCTCCCGCAGGGCGTCCCGTTCTTTACTTGTCATGATTGGTTGAGGGCAGCACACAGAAGAACGTACGTCACAGAACATAGCTAGTGTCCCAGTGTAAACCCTTCGAGAGTAATAATTGGTCTATTCTCTTAACCCTCCTCCAGTGGAACACTGTGACATGCTGAGTAGCTGTCCGGAGGACGAACCCATGACCCCTGGGGACGACTGTCTTGATGCAGCCATCGATGAGTCCCTGCTGGAGACCAACCCCATCCAGTCTCCCCTGCAGGTGTTTGCAGGCATGGGTGGTCTGGCCCTGATTGCAGAGAGGCTACCCATGCTCTACCCAGACGTCATCCAACAGGTTAGACCGCCACAGATACCCTTCTAATACGTATATCACAAACACCACCAGTCAAATAACCCTTTCACAGCCTGCTTCATTGGACTTATTTCATTGTTGTCCTACAATGTTTAGCTCATGTTTCTAGATAGTGTGTTTTATATATATATATATATATATATATATAGCCCATAATCTAGAGCCTTAAATTTAAAGGGACATTTCAAAATTGTTCAATTTCATATTCATAATTTCCAGCACCACCCCAACATCAACAGATGTGAAAATTGCGCATTTCTATGTTTTGTAGTAACAAAGATGGAGTAAGATTAGTGTTTCCAATGATGACATTGGTGTGCATTGTGATTTTTTTTGTTGCTCATTTAACAAAAAAAAACATTGGATCATTGGAAACACTTATCTTCCTCTATCTTTTTACCACACAACATGGAAACGCAACATGTTCACATATGTTGGGGTGGTACTGGAGATGAGTTACCTTTCATATATAGAGCATTCCAATGCTGATCTGCGGTTGCCAAAGTAATGACGTGTCTTTACTGTTGGCCCAGCTTATTGAGAGGCATGGCAAGTCACTGGGTTTGCCATTCAGTCTAAATTCGTTTTTGTCTCCTCTGCGCTCCCCCGGGTGCTACATCATGCCTCCTAAATGAAAGTAAATGGATACTTAAACAGTAATTGAGAGAGCACAGTGACAAGGTGAGTAGCTGGAATGCATTTTGAGAGCTGCCAGGTACTAAATCTGTTTTCTTTTTGTTATTTTCTCCCCCCTTCCAAATTGTTGCAGCAAATTGAATTATTCAGGCAGTCTCCCAGAGCTACTGGTGGTTTGAAGCAGACGCCCCACGAGGGCTACCAAGTGAGATTATTTGTTTTGTACTTAGCATTGTGATCGATATGAATCATATACATGACTGGTCGTTGGTTGGTTTACCATAATCCTTTCTCAACAGGATATTGCATCCATTCTTAGTTTAACCCTTTTCTCTCACTGGATAGTGTTTGCTGGGCACGCTCTTAATGCTGTGAATAATTGAAGAGTTCTGCTCTCACCCTGAGCAAGACTATTAGCAAAGTCAACTTTAAGGCATCGATATTGATGCAGGTGATGCTTTTCTGTTTACCCAGGACTGACTGTGTAGTGTTTTCTAATAGGTTAGCCAAACAGCTCAGGTCGATGCCCTTTGACCCACTGGTGTTTTAGCTGTTTAATCACAGCACAGCCTGTTCCTGGACATCCACTCTGACTCTTAGTGCAACTGAGCTTGAGTTGATTATATTGATCACAACTATGCATAAAATAACTGTATTTCTCTGCAGTGCTGCAGCTCCGATACTCGCCTTCATCTTAAAGGGATATGTCCGTTGTTTGCCTATGAAACCCTTGATCTACTTCCCCAGATTCAGTTGAACTCGTGGATACCATTTAAAAAAAATATCTTATTTGCAGGGCTCTATGCCAAGTCCCCCACAGCAGCTCTATGGATCTGAATATCAGCTCTCTAGTTCCATATTCCCCCTACTACCCTCAGTGCCCAAACACAGCACATGACCTTCAGATCCCATCCGAGTCAGCACATCTGTCAGCTTTGTCCTCTAACCGCATTCTAACCCTGGCTCGTCCTGTGCAGGTGAGTCCACCGGTGGTGCCTTCCACCACGCAGGAGAAGCCCAAGGACAGCGACCAGTTTGAGTGGGTCACCATCGAGCAGTCCGGCGAGCTCGTGTACGAGGCGCCAGAGACCATGGCCGCCGAGCCGCCGCCCATCAACAAGTCGTCAGTGCAGACCATGTCGCCCATCCCCGCCCACTCGCTGGCGGCCTTCGGTTTGTTCCTGCGCCTGCCGGGCTACGCTGAGGAGCTGCTGAAGGAGAGGAAGCACGCCCAGTGTCTGCTCCGCCTGGTGCTGGGGGTCACCGATGACGGCGAGGGCAGTAAGTGACACGACGCCTCACACAGTTTTAGACGTGGACAGGAAAACTCCTGGCCCTTTCGATGGATGATTTTAGTGTGTTTGTATTTGGGGACACCATTGAGGATGACCAGGTCCCTATGCTTCTAATAAAGGAGACTGCTGCAGGTTTCCTAGTGACAAATCTTGTCAGCCCTACTTATAGCAGGTAACCCCCCCCCAATGCTCAGACTGACTATGTCAGGCAGTTGATCTTGCCAAGCTGTGGACCCAGCCGATCGATAATTCCCTGAATACATAGCGATCAGTGTCATAAAGTGGCCAACGCATGTAAATCGGCTCCTTTAAAAGCAGCCGGCCCCAAGAGCGGGGAGAAAGAGATGGAAAGAGAGATTTTAATCCCTCCATTTACAATTGAGGCACGTTTGTTCCCCCTGATGCGGCTCTTCCCCTGCAGTCCTTGAGACTACCAGTCTGCGGACCCTGTGGGTAATTTAGCCGAAGGACTCACTGGCTTGTTTAATATTGACAAGTCCTACCCTCTCATACATTACAACTCCTCCCCAGCCAACCTCTGCCTTCATTATTGATGCCTATTTAGTTCCTCTCTCTCCTTCAGGGCCTGAAATCAACTATGTTGTCCTGCCAATGCTTTTTTTCCCTTTAGTCCTTGAAATAACAGCCCTTTAATGATTGATGGACAGCAGGCTGCCAGCTTGTTTAGTGACACTGGTCACATAACAGCCGACTAAATGGCAGGCTGACGGTGTGCTATCTTCTCTGGCCTCATTCTCATAAGTGCTAAATCGATGTATCCATCCTTTCTGGCCATTATTCCTCCACCTCTCTGGTGGTAATCTCTCTCACCATCTCTCACACATTTATCCAGTGATATTATCAATTCTCTTCTCTGACTGACTGGGTGTTTCTCAAAATGCGTACTACTCTGCTCTGAGCACGGGAGGGTCGGAGTGTGAGTCCAAATCAGAGTATGTGAACGACGGAGGTTTCTTCTCGAATGCGTACTCCCGTTTATACATATTGTGAAACACGCATCGATACAACTCCGAGGGAATATGTATGCAAAGAAATATGATGCGCCCACGTAAAAAACGATAGTTTGTTTGTATTTAGCCCATAATCTAAAGCCTTATATCTCCAGCACTACCCCAACATCAACAGATGTGAGAATGTTGCGTTTCTGTGTTTTGTAGTTAAAAAGATGGAGTAAGATTAGTGTTTCCAATGACATTGGTGTGCATCGTGTGATTTTTTTTTAAACGAATTATGAGTATGCATTGCGTAATTGCCTACAAAATGTCTACTAAATGGTTTCTTTGAAATCAATGGCACCCATTATTTGAGCTCTCCGACTAAGGAATGAGATGTTGCCTATTGACATCTCATATGTTGCCTGACTACAATATTTTTTCTTGATATGTTAATAAATACATGCTGTGTTAATTTTGGCATGTTTACCTGCCTACGTTACCGTAGAGCACAAACCCATAATTAGTAAATAAGGCTAACTGGCAAGCTACTACTGTTAGCTAGCCAGATAGCCACAAATAATTGTTAGCTAGCAACCAATGAAGAGTTCACATCTATCTTGCATGATATTCTTTTTGTAATTTTTACCTGTTGAACTATCTGGTTAGCTACATTATTACGATTTGCATATCTAGCTGGTAGTTGTGAAACGTTTGCTTTGTGTATATCTTGTTTTGTTTATTGTTGCCGTTGTCCTGGCTGGAAGAAGGTTCAGTGAATGGGGAGGTGCAGCGTGAGGTAATACAGTAGGGGGAGTGAGAGTGCTTCTCAAATGTAATGTTTTATGCGTTCTCCACGCTCTAGTCCTCACAAGAACGTACCCAAGAGAACGTCATTGGAGAATGCACTCAGAGCATGTGTGTGGAACACGATAGTATGCATATTGAGAAACGCCCTGTCTCTCTCCCCTTCCTTGATTGGCTGTATCTCTCCCTACCTTCCCCGTAGGTCACATCCTGCAGTCTCCGTCGGCCAATGTGCTGCCCACACTGCCCTTTCATGTGCTGCGGGCCCTGTTCAGCACGACACTTCTTACCACAGACGACGGCGTGCTGCTGCGTCGCATGGCCCTGGAGATAGGAGCCATCCACCTCATCCTGGCCTGCTTGTCAGCCCTTAGCCACCATGCGCCCCGTGTCCCCAATGCCAGTGGCAACTCCTCAGAGGTGAGGCCCAGACACTGGACTTGTCCGGAACACACACCCTCACTCTATGTCGCTCTCCTGGTGGTGTGTGTGTGTGTGTGTGTGTGTGTGTGTGTGTGTGTGTGTGTGCTCAACAGAGCATGAATGAAAACACAGCTCACACACTCGTATGTCACCGGATGTGGACAGATCTCAGCGGAAATGTGTTCTGTCCATTTGCGTTCTCTTGTGTGTTCATGATGGATTGAGGCCAGCGTCAACCTATTTTGGGTTGTGTTGACGTGGTGCGTCAGTCTAGTCTAGTGTTCAGACGCTGCCTCCGGTGCGTTTGGCTTGACACAATAAAGAGGTACTCACTCTCCAGGGAGAAATGCGTCGTTTTGTCTTTCCCTCAGTGAGAGACGGGCGGTGAGGATCAGTCATGTTATGTATTACTCTATCTGGCAGGGCTTTACTCGGCGCTCTTATGCATATCGCCACTGAGCATTTGATAAATTGGGTAGTTGTTTAGTGGGAATGTTAAGAGGCAGGTCTGGCTTTGAACAGACGTGTCCTTTGTATTATTGCCAACTCCAGGCAGAAGGGAACATCATGAATAGGAATTGAATCATGGACTCTGACTGCCATGCCCATTAAATGGAGTGATTCGTCTTCTATTGAGGTTTCTGCTGGGCGTCAAGACTTACCTCCTGCTCAAAGCCTTTCAAAGGACTCTGGACTCTACGAGGACCTCTGAGTCTCAAAGATGACTAACGACTCGGATCAAAGACCAGATTTCACCCACCAAATTGTATCGATCACCGTATTGATTTTGGTCACTAGAAGCTTAAAAGAAACGCCTGAACTTAGACCCCCCCCCTCCTTCATACTGGTCTTGATTAGAAGAAAAATAACTGTCGGGAGGGTCTCTTCTGCAGTGTTCAACCAATCCAGCTGGGGGTGGGAGTTGAGATGGAGTGTCACCTTGTTTAATTTCAAATAGCGGAAGTTCGCATCACAGGCTCTTTCCATTTAGCCTGAAAACCAGAACATCTGGTTGTTGGGGACTCGGCAGAGGCTAGGAGAAACTCAACACACCCAGCAATGCCCACTAACAAGGCTCCAAATGCCATAGATCACAGGCCTAAACTCAGCTAAACTGCCGTAGATGACATGTTCTATAGCAGGATAGGCTATTACAGCACTACAACCCACTGTGGATTGTCTCAGCAGGCGCTCCAGTCCACACACCAGTGTGGATTTATGGAGTTGTCAGAGTTGAGGACAGATCTCCGCGCTTAAAGATTGAGCGCGGGGCCAAAGTCCTGTCACAGTGGTAATGACTGTCCTTGAGGCGGCGGGCAGTTATTTGGCCGGAGATGAGACCGTGGTCAGAGCCCGGCGGACGGTCAGTCCACACACATCCCTCTTTATCTGGGAAAGTGAGCCTCTTCCCTGATTTGATGTTCAGTGATTAATCTCCAACCTCTAATGACGTGAGCATACCTCAGCCCCCCCCTGTACTGCTGGGTCAGTACTGGGCCCTTTTTCGGCCATATACAAAACACACACAATGGCTGTCTTTGAAAATACAGTGAACTGTTCAAAAATCCCAGCGGCCTCATCCCACCTACTGTTTAAAAAAATTATTGAAAATACTTTATGGTCTCCGCTGCGTCCCAGTTGACTGATAGACTTGACAGTGATCTCTATTGGCAGAGGTGCATGTACAGCTCTATTTAGCCGGTAACATTCCCGTAACGCTTGTGTGCACGTTGGGAGCGTCCCTGCGACGTTAAAGATGCGCTGGGAGAGCGCATCATTAGCTGCTTGTCAGACAGCCCCTGCCATAGACCTTTATAGCACGCCGCGTCACGCCTGATGATCGCCAAAGCCGCTCTGTCAGAAAGGGTGCAGTCTCGAGAAGGCTAAACGTTCTTAGCTCTCGTTATGCTAACATTTTTTGCTGGTTTCATGAGCTTATGGAATGCTATTATCTGTAGTCCAGGCCTATGTTGTCATCACAGTGGACCAGTAGGCTGAACTTTCCCTCTGCTGATTTCCTGTGTTGTGCTGATGACTTTTTCTCTGGTTCTGTCTGTCCCCAGCCAACGGTGTCCAGTGGTCATGGAGGGGGCACCAGTGAGGAGCAGCAGCTGTACTGGGCCAAGGGCACTGGGTTCGGTACAGGCTCCACTGCCTCAGGCTGGGACGTGGAGCAGGCCCTCACCAAGCAGAGGCTGGAAGAGGAGCACGTCACATGTCTTCTGCAGGTAAGAATCCCCTACGCCAGGGTTTCCCAAACTCTGCCCGTCCCCCACCCCCTGCTAGCACTACACAGCTGATTCAAATAATCAAAGCTTGATGAGTTGGTTATTTGAATCTGCTGTGAAGTGCTAGGGCATGGACCGAAATGTGCACCTGGGGGTTTTCCCCAATAGTATAAAAGTGTTAACTGGCTAACAAGTCAGTTAAGAACAAATTCTTATATACAATGACTGCCTACACCCGCCAATCCCGGCCGACGCTGGGCCAAAAGTGCGCCGCCCTATGTTACTCCCAATCACGGACGGTTGTGATACAGCCTGGAATCGAACCAGGATGTCTGTGGTGACGTCTCAAGCACTGAGATGCAGTGCCTAAGAGCCCTATGCTCTTACGTACTTTACAGAAGTACTTCCTGTCTAGTTACCTCTGGGTAGAAGGTTTAAAATCGGTATAACGACAAGTCTGTAGACAATTAGAATGCGACATGTGTCGCTGGTGAAAACATCATTTATACTCTGGTGGAATGTCTGTAGACTGTCGCTCAGACTGCCAGTTTCCTTGTGTCGCACAGACATGGAAAAAAGTGAATGCCTCTGGGACTGTTGCATCGTCCGTTGTCGTGGTTACTGGGCTGCTGCAGCAACAAAAGCAAATCTATTTTGGACAAATTATACAATTCTCTGATGATGATAAAATGACCTACTTTTATTTTTCTAAACACTCACAACCTTAAGCTATTTTCTGTAAGCTCGCCATCATTACCTTGTAAATAATGTTGTGGGTTTATTTTCCTATAGCTACTTTTTTATTCATTGTTAAAGTTAAGACGTGGTCAGCTATACTCTGGTCATTATTTGTACCTTTCTTGCTCGGCTGACATTTACTAAATACATTTTTAAAAGGATGGGTTTATTGGTGTTAAAATAGCGCAAGTATGCTATTTGGAGCACCGGGCTGCTGATATCATGCAGAGGCTTATTGTTTATATTTCCAGAACCACAAGTTTGATGTTGGCAGACCAATACAATATTCATGACATATCGTTAGACCAACTGTAAAACAGCCTTAAGGCCTACACGTGTTGCTAAAAGTATATGTGTGCCACTTGTTCTGTCTGTCAGGTGCTGGCCAGCTACATCAACCCAGCAGGCTGTGTGAGCCACGGAGAGTCCCCTACGGGGGAGAGCAGGGGCCACAACAGCAACGCCCTGCCCACAGTACTGCAGGAGCTGCTCAGCCAGTCCTGCCTCATTCCAGCCATGTCCTCCTACCTACGCAACGATTCTGGTGAATGAACACTCTTCTTTAGACTTTGTGTTGAAAGTTTCCATGTAGGTTATGATAACTCCCGTTTAGGATGGCTTTGCCTTTAATGAAACGGGAAAGTCGATGGCAAATCTCACAACAATTAATTTGATGGGTTGAACGTACACTACATGGCAACAAGTATGTGGACACCCCTTCAAATAAGTGCGTTAGGCTATTCAATCCACACACGTTGCCGACAGGTATAGAAAAATGAGCAAACTGCCCATGCAATCTCCATCGACAAACATTGACAGTAGAATGGCCTGCACTGAAGAGCTCAGTGACTCTCAATGTGGCACAGTCATAAGATGCCAACTTTCCAACAAGTCAGTCAAATTGTTGCCTTGCTAGAGCTTCCCAGCCAACTAAGTGCTGTTAACGTGAAGTGGAAACGGCTCAGCCGCTAAATGTTAGGCCACACAAGCTCACAGAGTGGGACCGCAGAGTGCTGAAGCGTGTAAGAATCATCTGTCTATTGTTGCAACACTCACTACTGACTGTTCACCATGCGCAATGTCAAGCTTCGGCTGCAGTGGTGTAAAGCTTGCCACCGTTGGGCTCTGTAGCAGTGGAAACGTGTTCTCTGGCGGGATGAATCACGCTTCACCAGCTGGCAGTACAACGGACAAATCTGGGTTAGGCGGATGCCAGGAGAACTCCTAATGCTTAGTGCCAACTGTAGAGTTTGGTGGAGGAGGAATAATGGTCTGTGGCTGTTTTTCATGGTTCGGTCTAGGCCCCTTAGTTCCAGTGAAGGGAAATCTTAACGATACAGCATACAATGGCATTCGATTCTGTGCTTTCAACTTTGTGGCAACAGTTCCTTTTACAAACTGTTGCCACAAAGTTGGAAGCACAGAATCGAATGCCATTGTATGCTGTATCGTTAAGATTTCCCTTGTGGCAACAGTTTGTAAAAGGCCCTTTCCTGTTTCAGCATGACAATGCCCCTGTGCATAGTGGGGTCCATATAGAAATGGTTTGACGAGATCGATGTGGAAGAACTTGACTGGCCTGCGCAGAGCCCTGACCTCAACCCCATCGGACACCTTTGGGATGAATTGGAACGCTGACTGCGAGCCAGGCCTAATAGCCCAACATCAGTGGCCGACCTCACGAATGCTCTTGTGGCTGAATGGAATCAAGTCCCCGCAGCAATGTTCCAACATGTAGTGGAACGCCTTGCCAGACGAGTGGAGGCTGTTATATCGGCAAAGGGGGACCAACTCCATATTAATGCCCATTATTTTGGAATGAGATGTTCGACGACCAGGTGTCCACATACCTTTGGCGATTTAGTGTATCAGCACTGGCGATGATGAAAGATGATACCCTTTTTACATTGTGTGTTTCTCATGATCTATGGCTTCTCCTGGTCTCCAACAACATGTGATTGTAGTTATGTCCTCCTCGGGTGAGGTGGGTTGGGTTTGTGTGCCAGTGCAATGTCATTTATCTTCTTACCTTTGGGGTTGCTCCACAGTTTGGGAACCACTGGAATATAAGACCGCATAGTTGTAGATGTTTTCAAATGTTACGCTAAGGGTAGTAAGCTATTTATGTGTTGCACGTTTCCTCACAATTGTTTTCGATGTTCTGACTCCTATTCTACTCAATGCATTGATGAAGAATTAGTCAGAAGTGCATTATATTGTGTTGGAAATAGAATGACGTTTCTAAAGGAGGCAAATTATTAGTAGGAGAAGCTTTTTTTCTTCATCATTGTGATGTCCTTAGATGAGGTCTTTCATCTGGAAGACTGTCTTTTCTGCAGCTAGGCAACCTGGTGGTGTGTGGGGATCATTTGCTTGATGAGACCACACACAGATGTAGCTGCAGGATCTTCCTCTAACGTGGCTATTGCTTCTGTGGGGGTCGACGTCCTCCAATAAAGTTCCATAAACAATTTAAATGATATTAATCCAAGCTTTCAAGATACCCATCCACTTATGATTCAGTTTTTTTCATGCGCCAGAACGAATAGATTTAGTCTAATTTGTTACTTGTGACTTCGTCTGGTAGTAATTATTATGAGGAAAATTGGATGACATTTTATCTTCTGACGATAGATAGGAAGTGTCCACCGCTCTACACGATCTCATTCTCTATGCTGTGTTATATATTATTTTAATATGCAACAGACGTTTTTGTTAGAAATAATTAGTTCCCCGCACCGAGCAACTCTTAGAACCTTTTGTCCCTCGAGTATTGTGGTAGAAAAGTTTAGTGAAGGTAATTCTTATTCTGAGCATGTACCATCGTCATTCTACAGTGCTTTATGTGCGGAGTCTGTACTCTGATGTGATCAGGGTCTGAAAAGGTTTTCTGTGAAAGCAGGATATGATGGTAATCCTCAAAGGTAATCCCTCGTCCCTGGTGGTGAGGGCTGACCCAGAACTAACTGAACACAGAGTTAAATGATGGGTCAGTCCATTGCTCTGACTAGACTTTGCTGTCTGTTCAGCTGTGACTCTGGATTGTTTTCATATGAGCCTTGCATAAACCAAAGTTACAGAATGATCCAGACAAACTTGGCTATTGCTCTGTTCAATCGTTGGGAATAGTGAGTTCAATATCATTACCGTGGACGTTTTTTTACGTCAACGTTTTTCAGAGACAGCCATGTATGCACTAATGAATGAATCATACAATCAATTTGACTTTGTTTTTTAACAATAACATAATGGCAATAATTTATTTAAATGGTTCTCTATTTATAAATGAAGACGTAGCCAAGGCCTGTTCACATGAATGCATATTCAGTAAGTGTGTGCATGGATTGCGTTATTGAGCTTGTTTTGGCGGATGTCATCTGTATCCACATGAAGATTGGTTTCCCTTCCATTTGGTACTTGTTTTCTGATACTGGTCAACAACATTTGCATAGAAGTAGCTTATTTTATAAGTGTGTGCTCGGTCTCTTTAACCAGTAATGACGTCGTTCACGAGGCAAGAATAATATGTATCAATATTTAATTCTTATGTGGTTTCTTGCAATAACCCTCTGACTTTAAAGAAGTGTGATTCCTAAAAGATGTGTCTGGAGATTTGGTGAACTCCGTCAGATTTGTCTAAAATCCTACATTAATCAGGAATGAGCAGGGTCCGCAATACCGTTAGGACCCCTTATTCATGTCCTTATTACAATGTAGTTTAATAAGACCACTCATGGTCTCTAAAGTTCTACTTTTGATAGATTCAAACAACAATATTGGCATCGTGGTCACATTCCTAAAGTGTCAACTCCCTCTGCCTGATAGAAAATGTTGGTTCAAGTGTGTTACATTTAATTAGATTTGAGTCATAAAGCATCTGAGGAAAAGCAAAATTGCTACTGTATATACTACTTTAATGAAGACAAATTCCATTTTTGTCAACTCTGTAAAATATCAACTCAGATTTTGTTTGTCATCTGATAGAATAGTGTTTATTGGGGATTTTCAAATGAATCATTTTACTGATGTTTGCATTTAACTTTTTATTTTTAGAGGCAGAAATGTCCATTTTGAGGATTTATCAACTCCGTCACTGGAGTACTTTTGTCAATATTCTGAAAACATTTGAATCACTGTTCTGCCATCTATACTTAAAGTATTTGTGTGCCAGATGGAAGTGAGGATGTTTACTCTATACATGTGTTATGTTCTAAATCTAGAAAAACATGCCAAAAATACTAACAAAATTATCCCTGGAGCATGTAATAGTGCTATAAAGCAAAATCTGATGTTTGGAAGCGAAATAAAAAAAAAGGCTACTTCATATTCATTTCTAGCACCACCCCAATTTCAACATGCATGTTTGTTTTGTAGTGAAAAAGAGAGGAATATTAGTATTTACAATGGCATCAATCAATTAGCAGGGAATACCTCATCAAAATGGGTTATAATCACACGATGCACACCGATGATGTCATTGAAAACACAAATATATATTTATTTTACTACAAAACATAGAAACACGCAATTTTTGCATGTTGATGTTGGGATGGTGCTAGAGATGATGAATATGAAGTTGGATGTTTTAGAAATGTCCCTTTAAACAATCATGGCCTTTAAACACTTGTTGGACGATAATTGTAAAGATGAAATTCCTTTTATTTTATTGAAATAAATCCAGTTGCATTTTTTTTATTATTAGGTTCCTTCACATGGTCTGAATGCTGATACTTTGCTCTTAAACAGCAAAATATTACCCCAGCCCCATGAGGGAACAAAATGTCTACCACGTTGCGGGGTTGCGCTGCGAAACTGCGCTACGTCACTGAAGCTACCGGTATCTTCTTGCATTGTAAAGTTTTCTTGCCTGTATGGGCGTTGTTTTGCGTACAGTTACTTTTCTTCGTGCCGTGTCACATTATTCAAGTGTGCTAACTTCTGTGCAGCATGAGTGGGGAGCTAACATGATGCAGCCCAGTCTCCCAGTGCAGGTAAAGTGGAGCAGGCACAGTGCTTTCACGCTCTGAGGACATTGGCTGACAGTTGATCCATGAGACACATTTGACAGAATTACCGAAAGTAATAACTTCTAGTACCGCACTGTTTTTCATGTTCAAGTACAGAAGTTTGCGTATACTGTGAAGCACTAGTGGGTATAGTAGAATCCATTCACAAGCTGTGGGGATAGGAGAATCTGTGGTGATCTATCCACATTTTGTGGTGATTTTATGGTTCGCTTATGTTTTTGTCCAGTTATTTATGAATATTAACAGAATAGTTGCTCACAGACCTTTAGCCATTGCCAGGAATAAAATGGCAAGTTGGCACACTACCAAGGAAATAAAATCACCTTGAAAAACCCTTTTCATTGCGTTCTCTCTACAAATACTTTGCTTATAATGAACCCTTAGCAGGAGACATCACTTCCCTGACTATGGACAGATTATTGGCATGTTTGATTTCGACAAGGTTCATAGACTCGCCCTAAAATGATTTTATGCTTCACATTCCGTTTGTTCTGAGCTGAAATGGGCAGGTAGGCCTGTATCAACGTAGCCTCCATTCAGAAGGATTTGCTTTCTAACGTAATTCAATAATAGTTGCATATCAGGTGGAGGTAGCTCATAGCTTTGTGTATGTAACCGCAACTGCCTCTTTGTCCGATGTTGTCAGTGTGTGTGTCTGTTCCTGTATGTGTGTTGTGGTGTGCATTAATGCGCCCCTGGTCTCATAATTAAATAACAGGAGATAAAGAGATGAGTATTGTAATTGGTCCTCATTATCTTTTAAATGCCTCAGACACGCTCAAGCGTGGTGTGTGCAAACATGCAGCTGGGGCTGTCTGCTATTAAATCACAATGTTTACTGCTGCTTCATTGTCGCTGGCCTTTCTCCTATGTCATTGTTGTGATTAAACATTTGCCTTTTAAAATGGACTAATATATCAATTGACATGTTTTATCACCCAATTTAATAACAAATGGTGTTTTTGGTGATGAATCTACTGTGCAGTATGGTCAGTGTAAGTCGGTTCAGTGTGTGCGCTGATGGAAGCCAAGGGCTCCTCTCACTCTGTTGTATCGGCGCCAGCCCTCGGAGCCATGAGCTGTCAATCAATGTCAAGAGGTTGCTGGTAATATAAAAATGAGAAGACACCTAAGCACTCCTGACGTCTTTAAAAAAATAATATATATAATTTTTTATATAACGTGCTGCGCTGAGGAGTGGAGGGAGGGGGTGTTCCTTCCCAAAAGCATTAAGTGCAAGGCAGGGGGCAGGCAGCCCTGGGAGGTTGATAACTGTGGGTGTGGTGACAGAGGCAGACTTGATATTCAGTAGGAGTGTGCCACTAATGATCAACTGTCATATGCTGCTGGAAGGAGGGATTGAAACCTCCATCTCATTTCTACTTAATGTACTGCTTTCACTTTCCATTTTGTCTACCATTTACCTTCACTGGCGTTAAATTTTTTATTTTACATGATGCTTGTAGAAAGAGCTAGCACAATTTCCGTATAACGGTGTAGCAGATGGTTATGGATGAAGACGGTCATGAAAATGAAAACTTCATAACCGTTTAAACCTTTTGGTGTGGAACAAATCGCTGGCTGAAGATGGGATGGTCGGGCATCCGTGCGTTTGAGTCCGTAACTTGCTGAAACAAGCAAAATAGTCTGGTTGCCAAGGCAAAGCCCTCGCAATGCAGCAGCACATAAAGAAATAGAATGAATAGAATGGGCTTGGAACCTGGCGATTTGACTGGTAAACTCATGGGTACACTTGCAACACTCAGTCGTGAGACGGAATTCCCCTCGACCACAAATTGGGGGGGTAGAAAACATTATTTTCCGTTGGCCCCCATTGTAAAAGCGCCAACTGCTGTGTTTAATGTACGTGTAACCAGATGACAAATCCTGATTTATAGTTCACAGTTCTCCCATGTAGAGAATTAGAGCCCTGTGGCTTCAGGTTGTTCGGTGTGGGAAATTGTGGGGACCAGGTGTCCAAGTAGGCTACACGTAGCTATGTGTGTGGAAAACATTTCCTCACAGGTAAGATATTGAACTTGTTTAGTATAGTCTGTTTGTAACTCCACTCACTACTTGTAGCTGTATAGTCAGTTGTGTTTGTTGGTCTTTGCTAGCTTAATATTCCAGTCATTAGCTGCTAGCTCCGTCATGACAAGGGCCATGCGGGAAGCCCTACGTTACATTTTTTACAAGTAGTGAGAATGCTCAGGAGCAGTCGATGTTGAAAAGTAATCTTTAGATATGTTGTACCTTTGACTAAAACAAGCTTTCAACAAGAAAATGTGTTTGAAAAGGGTTGTTTTTGCAGTGAGCCAATGGGGTAACCATGGGTTGTTTTCCCCCAAGGCGGGCGGGCGGGCTGCGACATTCTATCTAATACCGACTTGGAGTATGGCTGCCTGGTATTCTGACGCAATAATTCCATGGTAATGTTGAATGTTAATTCAAAAGATGCTAATGTATGTGGCTCATGCAATATATTGAGTTGAATCAACAAATCACAGCACATACACTACATGGCCAAAATTATGTGGACTCTTGCTCAAACATCCCATTCCAAAATAATGGGCATTAATATGGAGTTGGTCCCCCTTTGCTGCTATAACTGCCTCCACTCTTCTGGGAAGTCTTTCCACTAGATGTTGGAACATTGCTGCGGGAACTTGGTTCCATTCAGCCACGAGCATTAGTAAGGTCGTGCACTGATGTTGGGCGATTAGTCCTGACTCTGTCAGCATTCCAATTCATACCGAAGGTGCCCGATGGGGTTGAGGTCAGGGCTCTGTGCAGGCCAGTCAAGTTCTTACACACCGATCTCGACAAACCATTTCTGTATGGACCTCGCTTTGTGCACAGGGGAATTGTCATGCTGAAACAGGAAAGGGCCTTTTACAAACTGTTGCTACAAAGTTGGAAGCACAGAAGAATGAGCACTAGAATGTCATTGTATGCTGTAGCGTTAATTTCCCTTCACTGGAACTAAGGGGCCTAGACCAAACCATGAAAAACAGCCCCAGACCATTATTCCTCCTCCACCAAACTTTACAGTCGGGCAGGTAGCTTTCTCTTGGAATCTGGAAAACACAGATTAGTTCGCCGGACTGCCAGATGGTGAAGCGTGATTCACTCCAGCCGATGCTTGGCATTGCGCATGGTGAGCTTAGACTTGTGTGTGGCTGCTCAGCCATGGAAACCCATTTCATAAAGCTCCCAACGAACAGCTATTGTGCTGATGTTGCTTTGTGAAAGTTTTGAACTTGGAAGTGATTTTAACGAGTTTCAGCACATGGCAATCCCATTCTGTGAGCTTGTGTGGCCTACCACTTCGCGGCTGTTGCTCCTCAATGTTTCCACTTCACAATAACAGCACTTAGTCGACCGTGGCAGCTCTTGCAGGGCAGAAACTTGACAGACCGACTTGTTGGAAAGGTGGAATCCTATGACGGTGCCACGTTGAAAGTCATTGAGCTCTTCAGTAAGGCCAGTCTACTGCCAATGTTTCCGAATGGAAATTGCATGAGTTGTGTGCTTGATTTTATACACCTGTCAGCAACGGCTGTGGTTGATATAGCCCGAATCGACAAATTTGAAGGGGTGTCCACATACTTGTAGTGTATTTTAACATTGTACTTACTGCTTTGCTCCTATGGGTACAATAGCAATGGCCGCCAGTCCACCCATTATGCCATCATTGACTTGAATGGGGATGCCCATTCTATTAATTATATTTCTATGGCAGCACCTGCAGTCAGAAGGAGAAAGTGTCAAAATAAATAAATTTAAATAAATAATTGAGTTTATTTTTGCTATTTTTAACGGTTATTATGGTGGCCACGGTCATTTGGCTGGCCAATTACAGTCTTCCAAAATTCCAGCCCTACTTGTATAAACAGTTACATATTCTTTTAATGATTTGGTGACATTTTTTTCTGGAGGCCTAGGTCCTTGCAGCTTGGATTGTGTGGTGTTTCGGAAAAGTGGCGGTACCTTTGCTTCAGGAATGACACCAAACACATCAATCTGTCTTTTGAAATCTATTAAGATGGGCTACTCCAGTCCAAACCCATTCTCATACCATGCACCATTCATCCAGTGTCGATACATTTAAAAACCTGGCTACTAGCTTTATTAAGGGATAACACACTAGATGACATTAAAAGCATCATTAAGGCTACAGCACCACACTCCTCTGTCTCCATTCATGCTCTTCATCCTCAGTGTGCTGCCTAATAGCCGCCATGCTGTGATGAATTTCTTAGCCCAGCCTTCCCATGCTCTCCTAAGAGACACGGGTTTGGGGGGGCTTTTGTGTCCCATTGCTTGGTGTGGCCCCTGCCTACCCCTCTTCCCATCCTCCCTCTCCCCTTAGTCTATCTGCCTCAGGCCATACTCATTCCTCCTGCTAATCTTCCAACTTGGCTGCGCCGCTTGCGTATTATTCCACATTAGTCATCGGTGTCTTGGCAATCCTTTTGGGACGCATTACACCACCGCGCACTCCATCACAGGAAGTTAGACCATTAGTGAGAGGTAATGCCTTTTAATGTCACTGCGAAACTAATCTATTTTAATTGAAAATGACATTTATTTCTCCCCTCACTCACTCCCCTTTTACCCAACCGTTCTCACACGTGAACCCCCCCGCACCTCACCGTTCCTCCGTCGTGAGCATGTTAGGAACAGCTTGTTAGACAGGACAAGCATCTAGTCCACGCTTTTGTGAATCGTTCTCTGTGTGGTGCATTGGTGAGGAATACTGCATTTGGGCCAAGTGCTTCTATCTACGCGCAGAAACCATGGGCGGAGATGGCTTAGCTCCACAGCATTAGCATCTCCTCCACTCTTCTCTCTTGTCTGCGTTCCGATTCCACCCTTTTCAAAAGCAGATGTGATTTATAAGCCATCCATGTTTAATGGGCCTGTGCATTGATGTAGTGGGTCATCTGAACAAGGGAGGCTTCCAGAGAGGGGGCTGGACAGGTTATTCATGGCCCAGACCCCATAATCTCACGGAGAGGCCCTTGTGGGGATCGTGACTGCCCTATACTGCTCCAGTTCTCAGCACCTAGACTACATTTCTACAGTGCTCGTCCCTACTGCTGGACATGTTCCTAGTGGACCTGGATCCACAAGGGGAATGCTAAACGACTCACCACCCCAGATTCATTAACGCTTCCCCTCCCCCTATTTGCATTTGACAATCTACCCCCGGCTGGCCGCCTATTCTACTATGGAATTTTCTCTGTATTGCCGTTTTGAAGTAGATATGGGTGTCTATGCCGATTGGGTTAGCAGTAAGGCGGTAAGGGCAGCGGTAAGTATGGATCGCAGGCAGGCCTCCCCGTGGTAAGAGTACTCATCATGGTAAAGGCATTGCCTTCGTAAGAGCCTTTCCTTGAAAGCATGTTGTCTTTTCTGACATTACTGGAGCACTGTGGAACAAATGCTGTGCACATGAGGATTAACCCGAACTCGTTTCCTAGGCAGTCCCAGCCTTACTCTAGCTTCAGGAACAGGCAGATGGAATTAGGGCTGGGAGCGGATGGAGTCAATAGTGGTGCTTTGCTGTGTTTCTTGTCGTTATCCTCCGCGAGCACGTGATGTCATTTAATAGCACCTGGTCTGATTACAGCGACCCTTTTTGGTTTTGTAGCATGTGGTGTGTCCTAACAGTGTGTGCTATAGTGGTGTGCTTATAGCAAACTTTAGGTATTGTTAATGCCTACATTGTTGGCTTTTTCTAATCAAGATCCAATCCTGACTAAATGTTTTGGGAGACATGCAAGACTTTGTTTGCTTGTGTAGTTACCCAGGTTGTACTTGCTAGCTACTTCATCTTGCGTGTCCTTGACCCCATTGATTCACACACAATGTGCACATACACACGCTCACACACACAGCACATTGAGGTAGGTGCAACTGACACGATTTCAAGTTCCTGATGTGCGTTTCCGATTGCAGTAGCAGTCGACACATCTGAAACCGAGCTGTGAAAGCTGAAGACTCTCTGAATCCTAATATTAATCTGAGTAGGAGGGAATCTAACTAGTGGAACATGTTGTAGGCATGCTATAAGCATGTGAATAGAGGTGAAAATACAGACCCCATCCAGCCCCTTTGAATATGTGACAAACTTCCTGTTACGCACCCATCTTCACCGTATGTCTCCTATCCTTACTGGTATCTATGTGTTCGGTCTCACATACTCAGACAGGCATTTACTCATTCATGCATACATTCTCACACAGAACCCATCATAGATTAGGCTCGAGGCTAATCCAATTCATACATTCTAACTTTATTGTTTACAATTTCCCTATAGCACAGTACATCTAGAGTTTATCCATATATTTATAAAAGCTTTACATTTTTTATACAGAAACAGGATTACTGACACTACCCTGAAATCAACATGAACAAATACGTCAGTCCCCCCCACCCCCACCCCCATCCCACCCCCCAATAACCAAACAGAACGTGGAAAAATATGCACAAAGAGACAGTGTAAGTCAGGCCTTATGTTTTAGTAAATGCAGAATATAGCTTTTCTTTCTGGCGCCCACAAGGTCCTTTCCACTCCTGTGGATGATTTCATCGCCACCGCAGGCTCTCCTGTCGGTCTTTCTCTCCACTTCCCTTTTTATTGCAGATCTCCAGTTTGGTTTTGAAGTCCCAGGTGGTCAATTGGAATAGAAATGTTTCCTAGTCATTGCCACTCCTGCCCTCCTCGCAGATCAGTTCTTGCCGGGAGCGAGATAAAGACAATAGAGATCGCTCTGTTGTGATCTGTCAAATCATGAGAAGCGGTGACTAACCCTTTGGTTTTGGGGGGTGTGTGTGTGTGTGTGTGCGGGCGCGTGTGTGGCCTATCTGACGGCAAACAGCACATTACATTAAAGCTCCTCCAGAGCCACATTGCCGGGGTAACGTGCGCTGTGACATCCCACCAAGCAGTTTAAAATGCTGTACCCGGAAGATTACCAATGTGATATGGTGAGGTACAGTTCATCTGTAATGGCTTCCCAGTGTTCTTTGCATACACTGCCTCCTCCACGCCATGCTCCTTGAACCATCCAGGCCAGTGACATCAGTGTCCCTTATTCCGTTTTTATAATCCATTTGACAAAGGAGATTTGTCAGTAACACTGTTTCCCTCATCACGCCAATGAGTCCAAGGTGATGTTCCACTCCAGGCTGTGCTGGCCTGTAGCCTGGGAAAGTGAACCCTGGCTGGGGCTGGGCCAGTGTCTGTCTGCCCATCCTGGATGCAGATCCAGCACAGCTATGGTCCTGATGTAGCCACCAGCTCACTGTTATCTCCCTGGTTTGTGGCTGTGAGACGTCTCCTCCACGTAACTGTCCACCCTCACTCTCTGTGTTGGGAAACTGCTCATGTCGTTTTTAACTAGTATAAAGTTAAGGGGAGGAGGAGCTCTGGATTTCAAATCCAGTATATGTTGATTTAGGAATCTTGGTTTGTGCCTTGTCATTTGAAGGATCACTCCGACTCTGGCTTAAGTCACACGACAGTGTATATGTAAACAAAGACGATGACAAAGAGGTTGAGGAAGGTGCCAACGATGCCCAGCAAGGCCAAAATGGACTCCTCCTGCTCCTCCTTGCTCTCCAGCGCCCGCACCTCCTCAATAGTTATGACCGTGGGACCCATGGCCATAATGCTCGCTCAACCTGGCAGGGGTGCTGCTGGCACTTATCTGCAGAGGGAGAGAGGGGGATGGAGGCAGCCCCCGTGACATAGGCACATACAGAGACACAAACATTAGAGAAAAGAAGCAACGCAAGCCCACAATCAAGAGAACACAGACAATGGGAATTAATGTAGATGTTTCTTTTAAGGTTGCACTGCTACGATGCATCCAACTCCCCTCCCCACTCGTCCTCTTCTACATGTGCTTTATACGGTGCCCTGGGGAAAACTCAACCAAACAGCCCTCGACTAGCCTAGCCAACAGAATCCTCAAGAAGAAATCAATGGTGATCGAACAAAACAATTCCTATGCTCTGTTTATTCATTGCCATTGCTGTTGTGCCCACCACAATAGAATCCTAGTATTCAACATCCCTTAATGTCTAGCTGCAACACAAAAGTTAAACGCCCCGCAAATGTTCAATGACATTGGACGTGTCAAAACGAGCATAATTTAATGCTCCCATTTAGAGCCCCTTACACCCACCCTCCCTCCCTTTTTTCGCCAAAGGTAGTTAATGATTTTCTGCCCACCACTCCGTGTAAGTGTCCCTATGGCGCCGGTGGTCTAGCTGGTGTCAGACCTCCCAGGGAAATCTACAGGGAGGTAAACAGTCAGTGACACTGCCACATCCAGCCAGGGCTGAGAGGCATGCGGCGCAAAGCTACAGCCACAACACCGTCAACAATAAGCAGCCCGCGGAAACAGCAACCCCCCTCCCTGAATCTCAAACAGGCAGTTCCTACCATCCATCCGAAGAGAGACAGAATAGAAAGGCGGAGGTGAGCTGAAGAAAGAGTGGTGAAAAAGGTTTCTTACCCTACGGCGTGAAGAGCGGGGTGACATCCAGCATGCTTTTGGGTCCTGAGCGGGGAAGCATGGCCACACACGGGAGCCTGCATTACTGGGAACGGGGGAGGCTGGCTGCGTAGGCTCGCTCCCAGCGTCGGAGAGAATGAATGAAAAGGAAAAGGAGATCCTGGCTCCCAACTGCGCCTTGGTGCGTGGCTCTGCGCAGACACAGCTCTCTGTGAAAAATCACCCCCTTCTTGCCGTATGAATTCTCCAGTCCTCTGCGCCACCCCCTGGGTTAAATGCTGCCTTGGTGTTGGTTGCGCTATAGTCTCCGTTTTTTGATTTTGTTGTTTTATTCCTCAGTTCTCCTCCACCACAGCTGAAGCACTAGGGGGCTTGGAGAAACCCTCTCCCCATACGCTCCCCCTCCCTCCCCACTATGATTCCCATCCTCCCGCCCCTCTCTTTCCAATTCCAAATTCCACCACAGCCCCCCTCTTCCTCCTCCTCAGCTCTTCTTGTCTTTTTTGACCCTCTTAGCAGCTCAAAGAGCGAGCGCCACAGTCTCTGTGACAAATGTACACGCCCCCTCTTCTCTCCTCCTTTCTTGCTTCCCACCTTCGGGAGCAGAGCAATTAGTGCCTTTCAGAGACGCCTCTCTATCTCCTGCCGCTGAAACCCGGAGGCCCAGTCGCGTATGGTTACTCTGGAGACGCTAGCGCTTGCGGCAGCTACTACAGACAGCCCACCGCTCAGCAAGTGGTATTCCAAAGAGCCAAGTACAACAGTAAAATCCCAGAGAGCTGGAAAGCCTGAGTGCTGATGCGTAGCTGTTGCTATGTTGGTCTGCACCTGCAGCTGGTGGCGGCTGTGTTGTGGCGGGTCCCCTGTGCAAGCCGTGGGAGAGACGTGCATTGCATAACCAAGCGGAAAGAGAGAGAGGCCGGTTCCTTGTGGCAGGAGGGAGAGGAGAACGCTCAAGCTTCCCACATTCTCTTCCTCGGCGGCTGGTTGAGCACACACAACCGGGGCTATTACTGCCAACGAAATTGTGTTTCTTTTTTTTTTTAGTAGAGAAGAGATGAAGCGACCTCTTCCTCAACGCAGCAGGGTGGCAGAATGCACGTAGCACACAGTCTATCCCTTTGTCAGGCTCGGCTAGACTGGAGAAGAGGAGGGTGGGGACAGGAATAGGACGTGGCTAAGAGATGAGGCGGAGTGGGGGTTGTAGAAATATATGTTCAGGGGTCTCTACTCTGAGAAGCAGTAGCAGCAAAACGCTAACTCTTTACCTTTTTTTTTTTTTTTTGTCATTTAGCAGACGTTCTTATCCGTAGCGCGTACATGTTCATACTTTATTCATACTGGTCCCCATGGCAATCGAACCCTGGCATTGCAGGTGCCATGCTCTACCAACTGAGCCACATGGGAACCTTTTGTTCCACCCCCCGATTTCTCTCATCCTCACTAGAGGGACTGTTCCCCCTGAACCACCAAATTGCACTGTCATGTTGTGTGCAAAAATCTTACCCCAACCAGCATGCAGTATGTCCGCCATCGCCCCCTTACATACATTAGACTCCCCAATCAACATGTAGAGGTGCTGTGGTGACGTTGACAAACACGAGAGCGTGCACTCTCCATTTACCCCAGAAGGATTGTGTTTTCTAAATGTATGTCAACGTATATGATCCAATCAGTTTCCTCAGCAGTGATTCACTCTAGCCCTTCAGCGCTCCTCCTCCTTCATTTGAGTTGCCCTCCTGATATTTAACTTTCTCTCATCTTATTCTTACGTTTCAATGAAGTACAATATATGGTTATCAGTCACTCTTATGATTTTTAACCTGTTTATGCGATTAAGACTGTTTATTTTGGGTTTCTGTCGTGCGAACGATCTTACTTGTGAATGTGTTGGCTCAATTTTTATTAACGTCCCCATCCAGTCTCTTTCCAGCCCGGTCAATTATACAAGGTCCTCAGGCCGGCTCCGCGGTTGCAAGCCTGTTTGGAGTCTTAGCAAGCCATGACCATAAAGGTCCACTACTTAACTATAGGATTTGGCTCTGCTTTGAAAACAGATCATACTGCAAGTGTAATGTGTATTTGTATTTATTATGGATCCCGCAGCAGCTACTCTTCATGGGGTCCAGTTAAATGAAGGCCGCTATACATTTAAAAAAAAAAAACATTACAATATAGTGTGTATGCAATCGTGTGTGTATGCTTGTGTTTGTTGCTTCACAGTCCCCTCTGTTCCATAAAACAGTTACTTGATGTGGAATAGAGTTCCATGTATTCATGGATCTATGTAGTACTGTGCCCCTCCCATAGTCTGTTCTGGACTTGGGGACTGTGAAGAGACCTCTGATGGCATGTATTTTTAGGGTGTCCAAGTTGTGCTCCAGCAGTTCAAAAGACAGCTCGGCGCATTCAATATGTCAATACCTGTCACAAATACAAGTAGTTATGAAGTCAATCTCCTCCATTTTGAGCCAGGAGAGATTGACCACACGACTGAACAGTAGTCCAGGTGTAACAAAACTAGGGCCTGTAGGACCTGCCTTGATGATTGTGCTGTTAAGGTAGAGCAGCGCTTTTATTATGGACAGACTTCTCTGCATCTTGGCTACTGTTGTATCTATATCTTTTGACCATGACAGTTTACAATCCAGGGTTACTCCAACTTTCTCTATTGCCACGTTATTTATTACAAGATTTAGTTGAGGTTTAGTGAATTATTTGTCCCAAGTACAATGCTTTTAGATTAAGAAATATTTAGGACTAATTTATTGCTTGCCACCCACTCTGAAACGAACTGCAGATCTTTGTTACGTGTTGCTGTCATTTCAGTCCCTGAAGTAGCTGATGTATAGTGTTGAGTCATCTGCATACGTAGACACTGGCTTTACTCAAACCCAGTGGCATGTCGTTAGTTAATATTGAAAAAAGTCAGGGTCCTAGACAGCTGCCTGGGGAATTCCTGATTCTACCTGGATTATTTTGGAGAAGCTTCCATTAAAGAACACCCTCTGTTCTGTTAGACAAGTAACTCTTTATCCACAATATAGCAGGGGGTGTAACGCCATAACACAAGTGTTTCCAGCAGCCGACTGACTGATAATGTCAAAAGCTGCACTGAAGTCTTAACAATACAGCCCCCACAATCTTTTTTATCAATTTCTCTCAGCCAATCATCAGTCATTTTTGCAAGTGCTGTGCTTGTTGAATGTCCTTCCCTATAATCTTGCTGAAAGTCTGTCAATTTGTTCACTGTAAAAAAGCATTTTATCTGGTCAAACAATTTTCCCCCCCAAAGTTTACTAAGGGTTGGTAACGGGCTGATTGGTCGGCTATTTGAGCCAGTAAGGGGGGCTTTACTATTCTTAGGTAGCGGGAATTACTTTTGCTTCCCTCCAAGCCTGGGAGCACACACTGCTATTATCCTCAGTCATTTTCCATCCAAGTTGTCAGACCCTGGTGGCTTGTCCATTGTTGATAGACAAAATGATTTTTTCACCTCTGCCACACTCAATTTACGGAATTCGAAATGATGTTGCTTGTCTTTAATAATTTGGTCAGATATACTTGGATGTGTCAGCGTTTGTTGCTGGCATTTCATGCCTAAGTTAGCTAATCTTACCAATTAGAAACATCATAATCATCATCATCAGAAACAAGTAGTTAAAGTAATAAGTTGGTTTTGTGATGAATGAGCCATCTGATTCAATGTATGATGGAGCCGAGTTTGCCTTTTCTCACAATATTTAATTTAAGGTGCTCCAAAGCTTTTTACTGACATTCTTTGTTTCATTGTGTAGTTTTAAAAAATGTATTCAGTTTAGCTACATGATTTCTCAATTTGCAATACGTTTGCCAATCGGTTGTGCAGCCAGACTCATTTGCCATTCCTTTTGCCTCATCCCTCTCAACCATACAATTTTTTAAATTCCTCATCAATCCACGGGGATTTAATTTTTTTCAGTAATTTTCTTAATGGGTGCATGCTTATTAGTAACTGGAATAAGCTATTTCATAAATGTGTCAAGTGCAGTGTCTGTTTGCTCCTCATTACACACCATGGATCAAAAAAATATTCTTTACATCAACAACATAGGAATCACACATCTTATTGTATGACCTCTTATACAATATATTAGGCCCCGCATTTGGAACTTTTGGTTTTCCTAGATATGGCTACTATATTGTGATCGCTACATCCGATGGATCTGGATACGGCTTTCAAGCTAATTTCTGCAGCATTAAAGATGTGATCAATACACATTGATTTCATTCATGTGCTGTTTGTAACTACCCTGGTAGATTGACTGAGAACCTGAACCAGGCACTGGTTACAGTTTGAAGCTTTTTCTTGAGTGGTCAGCTTGATGAAAGCCAGCCGATATTTAAGTCACCCAGAAAATATACCTCTGTTGATATCACGCACATTATCAAGCATTTCACACGTTATCTAGATACTGACTTAGCACTTTGGTCTGTAGCAGCTTCCGAAAAGAATGGACTTAACGTGAGCCAGATTAACTTGTAGCCATATTACTTTTTTAACATGAGATCCTCTCTAAACTTTCCAGGAATGTGGTTCGGAATATAAACAACACCTCCACCATTGGCATTTGTCTTTCCTGTAAATGTTATAACCTTGTATTGCAAAAACTGTATCAAATGTATTATCTACGTGAGTTTCAGAGATAGTCAGAATATGAATGTCATCTGATACTAGCAAATGATTGATTTCATGGAACTGGTTTCTTATGCTACATATGTTAACATGGGCTATTTTGAGCACCTTCTGGGATGCTTGTTTTGATTGATTGCTTTACTGGGAAGCTTAGCAGAAGTAGGTATGCTCATGTTATTTATGTTAGTGCAGGGTGATCTGCACACAGTGGACTTCCTACTAGGGCACACCGCCTCAGTGCTAACAGTATAAAACTAGTTCATAGGCACATGACTGCATACAATAGCTGTAGGATCAGCAGAGGCATTCAGGGAAGTTAGAGGAACTTAAATGAGGTTACTTGCATTGTCTACCAAAACCCCTGGTATAATGTACATTTGCTGAAGCATTATGACAACTCAGCGTCACAATGGTAGTAGGGATTAACTGAGCTGGGCTTGGGTCATTAAGTGATTGTCTCAACGCAGCCTTGTGAAAGGATCTAGGAACCCAAGTGATTTGGGTGGATCCCATCCTCCTTATAAAGCATGTTTTAGTTTCCAAAAGGTATCGAAATTGTCCACCAAAGCTACACCCTTTGAGCTTCAATAATCATGGAACCAGATGTGAAGAGAGAATCTTGCTAAAGTGTTCAATGCCACGATTGAGAGGGCACAGGGCCAGATAACACAGGTATTTTATTAGTAGAGAGTCTATCAGCTCTTCTAAAATCCAGTTTCAACTGTTCAGAGCTGCCCTTCATAATGTCATTAAAACCCACATGGACTATGATAGAATCAACTTGGGAGATGGAGAAGCCCCGCTCGATCCAGAGCATGTTGCCAACTTCAAAATCTTAGGGGTAGGCACTGTGGGCGCAGACACAGGTAACCCCCAGCGGCGAAGGTGCAGGAAGAACAGGCAACAGGACGGAGAAACTATTGGTTGTTTGTATCCGCTCCGGGCCTCTCGTTGGGACTGTAGACTGCGTTGTGGGAGGCCGCTGTCTTAGGGTTCCACGGCTTGTGACATGCGAGCATTGTTGATTGCCATGCTCCTCTTGCTGTGCTCCTTCGACTCCACTGTCAGATAGGGGAGCTCCGGGCTACTCCGGCCAGTCGGATAACAACAAGGTGGAGATGCATCCAACAAACACGAACGCCGTTCAGCCACCGGCGTAGAAAAGGTAAACATTCCACTCTGCGTTTGCCCCAGTTTCTTATGTAGGCTGGCGACCTGCATGATCAAGGAATCCACCTCAAACCTATAATCCTCGGCAAGCAAACAATTGATGCATTGGAACTCTGAGTGATCCAGGTTGTCCCGAAACAAAGCGTAGTAGATACAGTGCCCGCCCGGAACCGTTCATCTATACATGTAACGTAAACTCACTTTTGTACATCGCCTTGGTCTGTTCAATTGACCTTATTTTAGCGCCCCAAAAACGTAATACTTCCAGATCAACTGTAATGTCAATACCATTGTAAAGCACAATTTCTCCCCTTTCCAACAGAATCAATTACATGACCCCCACGCTGCCCGTTTCAGCATAATTAATGAAGACAATGAGCCCCGTCGGGTCTTTTTAAAAATGTAGGGTGGGGAAAAGAAACTAATGCGTGATAGTGAGAAGGAGAGATGTGTGGGAAAATCGCTTTTTTTCACTCTACTTGTCCAACTTATCACCTTATCGCCTCTAAAATGTAAATAAAACATGATAAAGAGTTTATATAATGTGTCATTACATACCTATTTGACGGTTTGTGTCGAATTTTAATCAGGTTTTTAGGGCAGTGCTAAAGTGATCTTAGAAGTAAACAGCGGCTTTGAGAATGATGATCGCATGCAATGATGACGCAAAAAATTACTAGGTATCCCCCCTTGTCACTGTCCATTTCTTGTTTTTAAAGGATGATAGAAGTGCTACGCCATTACCATGTCAACCAACGCTTGAATAGAAACCTAGTTTTTGAAGTCGACACAGTCGCTACAGTCCCATTAGTTTTCTTTGTAGCCTCGTTTGAATGTTGCGGTTGCTCACATTTGTTAACTAGACTGTAACTGACATACTTCACCAGATTATAGTGCTGAGGTGAATCGGTAACGAGTGCAATTTACTGTTCCTTTAACCATAACACGGGTGTATACTCCAAACAGTTGTAAAATTGAAGTTGTGCGACGGAAACTAGCGTTTGTATTAGGGATGGGCACGGTTATTTGACTCCGAACGGACGTTAGTATTCGATTACTTGGGAGACTTTTTTTTTTTGTTGCTTTCTTTTAATGCTTTGTCTAAAATATTTATAAATGATATGACGATGCTACATAGCCTACAAGGATATGCCATTTGCATTCGATATTTAAATAAAACGACAGTTGTGAGTGCACCCGTTTAAACAGAGACGCGTCCATTTTACACGTGTAGCTTGTTATTGACTGTCAATCAAAGCAGCGCTACAGTCAGAGTGGGAGATTTCTAATCGATGCAAAAATGGAATGAAAATGATAAGGTGTAGGCTACAATGATCAACCAACAGTTGGGCTGTTTCGTATAGAGTTGTAGAGCAAAATACCCTCAATTAGCCTTGCTACTTTAGCTAGTTAGCTGGCTACTATAGCTATTTAGAGTCTTGATGAGGTCGAGACGGGCACTTCCTGATGGTATGATAAACTTGCTGCTGGTTATCTAACTCTCTCTCGCTCGTGCCCGCTTTGTCACTCGTGCCCGCTTTGTCACTCGCGCTCTCTCATTTTAATTCAGATTGCTTTATTGGCATGAAATGCAATTTGTAGATACTGCCAAAGCAGTATAGCGGTACATCATTTCAGTAAATACAGGACAATGCAATGTGGATAATGAAAGTTAATTTCAGTAGTAATATTAATCGTTGACAGTACATATCATGTATACAGATACTGCTGTTGTATTGTGTAATCTTCGGTCGATACATTTAATAAATTAAACGATCATAAAAGAATGGCTAATAAATCAACAACAATATACTTGGTTACACTATATTACTTGTAAGTTATATACAATGTAAATACTTAAGGGAATTAATGGTCATAGGATGTCTCTCAGCCTATGGCAATCATACAGCCAAGTTTAGTTGTTTACTTGAAGAGATCTACCGAGAGATCAGCCCCCCTCTTCCAATTTGTTGTGGCTATAAAATTCAAGAAAAGTGTGCAGTGAATTCTGCTAGATGAAAAGACTAAATTAGTATGACATCTGGGCATTTACAGCATAATAGACTTTTGAGAATGTGCATACTTTAAAACTATTTTTTGTGTGTGTACTCAAACGGTCTACAGCCAGTATGGGTATTTGGACACGGCCCCTGAGTTGACCGTTCATGTGAACACTTATCGACCAGTATCCACTTTCAAGCCAATTGTAGAAAGCTCTTCAGCCCTGGCTTTCTGGCTTTGCAATGAAGCGCTCAGACATTCCATGAGAGAATTACCTCCAACTGGGCTGAGTGGATGAACTCCTCTCTGATCATTAGGATCCACACATACCAATCACTCTAATGTTGGGAAATTACAGACCAGGGCAATTATCAGCAGGGCGAGTTCTACAGAGGCAGCCTCCAGGCAGCCCATCTTTTTTTAAATGACTCCAATCAGAGTCATATTACAACTTTGGCAAAATGATTAAGATCCCTGGTGTTTTGTAGCATTCAGAGAAACGATGTCTTCTCAAGAGGACTGGAGAGGTATTTTACGGTTCAGAATTTGTGCTTGATAAGGAACAAACAAAAGCTGACACAATTTAACTTGATTATGGCTATAGCTCCATAGAATTTGTCCCTTAAATTGATCCACCAACCCAAATGTTGATTATGTCCCTGGTATAATGTACTGTATAGTGCTAATTAAGTGGGTGCTTAAATTTGTCCTATTTCAGACATGTACAAGTGTTTTTTGTTTTATTTTTTTGCATACAAACTATCAGTCAAAAGTTGAGACCTACTCTTTCCAGGGTTTCTATTCATTTGTACTATTTTCTACATTGTAGAATAATAGTGAAGACAAAAACTATAACATAACACATGGAATCATGAATCATATTTGATTACTTTATTTCATTCCAAGTCATCTCATTTCTATAAAGCTGCTGTCTGACAAATCACTATTTTAGTAGTTTGTCAAAGTAAATAAGGCATACTTTTATGACTGCTGAATACCAATCACTTAGATCATGTGTTTTCAGGCAGAGATACCTCACGATGCAGCCTGCGCTCTATCCTGTGGAGGCGAGCAATGGATTATGGTCATTGTAGTTAATTACCGCTTTTTCTGCACTATGTTGGATATTCTTATTTTGGTAACTCCTTACTACACTGAACAAAGTATAAATGAAACATGTAAAGTGTTGGTCGCATGTTTCATGAGCTGAAATAAAAGATCCCAGAAAGGTTTTATATGCGCAAAGATTTGAATTTCTCTCAAATGTTGTGCACACATTTGTTTATATCCCCGTTAGTGATCATTTCTCCTTTTGTCAATATAATCCATCGACCTGACAGGTGTGGCATATCAATAAGCTGATTTAAACAGCATGCTCATTACACAGGTGCACCTTGTGCTAGGGAACAATAAAAGGCCACTCTAAAATTGGCCATTATCTCAATGGCACAGATGTCCCAAGTTTTGAGGGGGTGTGCAATTGGCATGCTTGACTGCAGGAATGTCCACCAGAGCTGTTCCCAGAGAATTCAATATTAATTTCTCAACCATAAACCACCTCCAATGTTGTTTTAGAGAATTTGGCAGTACGTCCATCTGGCCTCACAACTGCAAGCCACGTGTAACCACACCAGCCCAGGACCTCCACATCAGGCTTCTTCGCCTGCGGGATCATCACGGAGGAGTATTTCTGTCTGTAATAAAGCCCTTTTGTGGGGCGAAACTCTTTCTGATTGGCTGGACCTAGTTTTGGCTCCCAAGTGGGTAGACCTATGCCCACCCATGGCGGAGCCCCCGCCCAGTCATGTGAAATCCATAGATTAGGGCTAATCTATTTATTTCAATTGACTGATTTCCTTGTGTCAACTGCAACTCAGCAAAATCTTTGAAATTGTTGCTTTTATTTTTGTTCAGTATACATCCCACAGTTTGGGCTTGATCTGATTTATCTCTAGAGAAACTCCATTGTGCTCTCAGAAAAAACAAAGGAAATGGAATTCAAATAATTGCACATGTGAAGTCAATTTTTTTTTTTTTAAACCAAAAAAGAACCAAAATGTTGGGTTATTCCCCAGAACTATCTACCATACTGCTCTGTGTTAGTGGTGGGACCTTATCTGTTATTGCTTTATTGACCTCTGTCGCTGTTTACTCCCATGATGAACTGGGAATGGAAACGTGCAGGGAGCCCACTGGCGTAGTAACATAACGACAGGGCCAGCCTTTTTACTTCTATTCACATGACTCCATTTAATCGCCGAGACCGACCAGGTATTCCCTGCAAAGGAGTGTGTAGCATAAACCTTGCCGATTCCATTTTTTTATCCTCTGCAACATATTTCGAATTAGCAATTTCCGCTATAGGCATTGACCTCCTTCCCATTCCCCTTTTGCCACGTTCTTATTTGTTTACTACAGTTTTCCTACCGCTACCTGAGCCTAACCCCAAATTGTGGATTAACAAGGCTGGCTGGACATTGTGCCCTGTGCCAGGCTGTGACTCACTGCCACCTCTGGGGACCCACAGAAGGAGCAACCAGGCTACAGTGGCGCCTCTTCCACACTCGCTGCTCTTATTCCCACTTACCTCCTTGTGCGTAGTACTGCTTGGCTAGCCTTGATCTAGGGCCCTGTTTTGCACAGTCATGTGACATACCTGGATTTGAACCCTTTTCATCAAACTCACCTTTTTGTTGTCAGATGGTTCAGGAGTATCATTTTTATTTTAGTCATTTAGCAGACACTCTTATCCAGAGCGACTTAAAATCGGCACAGTTATCTTAAGATAGCTAGGTGAGACCACGTATCACAGTTGTAACAAGTACATTTTCCCTCAATAGTTTTCAACAAAGTCTGTGCTAGTAGGAATTGACCAAAGTAAACAATAACAAGTTGAAACAGAAATCATACTCCACTGGTCTTTTAGAAACAGTAGAGGTCCCTTCCCAGCTATAAATGGAGACCATAGCTTGAATTTCTTTGGTGCAATTCTCATTTCTGAATATGGTTTAAAATACAGAATAAAACATTTCTGTCACATGATTGCGCAAAACACAGGATCCTGTCTATTACACATTTTACTGTGCTGCTTTTGGAGGAGCAGGAGACTGGGGACAGGAGAAAAGGGGCAAGGTAGAGTCTTGTTCTTGTATTGAAGTTGCGAACAGTGTCGGTGGTAGGAGAGGAGTCGCCGCCGATGGCACTCTTATCTGGTAGTTCTATGAACACTAATTTGTCAAGTACACACGGCAGCGTCGCGCTCTCTCATCCCTCCCTCTTCCCTTCCTCCCTCCTTCTCAGAAGCACAGGCCTCTTGATTGAGCTCTCTCTCATTTCCTTTTGGTTTCTCATCTCATTTCAAACCTGACGTCACAGGGGCACCGCTTTAGCCGAAGGTGGGCCTGAAAACATGTCGCTGCGCTGTGATTGGATATACAAACAGATTATGCAGCCCGCTGCTGAATCCTAAGCCGTTTTCTTTCCCCTTCCACTAGATGGAGTGACACTACTTGTGACTTGTTCAATTATGCTAAATCAATGGCTACTTGGAGATGAATCATTACCATTTTATTTCTTATTGTATAACTCATGCAAAAAAACATAACGAGCACAGTATTCATATTGCCATATTCGCTATGCAATTTTATAAATGTCAAACAATCAATTTGATAATTTAATTTGTTTTTTTATGTTGAGATTGACATCTGGACGGTATAGTGTACAATCCCAACCATGAACTTCATCCAGAGCAGTGTCATCACACGCCGATTACAGCTGTCTTTCTGGGAAGCCTCCAAGAGCTTTCCACAACTGGATTGTGCAGCATTTACCTTAAAAAAATATATATATTTATTATTATTATTATTATTATTATTTTCAACATTATTCAAGCTCTGTTTGGTTGTTGATCATTGCTAGACAACCATTTTCTGGTCTTGTCATAGATTCTAATGCAGATTTAAGTCAAAACTGTAACATTCACTGTCCTCTTGGTAAGCAACTCAAGTGTCGATTGTCCTGCTGAAAGATGAATTCATCTCCCAGTGTCTGGTAGAAAGCAGACTGAACCAGGTTTTCCTCTAGGATTTTGCCTGTGCTCCATTAATTTTTTTTTTATCCTGGAAAAACACCCCAGTTAATGATTACATGCAAATCCATAACATGATCCAGCCACCACTATGCTTGAAAATATGAAGAGTGGTACTCATTAATGTGTTGTATTGTATTTGCCCAAAACGTAACACTTTGTATTCAGGACAAACATTTAATTGCTTTGCCACATATGTTTTTGCAGTATTACTTGAGTGCCTTGTTGTGAACAGACTGTATATTTTGGACGATTTGTATTCTGTACAGGCTTCTATTTCACTCTGTCAAGCTAGTATTGTGGAGTAACTACAATGTTGTTCCATCCTCGATTTTCTCCTATCACAGCCATTAAACTAGGACTGTTTTAAAGTCACCTTTGGCCTTGTGGTGAAAACCCTGAATGGTTTCCCTCCTTTAGATGAGGTGGTCATTAAAAAAATCACTATTGCTCACACTAACTTTTTAAGCAAAAGTGAACTGCTGAACTTATTTAGACTTGCCATAACAAAGCGGTTGAATACTTATTGACTCAAGAATTTTCAGCTTTTCATTTGTAAAAACAAAAATACAATAAAAACAATTCCACTTTGACATTATGGGGTATTGTGTGTAGTAGACCAGTGACAATCTCAATTTAATCCGTTTTAAATTCAGACTGTTACACAACTAAATGTGGATAAAGTCGAGGGGTGTGAATACTTTCTGACGGCACTGCACATATAACTAGGAATAAAGTCGCATAATAAACAGTACCAGCAGCATATGTGATGAGTCAAAGTTAGTGCAAAAAAGGTCAATGCAGGTAGTCCGGGTATCTATTTGGTTAACTATTCAAGTAACTCTGTCTTATGGCTTGGGTGGAGAAGCTGTTTTAGGGACCTGTTGGTTCCAGACTTGGTGCATCGGTACCCCTAGTCTATGACTTGGGTGGCTGGAGTCTTAGACAGTTTTTAGGGCCTTCTTCTGACACCGCCTGGTATAGAGCTCCTGGATGGCAACCAGTCAAGGTGCTCTCCATGGTGCAGCTGTATAACTTTTTGAGGATCTGAGGGCCCATGCCAAATCTTTTCAGCCTCATGAGGGGTAAGAGGTGTTGTGGTGCCCTCTTCATGACTGTGTTGGTGTGTTTTGGACCATGATAGATGTTGAATTATGACTTTAATCACAACAAGGTAGACATGTACGCTCTGGTGTCTCATTTTCTGTGCTTCCTGTTAGCGGAGTGATGCGAATTGCTCGCAACGTCTCCCTATCAAAATTAGTCAAAAAAAAAAATGGCTGGTGTGTTGTTACATTGACAATAATAACAGTTTAGGCCTAGATAACATGGCTTGGGGTGCTCAGGGGGCGCTCTGTGTTCTTAATGCTTGTACTTCTGATTTGAGGACTAGCAAAGGCTTTATACTTTCAATGCTTGTTGCACATGCATTATGTATGCAGCTAACCCTCGACTGGTTCTCAACTCTGGAGTGTCGTATTTCAGCATCACACTTAGCTTGATGTAATATTTCAACCTGCTCCACTTTATGTGATTTCTAAGTAAAGTTGCGAATAGAGTACATGAGATGCCCTCCCCTTGCCTTGTGGCTTTTTGGATGTCGTCTCTGAATTGTTTATGCGTTGTTGCAGCCAAGAGACATTTCAGGCCATCATGTCTTGGCACTTATTAGGACGGCTCCACGGCCACATTTGAATGTTTTGATCTCATTCTCTTTAATGAATTGGGTTGTTCCCTAAAATGAGCCCCTTTAAGTGGAAATTGTGTACAAATATAGAATTTTAAAAGCCTGTTTATATTAAATGAATTGCCCTTTTTAATATAGACGACATGGAAGAATTCAATAAATCTGACATGTCCCTCTGTGCATCCTCTGACTTCTAGGAAGTGTTTTAACCCACTTCAATCCAACTTTTCTCCAAGTTTCACTATCATTATCAAACCTTAGTTATTTTGTTGCTTTGACAGTTATTTATGTTGCTTTGACAGTTATTTATGAAGATCATTTATTGCATGTTATTAGTGATTCATTTTAAGGAAGAAAAAAAAACCTGTTCCACATTTTCAAGTCGACCTTTTTACGTGAGCTGAACTCTTGTTTCAATATGGTGAAACTATTCCTTTTTTTACGTTTTTAATATATATTTTTAAACACATTGAACATATAATACTCAAATCCTAGTGTAAAAGCAGGTGAGCTCGGCTGGTTCTACTCTTTCAAATTTTCTGGTGTTTTGTGATAGTGTGTTGAATATTACACGTCAGACAGGCTAGACATTTTTTGACCATTTAATTTTTTTGTGAAGCTTGAATTCAATTGCCCCGCCCTGTTGCACACCTCAAGCTTCCATTCCCCCTGTCACAAAAGGATTTATGGCTGATATAAGATGACGTCGTCAACCCTGTTACTTTATTTGGTGCTTAATAGGCACTTTATTTAACTTATTTAATATCTTGAGATGGGGAAGAGCGCATTTTATTAAGTTGAACATGCTCTTTATGACAATGTTAACATTTGTTGAAATAACTTTTTTTGTTTTTTCCCCCCCACCAAGTTACACTTCTCAAAAGGCACCCAATTGGTGGAACAAACCCAATTTGCATTTGCTTTTCATACTTTCCTCTCACTTGTCACTTTTTTTAAGTCATATTCCTATCAGGCTAGTTAGCCCTATTTCCTGCAAGGGCTTTATATTGGGTGAGAGGCTATTGATGTTCTGGGGATTATTTTTCTCACAGATGCCCAACTAGACTGAGGAATGTTGTGATGAATATCAACGTGTGGTGGTTGCCGCTGCGAGCCAGTGCCATGCTCTTCCAGCTTCGATGAGAAGTGCCGTGGATAAATCCAAGGCTATTCCCCATCTTCTCTCGTGTGTCAGAAGCAGTTGTGCGCCCTGTCGAGAAGCCAATTAAACTTGAACCAAGCCACAGTGCGAAGATAAATGTGTTTAGTATTTTGACTGGTTTTTGTCACCAACCTTCCTAGCCTTTTGTTAAACTGTAGCATAGCCACGGTCTCAAGTTTCCCCTAAACCACAAAAATCCATTGTAAGACTATTTAAGATGTTAGCTATTGGCCTTGTTTTTAAAATACAATATGCAAAGAGCATCTCTGTTTTGTCTCTGGTTGGTTGAGATTCTAGGTTTTTGGAGAATGCATCAGTGCTCCATCTCCTCTCTCTCGCGCTTTTTCTATCAACTTCTCTCTCCTTGTCTCCCGCCTTCCCTGCTCAGACACTGTGGCCATGTGTCTGCTCACACATCTGCTCCCACACGCCTGCCTGCATCTCCCGCGCCTGCCTGCATCTCCCGCGCCTGCCTGCATCTCCCGCGCCTGCATGCATCTCCCGCGCCTGCATGCATCTCCCGCGCCTGCATGCATCTCCCGCGCCTGCATGCATCTCCCGCGCCTGCATGCATCTCACATGCTTGCTCAGATTGTTTTTAGTATGAAGCACCTAGCTAAGCAGTGCATTGGGAAAGTACTCAAACCCCTTTACTTTTCCACATTTCTAAAATGTATTAAATATTTTTTCCCTCATCAGTCTACACGCAATACCCCATAATGACAAAGCGAAAACAGGTTTACATTTTCTTTGTAAATGTATTCAAAATGTAAAAAACTAAGAGACTCAAAATTGAGCTCAGGTGCGGCCTGTTTCTATTGGTTATCTTTGATATTTCTACAACTTGATTGGAGTCCACCAGCAGTAAATTCAATTGATTGGACATGATTTGGGAAGGAACACACCTGTCTATATAAGGTCCACAGTTGACAGTGCATGTCAGAGCAAAAAACAAGACATGAGGTTGAAGGAATTGTCCATAGACCTCCGAGACAGGATTGTGTCAAGGCACAGATCTGGGGAAAGGTACCAAATAATTTCTGCAGCATTGAAGGTCCCAAGAACACAGTGGCCTCCATTATTCTTAAATGTATGAAGATTGGAACCACCAAGTCTCTTCCAAGAGCTGGCCGCCCAGCCAGACTGAGCAATCGGGGGAGAAGGTCCTTGGTCAGGGAGGTAACCAAGAACCCGATGGTCACTCTGACAGCGCTCCGGAGTTCCTCTGTGGAAAAGACAACCAATTCTGCAACACTCCACCAGGCTTTTATGGTGGAGTGGCCAGACAGAAGACACTCTTCAGTAAAAGGCACATGACAGCCCGCTTATAGTTTGCCAAAAGGTGCACAAAGTACCATGAGAAACTGGATTTGCGTCACATCTGGAGGAAACCTGGCACATCCCTACGATGAAGCATGGTAGTGGTAGTATGCTTTGGGGATGTTTTTCAGGGACTGGGAGACTAGTCAGGATCAAGGGAAAGATGAACAAAGCGAAGTACAGAGCTCCTTGATGAAAACCTGCTCCAAAGTGCTCAGGAGCTCAGACTGGGGTGAAGGTTCACCTTCCAACAGGACAACGACCATAAGCACACAGCCAAGACAACGCAGGAGTGGCTTCGGGACAAGTCTATGAGTCTCCTTGAGTGGCCCAACCAGAGCGCAGACTTGAACCCGATCAAACATCTCTTGATAGACCTGAAAATAGCTGTGCAGCGACACTCCCCATCCAACCTGACAAAGCTTGAGAGGATCTGCAGAGAAGAATAGGAGAAACTCCCCAAATACACGCGTGACAAGCTTGTAGCGTCATACCCAAGAAGACTTGAGGCTGTAATTGCTGCCGATGGTGCTTCAACAAAGTACTGAGTAAAGGGTCTGAATACCTATCACATTTACATATTCCAGTATTTTTAATTTTTAATACATTTGCAAAAATGTCTAAGCCTGTTTTTGGTTGTTATTATGGGGTATTGTGTGTAGATTTAGGGAATAATTCTTATTTGTCTTTTTTAGAATAAGGCTGTAACGTAATAAAATGTGGACATGGGGTCTCTTCCCCCCTGTCAGCTTTCGCAAGCCAGCTGTGGTCAAGATGGATGTCCAGTACACTGTAGCTCCTTTTCTGTTCGTCTGTCGGAGTATCACAGATAACCTTTTTTTATTGCCAATTTAAAGTCTGGGGAGGTGCCCCTCCTATTGTGACTTTTTGTGTCCTTTATTTTAATCTGATGGACAGAATTATGGTTTGCCTTAAAGGAACGAAGGTCATATCAGACCCATGTTTGTCTCTGCAGCATTACTGCTGTTGTTAGATTTCCTAACCTTGTTTTATCACCCATTGGGGGAAAAAGAGTCTTAATGTATTATTAGATTGTCAGTCCATCTTCTTTCCTTGCGCAGAGAAAGCTATTTTGTTGGTTCTAGTCCAAGTTAAATGATGACGAACAAGGGATGTACTTGACCATGAGAGTACGAGGAGAATGGGGGGAGGGAGAGACACAGAGGAGGAGTTTAAAGCAACACACACACTCACTCAACACTGGGGACATTAGACATAAGGATAATAGTGACATCTCCCACATCAATCATACCAGTTGACCGGAGCCTAGCGGTAATTGGAATCAGTAGCGTGGGGATTTGGTCTCTGCTCTGGGTGCTGCCCACACACACTAGAGAGGATTGAGGAGCAGATTAGAGTGACGAGAGGTCAATGTTAAAAATCTGGGAAAGGGACGTTGGGGCCGGGAATTCCAATATAAATGTAAAGCAGACTGGGTGCAAAAGTGTAGGGCCGTCCTGCTCCATTTGAGCACACCGTTGCTCTCAGGTCGACAGTGACACACGTGTACTCGCACACACGCGAATGGAAATGTCTGTGCCGTCACCGCAAATCTCTTTCCACTCACAGACCGGATATGCCTCTGACAATGATGGACACGATCTTGGTTCAGCAGGAGTATGACTGTCCACGGACTGCTTAAAACACATCTAAGGGATGTAGGCCACAAGAAGTGACTTTTATGCTTTTCAGACAGCTTGTTAAACAATGTGGCTAAATACACGGGAGTACATCATCAGACAAAGGAGTGAGGACAAGGTTTCTTCCTCGGTGCTCTCTGCTAGATTTGTTCTAATCCATCAAATTGCCTTTGTGCTTCTCCAAGTCAGACCCGTTTTGAATACATCCTAAAAATCCTCTCTTTTCACCAAGGGATTATGTCTGGGTGTTCTTTTTATTTCCCCCACCAACTAGGAACACAACCAACCAACCACACCACAAAGAAATCTAGCACATCCTTTTAACCCCGTTTCACGCTGTCCCAGGCCAGGGCCTTTCTCACAGCACAACCACGTGGAACCAGGTTAGATTTTTAATGGGGTTTTTGGGTCACCGAGTGCACCTGCCCTCTGTCTCGCGCAAGCCGCTCACAAGGGAATGCAGGGGCAGGGGCCTAGCTCAGCAGGCTCGCCACCACAACTCAATGTTATTTAAACTTCCATTATGGGTATGAAGTGGGAACTGTCAGTCCTCGTCATGCGGATGAGGGGGACCTATACTGTATGGAATCCCATCACAATGAAGAAGCTGCAGGACAAACAGCTGGGCCTGCTCCTGTCACAGCCACGTCAGGATTATTCCCTCCCCGCAAATCTAATATGTCTCCACCTCTTTCTCTCTCCTGCACTCCCCCTTTTCTTTGGACCACAGCACAGCTGTGGATTTTCCAATCTATCACACTCCCTGACTCGTCCTACATTCTCGAAAATGACACCCTGAGATTCATTATTTGATTCAATCATGTATCTGGGAACGTAAGTGAGGGGGTTGCTCGGCCCCAGTTTTCCTTTTAGATTAGCTTCCATTGGTGACTGCCCTCCTGACTAGCTGGCTCGGCTTCATTTCAGGGAACACAGGGCTGTTTTTGAGTTGCGTTCAGGGACGTGAGTGGGTATTGGGCAGAAGTCGGGCTCACGTTTTTGTTTGTGAGCAGTTTAAATTGAGTTCTGGACTTTGGTTTTTGGCCGCCTGAGGGCTGTTCCTAGTGCGTGCATGTCATTTGTCCATTCCTGGAACTCTAATCATATTTAATATCCCTTTTCACTAGCTGTCTGCTCACTACAATCCATCTCTAGTCAAGCTGCTCCTCTCCTTTCTCCAAGTGCAATCTGGACTTCTCCGACCTGCCCCCATCTATCCCGTCACACACACACACAGGTTGACTCAAGACCATGTGACGGATACTCTTATGTTCTCTCATGTACTTCTATATTGAATTCTAAACTGGTGTCTTGGAAGCCAATTTCGATTTGTGTGTGTGTCTTCAGATGTGCCAGCCCAATTTGGATTTCCTTTTTACAGCGATGCGTAGTTTGATCGCAGGAGAGGTGTCGGAATTATGGGTGTCTTGTCTTTGTCTATGTTTTTATTGGGATTGATTCCAAAACAACCCTATTACCATGTTTCTCTTGGCTCTCGCTTATGCACTCTCCAGTCTGAGTTGACCTTCCTCCTTAACGCCCTGGTTCCTGTGTTCTCTTCTCCCCTCAGTGCTTGACATGGCTCGCCACGTGCCCCTGTACCGGGCGCTGCTGGAGCTGCTGAGGGCCATCTCCACCTCCACGGCCCTGGTGCCCCTGCTGCTGCCTCTGTCAGGAGACCCCAGCCAGGAGGAAGAGGAGGAGGGAAGCTCCGAGGGACAGACGTCTGTGGGCATGCTGCTGGCCAAGATGAAGACCTGCGTGGACACCTACACTAACCGCCTCAGGTGGGGACTTAAACGGACAGAGTAAGAACATACAACACAAGCAAAGAATAAAGTCTTACTGCCCATGTAATCAATGTAAATTGATGGTTTCCGCCGCGCTAATGCGCTAATTAGCGTTTCAAGGGGGTTCGATCCTGGGCCAGCCTCCTCCCTGGTCTCTAGACCGTGAGTCATCAGCAGTAGTGAGCCTGTAGACCTGACCTGTGAGCCTGTGACCATCCATTATTAATCACAGCCCCAAAGTCTGCAGGAAGTCCATGTTATTCTGCTTCAGCAGCACAATTAACAGTTTGTGTAAAGGATCCTTAACCCCCTCCCATATATCTCCCCCCACCATCCAGCCCAGTGCTGAGCTTTACGCAAAGACCGTAGCAGGACACTTCAGAGGAGCCGAGGCACTGTTAACCTCTTCCTAGCCTCTACGCTAGCTACACACATCCGCCCAGTGCGCGGAATCCTCAGTATTCCGTGGGATCCCATCCGAGGAGTCAATATTTAAAGGATGTGAGCCATGCGTGGTGAGCCGTGGAGACATATCAAACCGTTCCAGCGCATGTACGATTCCCACAGACATGCATGTCTCCTCTCTGGTGGCATGTTATGAATTTAATGCTCCAGCTGGGTGTTATTTTTAGAAGGTACAGCCCCTCCCTCTTGAATGTCCCACCAACAAACATGCCAGGACCCATGACAGTCGTTTTCAAATGTACAGCAGAATAGCCAATCCACCCTGGGAGACTGACAGACCTACCTGGTGGTCTGTACCCCTGCTGCCTATCAGCAACACAATTAGGATTACTGTCTGAGGGTGGTCCAGCATGAAGCTGTGGTTTCTTCAACAGTGATGGGGGGGGGGGGGATGCCCTGCTATCGGCTCCGTCAGACCCCAGCGATAATGCATTCATAAGCATCATATCCACAGGCATTACATCAGGCTGGACTCTGAGGACTGAGGTCCGGACACACCGAGAGAGTTCTAATGAAAGCAGGGCCTTGGGGCGGTTGGGACAGCTGGGCATCCACAGCAGAGCGTTAGGCATTCTCTTCAACTGTCTCTCCCCATCTGTGTCCAGCCTGCCAAGGCATGTGTTGGCCGCCTGGCCTGCAATGGAATGAAATGGCCGATGAGGACGGGGAGGGGGGGGTTGGTGACAGAAGACCTTCGCTGACTGTCCTTGGTGGAGCAGAGGGGCGAGAAAGGGGAGGGAACTTGGCGGCTGTTCAACTTCACAAAAGGTCATGTGGAAAGTGTCTTTTTCAGCCACCCATCAGCAAGGCCGCGGAATCCATTCTCCTCTCAGCTCCCACTGCGTTTTTATGCACAAGGTTAAAGGACTGTTTTAACGTCCCTCGTGTATTTCAGCCACCTCTGGGGTTTTCCACTTAACCCAGGAGTTTTGATGCAGGGACTTATTTGAATTTTAACTGGGATGAAAGTAGGGAGTTTTTTTTCAATGTCTCTGCTTACCTAGTTGTGAGCGCCAAATTATTTATGCTGCAAGTCTTCACAAAACTGGTTAAAGTATTCATGGCACCTGGACAAGAGGAATGGTGTCCTTGCCACTTCGTTACATTTGTCTGAACATTGGGTCAGATGGTCTTTGCTTCTTGGTTTTGAGGCTTCACCGTTGGATGCACACCCCTTTAACAGAGCATGAAAAATACTGGAAATGGGTATATCAATTTTGCTCCAGGATTGTGGCTCACTGGGCAATATGCTCCTTTTCAGATGGACATGGGTATCATCTACAGAACCGCCCAAATGTTTAATTGTTGCACTGTAGAGCACTCCTTAGGACCATTGAACATTTCTATTCCCATCAGTAATCTTGTCGCCTCAGATTTCCTTCCGTGATTGACTGCAATGCTAGTAAATGAGCGATATATGTCACTGCAGGCAGGGATTATGTTGATTTACTGAACTCCTCTTTTTGTTATTCAGGTCAAAGAAAGACAAGGCAAAAGGCGTGGTGAAGCCTGATAGCTCAGACCCAGAGCCTGAGGGCCTGACCCTGCTGGTGCCTGACATCCAGAGGACGGCTGAGATTGTCTACGCTGCCACCACCAGCCTACGGCAGGCAAACCAGGGTAAGGCTGGCCGCACACACGTCGCTCTCTGGCCTAGGGCCAAACCATGCCGAGCAAGGGGACTATTAGTCTGGACCCTCCTTGGCTTTTTTTTACGGACATTTATTGTAATACGAAGTGACACAGTAAAATGTTAGCCCGTGCCTTTTTAAAGGTTGTCTGGATTTGGCTCTTTCAAAAGATTTTCTCCTCCTCCCCCCTTGAAATTCGACTGAATTATTTCAGCAGGTCCCAAATGTCTTCCCAGTCTACATTTTTCTTGCTACCTCTCCCTTTTGTCCTGTGTGTTCTTGGGACAAGGACAAGAAAATGGGTCTCTTAAGTTTAGTCTCCACAAGTACAAATTCCCTGGGCTGTCATTGACTTGGAGCCTTTTAAGTATCAATTTTATCTTAATCATGGAAACGTGTCCTGTTTTAGGCCTGAACATCCCTTACCCAACTCCAACCCCACTCTGTCAGTGACAGGTTAAAAGTTAACCTGTTCCCTTACATCACTTTGATGCTAAATAGAGACTTTTTTTTGTCCTATTGTGGCTACCTGTTGTCCCACAGGCCCCATGCAGCCCTTCTGTCCGTGTCCCAACGGTGCAGGGAGACCCGTAGTGCAGACAGTCACGAGAAGGACAGGAGGGTTCGGTAGTGAGAGGGCATCGGGTCATAAAACCCGCTGAGCTCCTGCCAACCGATGCATCTGACCTATGATTGACTGTAACACCCCCCCCCCGGTGGCTCTCTCTATTTGAAGATGGGGGCGGGAATGTTCAGATCAATGCAGCCGTCACTTTACACAAGGAAATTCACATGATAATGGCCACTGGATTCATGTTCCAAAAGGAAATGGGCAGCATAGAGGGCTGGACCGATATGCGTTTTGTTTTAATTCGTCTTTAAAATGGCCCAGCGACAGGCTTACGAGGAGGCGGGCGTTTAAAAGCTCTGTTCCTACAGCCTAGTATTAGACTGGTTAAACTGGGAAACTGTTCCAAGAAATATTGATATCCAACGCTAATGTGCCAACAGAACTGAGAGTAAATAAAGTATCGACGGTCCCCCCCTTGCATCCTAAGTCTGGTCGTAATAGGCCAGTAAAATGCACCAGTAATTTAATGGGAGGTACATCTGTCCAGGTAGCAGTAACTAAAGCAGCGGATGAGAGTGGGGCTGTGGTGCTATAAATAGACCGTTAATTATGTGAATGCATTAACTGCTTTCTATCCCGTCTCTCGACTGTCGGTGCGAAAATTGGTGGCCGTTTCCATTGTCATTTGTCTTGGACATGGTTTAGCTGTCGACAAGACCCAGAAGAAATTGGAGGGTAGGGGGTGGGAGAATCTCCCAACGGATTGCAGATTATTTCATCAATATGAAGGTGAAAACGTAAGCCAGGGATGACTTTGAACCTGCCATGGTAACAAGGTTGTCTTTTTATCTTTCCCTCCATCAGAGAGGAAGTTGGCCGAGTCCTCAAAGAAGGCAACAACCAGGCCCAAACCCATGTCCATCCTACGCTCACTAGAGGAGAAGTACGTGGCCATCATGAAGAAGCTTCAGTTTGGTGAGTGCTTTTAAGTTTCTGTGTGTTTGTGTTCAATGTGTGGTGTACAGTTGGGCCAGTTGTGGTGTGGTGTGTACCGTATGTTGGAAATGTGGAAATGTTTATTTTCAAGGCAGAGGAGGAATGCTTAGACATACTAGAGGCAGGGCTCTTCACTCTGAGGCTGGCTGTCGGTTGGTCCCTCCCTCAGTGCACGTAATGCCCAGAACACAGCAGCAGCACAGCCCCAAACCCCCTCCTACCCCTTTCTGAAATGATAGATAAATCAGTCCTGCTGCTTGTCTGCAGGGAGGAAGGTATTTTCTGTCTGTCACTTCTCATCCTGCCACGCCGTGGTTGATTACGGGACTTTTGTTGTGCCGCAATAGATTTTTTTGCGCACGGCACACGTCTAAAGTAACCGCAAGTGACATGAATGTAAACGGACTTGCTCTGGCCCAAGTACAAGAGAGAGACGGTCGACGAGCCACGGTATCAAGGCAGGAACCCCGGTGTGGAATATGATTAAAGGACATAGGGGGTCATGTCATTACTGAATAGAGGTTTACTGCCAGATACATGTGTACTCGTTCATCCAAGTGGGAGGATATTTGCATGATATGCCAACAGGATGTTTGTTTCATGCCTTTTATTCTTTTGATGTGTAGTGAACCATTTTGAAAGTGTTTAAACCTTCTCTCCAGCAGTCCCAGTAGGTATTGACATTAATACCTGTGTTGGGTCTCTCCCTGGCAGACACCTTTGAGATGGTCTCGGAGGACGATGACGGGAAGCTGGTGTTCAAGGTGAACTACCACTACATGTCTCAGGTGAAGAACGCCAGCGACGCCAACAGTGCTGCCCGCGCCCGCCGCCTGGCACAGGAGGCCGTCACACTCTCCACCTCGCTGCCCCTCTCCTCCTCCTCCAGCGTCTTTGTCCGCTGCGACGAAGAGCGACTGGACATCATGAAGGTACAGATGTATACGGCCCTGTCCTCTACGGTCCTCTGTGCTGTACCATTTACACTCAGTCACACGTCCCGTTCTCTTAGGACTATCTTGCACCTTCAGTAATCAATCCACTTGATTTGATACTGTACATACCTTTCAGCATGTCTTTTCCAAGCCCAAACCACCTAGCCTATCATTTCCCCTCCCCGTTGTATACATGCAGTACTAGCCACTCACATTTTACGTAATCATCTGTAGAAGTGATATCTGTTCAATGGTATTCAAGGTGTTTATGAAATGCCTTTACCGGAGACCCCATCTGTGATTCAGAGATGATGGCCAGCTGATGATGATGATGCTTGTAAAAGTGAGCAGGGTGTTTCCAGGACTGTTCCAGTCAAATGGATGCCATCTGGGACACTAAAACCGCAGGACTAGGGCTACTTGCGGTTGTTGCAGCAGGGGGGGGTTGGGTTTGGTCTGTTGGGGACTCTGCTTCTGGTCTTGATAGCCTATGGCTTCGCATTCCAATGCCGTCATTGAAAGTCTTACTCCTTTTCCAATCACGTTTAATACATGGCCCTGGCCCCTTTTCTGATTACTGGCAAAGTCTCATTTGGTAAATGTCAAAACCCTCGTCTGCTAGGGTTCTATTTCTGCCGAGAACACAACTTTTTCCTTAGCAGCACAAGAACGGGCCACAAGTTGATAGAGGCTGGAGGACGTGGTTGGGACATTGTGGATGTCTAGTGACCCATCTGGGGTTGTTGCCCCCCTCATTTCAAGTGTCCCCAGAGAGCTCCTGTCCGACTGGCATAGTTTTAAAAATAAATAAGTTAAATAAATAAAGAATACTGCCATAAACGGTGTATGATTCTTTCACCGGGAGCGGTAGCTTCAAGCTATCTTAGTAGACATTATTAGCAAAACCACTTGCTCCAGTTTCCCCACCTACTTCTCTGGGAAGCGCACTAAAAGTGTCTGAATGTTAATGTGGAAATATACTTACCGCCTGAGTGACACTTGGTGCCCTCAAGCTATCTTGCGAGCGCTCTGCTGGTTTGGATAGGCATGCTACTCCTCACACCTGACGCTGCTGAGACAGGGGTCAGTCAGTCGGTGTTTGACTCTCACCCTCCCCACACATTCTCTCCCTCTCTCACACACACCAACTACCTACCTACAGTGTGTCCACGTCCTCTTTACCGTCACACGTCTTCTCGTATCTTCCTACCTCTCTCCCCCGGATCAGTGATTCTTAGATTTTTTTTATTTATTACTATTCTGTGTCTTGTTCCTGTTCTACGCTGCCTGCTTCACTCTGCCTCTACTCCTCCTCCCCCATCAGCAAGCTGCTCTCTTCAGCTGGCAGCGTGGCCTGCTCTCTCCTCCCCATTCTCTCCTTCTCTTCAGCTGGCAGCGTGGCCAGTTTTCCCCCCTCTTCCCCTCCCCATTCTCTCCTCTTCAGCTGGCAGTGTGGCCAGCCCCCCATTCTCTCCTCCTCTACAGCTGGGAAAGCTAACCTCCCTGAAACTTCACTCAGACACCTTGTTTGTTGATGCAAGAACACAGGACACTCCCAGGATCTCCCCCTCTCCCCCTTCAGGGATGAAAGGGGATATTCACCGTTTTGATCTCACAATGTGACAGCTGTGTAGAGCCAGCCGCACCCCCTAACCAGCCATAAGCCTACTCTGCTGCTTCTCTCTGTCCGTTCCCTCTGCCCATCTCCCATCGGTTTTTAAATGTTATTTAGCCGTGATGGTGATCTTGGGGTGTGCAAACAGTGATGGGGTTTTGTTATGGATATGTAGATATATTTTAATTTGGCCTGTAAGGACTAGCAGGCCAGCCTGACTGGGCTTCACTGTGGCGCAGCCTCGGAGTGCCACTGCCAGAGACAAAACGGAGCACAGGGACGGTCAGCTTGCGCCTTAACGTCACTGAAAGCCTTGCGTTTCTAGCCAAACCCCATTCTATCGCAAATTGCTGCATAATTTGCGTATTTTTATAAACCATGTTGCGGGCCTTTTTAAACTACTCGTGGGCCGTACGTTTTTGGTTTGGTAACAAACGACCTTGTTTAGTCATGTTACCTGGCTCGCTAGCTAACATGGTACCCTTTGGCTATGCACACATTTGGATTGCACAGGAAAAACAGAAAAGGGATACAGAGCCTACTCTAAGAGATGCTTATGCCTACTCAATGTAATTCATTCTAAGGTAAATCTGATGGGGGGAAAAATCCATCTGATGTTCCTTAAATTCTGTTTGGTGTCTAACATTTGGGATTAAGTGTGTGTGTGTGTGTGTGTGGGAGAGAGTAACACTTTGAACACACCGACAGCATCCTTGCGCAAAATAGTACGCAGCATCATCTGGATAAGTGTGCAACAAAAGTTCAACGTTCACCTTCTGCTACCATTTCTGTCATGGCGTCTACGCGTACAGTTTGACCCCTACGTTCGATAAATCCAACGTATGCACCACACCGAATGCACTGCAACCGCCTCTGCAAGGCGAACGCAGCGTTTTCATTGGAAGGCTGTGTGTAAAGTTGTCTGAAGAGTAGGATGAAGATGGTTTCATATAAACCTGGTGTGTTTCCCCTTTCCTTACACAATGAAAATTCAGATCATTATGCATTTATGTTCCTTACTACGTTCCTCATGCCCAATCACAGGTAGGCATTTGGATATGAGTAAATCGGTTATTTTCTGCTGTAGCCATTTCTGTTATACAGTAAAAAGTGCAGTGTTTCCCCTATACTAAATTTTAGCAAGGCCGGGCCGTCACTGCTATATAGTTGCCACCATTCGACTACGGGATCATCTAAAATTCCAAAAATAGCATGGAGCCCTCATTTGATTTTACGAGTCACTCAGATGGCATAAGAACATTACATAATCCATGGCAAAATGTGTATTGCTGGAAGTTACTTTAAAACAGCTAAATTGTCTCTGCGGCCTCTACAGTTTGCGGTCGGAGGCCACCCCCACACCCTGCCACCCCCACACTAACTTTGCCACCGCTGCTCTAAAAATAAATTATTCGTGAAACGCTGAAGCGTGAAGTTAAATTCAACGTGTTTTATTGAGTAGAGGTGTGAATATCAGGGTCAGGGTATAGTGCAGAAAGTATACAAAATGGGAACAGGCGTCCTGGGGGACGGAGCAAACCCCGATGTATCGCAATACTACTCAGTATTGTGACACTTGGCCTGGTATCACGTCATTAGCATAATCTTTGTGTTGTGACAACCTCATTACAGTTTTCTAGCAGTTTACACAGGATTTCTGCGTGTTTCTGTGCATATAATTTTTTGGGGGCCCTCACCAGTTTGCATCCCTGGCCCTTCCTCATTGGTCTAGATAGTGTTTCTCTGAGCTTGGCCCCCCACAGAAACTCTGAAAGGGTTTTTTGTTTTAAAAAGCCAGAGCCAAATGCTCTTGAAACAAGGTCTCGGTGCAGTGGGTTTCAGATCAGATTAGCCCTCCGCTGTCAGGGCCTTCTGCGAGCGGCTAATGCAGTAAATCACAGCCCCCCCATTCGGGCATGCCATCCTTGAGGCTGAATACCTGTGACTAGCTAATAACCCGCTACTCAGCGCGTGTGAGCAAAGAACAGAGCAGAGCGGGGAGTGCGGTCTACCTCCCCACGAGGTTTTCCCCTGTATCGATCAGACCGAGCCACTTATACAGACAAAAGGTCTTTAGTTCCTGGTCACTGAAAGCACAACCCTTTTTTGATCCTTTTTGGGACCTTCCCAAGCCTGTTTGTCTGTCTGCCGTTTCTTTTATTTCACTTCCTGTGGTCTCCTTGATTGATTAGCTCGTGTGGAAATGAATTGGATTTCTATAATAGCCACAAGATATTCAGGCTAAAAATGCTGTCCTTTTGTGTCAGCCACCTCCAGTGGTAATGGGTTTGTTGAAGAAAAAGGGGGGTAGTGAACTGTCATTAACCCCTTGTGGTCTGTGTTGCAGGTTCTCATCACTGGCCCGGCAGACACGCCGTATGCCAACGGCTGCTTTGAGTTTGACGTGTACTTCCCCCAGGACTACCCCAACTCCCCGCCCCTGGTCAACCTGGAGACCACCGGGGGACACAGCGTGCGCTTTAACCCAAACCTCTACAACGACGGGAAAGTGAGTCCCATACAGTTACTCAGGGTTAGGGGGTTGGTGAGGAGTTGGGTCAACTGCCTAGCTTTTAATCAACAGTTTAAATGTTGGGGGTTTGGTTCATTTAGTGAAAAATGTTTACCGTCCCTTCAACTTTTGGCTTTCCACAAAAAGATGTCAAATTTGAGTGTATATTCAGCACCAGTCTGTCCAGTGATCCCTCTGTGGCACCATCAACCTGTTAACCTCACAGCTTGGAGTGGAGAGAGCGAGAGCTTGATTTGAGTAGCCTTCCCTTCACACTAGTTTATTTTTGGTGTGTTGCCAAAATGAAAAAGAAGCACACTATTTCCCCCCCTCTCCCCTGGTGAAAAGCTGTGAAGGTGCTGGAGCCTGCCTCATCTGTTCTTCCTCATTAGGAAGACTCTGACAAGGAACATCTATTTTCATAATGGAAGGAGACAGCTGCTCTAAGAATTACTGTGGGCTTTCTACAGCAGAGATAGCACTCTGGTGAGGGGGCCAGGGCAAACTGCTTCTCAGCTTTCCCTCTGTTTGAGGGGTGGATGGGTAGGAGGCAGGGCCTGTGGATGTTTACCTGACAGTCATTCTCTCGTCTTCAACCCTTGATCTGTTTCTGTCTTCTCCAGGTGTGTTTAAGTATCCTCAACACCTGGCACGGGAGACCAGAGGAGAAGTGGAACCCTCAGACCTCTAGCTTTTTACAGGTGAGACAGAAATCCACTGCACTATACCTCCACCACCCTTTCTTGGGTCTGTGGTTGGTTGTTTCTGCTGTCAAAACCTGAGTCCATCTCCATCAGTTGTTGGTGATGTTTGATCACCGGCCTGTGTCTGTATTAATAGGTGACTGTTTTGACAGATGCCATGAAAGATCCTCCATATTGTAAAGCCATTCATAGAGTTTATGTTGGCGTGTGTGTTGTTTTTAATTTATTTAACCATTATTTAACTAGGCAAGTAAAATTCTTATTTACAATGATGGCCTACATCGGACGACGCTGGGCCAATTGTGCGCCGCCCTATGGGACTACAAATCACGGTCGTTACAGCCTGGAATTGAACCAGGGTCTGTAGTGACGCCTCTAGCACTGAAATGCAGTGCCTTAGACCGCTGTGCCACTTGGGAGCGCAAGGCAATTCCATCTCGACACCTATCACTCTGAGCTGGGCTGCTAAGGGGTTTTATCACCAGCTTTATCGTTGACTGTCAGTCTGTAGTCTGTGTCACACTGGTAGAGACCTCGGGGGAAATCTCAAATAACACCCTATTCCCTATATAGTTCACTACTTTTGAGTAGTGCACTTGCACTATATGCGAAATGGGGTGACATGATTGTCTGAAGTAGTACACTGTATATGGAATTATGGTGTCATTAGAGCAACAGCCCTTGGGTCGGAATGGACGAAAGTACCCGCAAAACACCAGTCTCAACGTCAACAGTGAAGAGGTGACTCCGGGATGCTGGCCTTCTAGGCAGAATTGCAACGAAAAAGCCATTTCTCAAAATGGCCAATAAAAAGAAAAGATTAAAGATAAGCAAAAGAACACAGACACTGGACAGAGGAACTCTGCCTAGAAGGCCAGCATCCCGGAGTCGCTTCGTCACTGTTGACGTTGAGACTGGTGTTTTGTGGGTACTATTTAATGAAGCTGGCAGTGGAGGACTTGTGAGGTGTCTGTTTCTCAAACTAGACACTAATGTACTTGTCCTCTTGCTCAGTTGTGCACAGGGGTCTCCCACTTATTCTATTATATTTGAACTATTCTGGTTAAAGCCGGTTTGCACTGTTCTGTGAAAGGAGAAGTACGCAGCGTTGTGCGAGATATTCAGTTTCTTGGCAATTTCTCGCATGGAACAATCATAATTTCTCAGAACTAGAATAGACTGATGAGTTTCAGAAGAAAGTTCTTTGTTTCTGTCCATTTTGAGCCTGTAATCGAACCCACAAATGCTGATCCTCCAGATACGCAACTAGTCTAAAGAAGGCCAGTTTTATTGCTTCTTTAATCAGAATAACAGTTTTCATCTGTGCTAATATAATTACAAAAGGGTTTTCTAATGATCAATTAGCCTTTTAAAATTATAAACTTGGATTAGCTAACACAACGTGCCATTGCAACACAGGTGTGATGGTTGCTGATAATGGGCCTCTGTACGCCTATGTAGATATTCCATAAAAAAATCAGCCGTTTCCAGCTACAATAGTAATTTACAACATTAACAATGTCTACACTGTATTTCTGATCCAATTTGATGTTAATTTAATGGACAAAAAATGTGCTTTTCTTTCAAAAACAAGGACATTTTTAAGTGACCCCAAACTTTTGAACGATAGTGTATATGGAGCAGAAAAGCTGTAAAAAATAAATAAAAAAATAAAGATATTTGTCTTCTGAATGTGGGAGGGAAAGAGTCTGTTTCTGTGGATATTGATCTGGCAACAAGCCTAGCTAGAGTCCTTTAGAAATGGTTCCCTTTTCTAATTCCCTCATTTTCAGGGTTGGAGAGTTCATAGAGATGTCTCCATTGATTATCATTCTAGTTGGTGTCTGCCAGATCAATAATGGAAATAGCAGGCTGAATGGCGACATGGTGGAATGAAGTCAAAATCAGCCGGCCCTGATATTGGTCCTGATATCTAGTTGCCGTGAGCAGGTGGGGGCTAGGAGAGGGTAGAAAGGTCACCAGGGTCTGAGTTAGTAGACAGGGTCCCTTGGCAGTCACACAGTATCAATTTCTTCATCCACTGATGGTTGAGGAAAGGATTGGGGTAATCTAGATCTATTGTTAGTCGGACAGCTACTTGACCGTCGGGATACATGCTGAGTGTTGTGCAGCTTGGCCTGGCAGACGGGCAGGCAGCCGTCCAGCTAGTGTCTGGCTCTGTGGTTAATATATGCTGGGCGGTGTGATGGAGCGAGCCGTGTACCCAGTCTCCTTGAGACAGCCCGGGGTATTAATTGAATTGTTAATAAAGATATATTGAAGGAGGGTGAAAAATCATGCTTTTGTCTGACGCTCCCTTAGTGTCCCTCTGCTGCATTGCTCATTGTGGTCTCTGCAATGTTCTCACCTATCCTCCTGCTTTTGTCTCCAACTTTTCTTGCTCTCTTACCGCTCTTGCTCCGCCTCCTCTCTCTTTCTCCCCACACACCCCCTTCGGTAACCTTCCTACAAGTGGCTGTATGTGTATTTTGCAATGATCAAAAATATTCCATTAACCCCCCCCCCTCTCTCTTCAGGTGCTGGTATCGGTGCAGTCTCTGATCCTGGTGTCGGAGCCCTACTTCAACGAGCCGGGCTACGAGCGCTCACGTGGAACCCCCAGCGGCACGCAGAGCTCCCGCGAGTACGACGGGAACATCCGTCAGGCCTCCGTCAAGTGGGCCATGCTGGAGCAGTTACGCAACCCCTCGCCTTGCTTCAAAGAGGTGAGCTGTTAAATCTCTTTTGTCCCTAACCCCCCCGCCATGCTATCAGGCTATCCTACAGTGGCTCACGCTTTCATACATACAATTAGGCTACCCCGCAGCTTTCCTGGCACCTCAACCTGGCCCAAGCCAGTGTTTAATGGCCCTCAATTCTACTGTAGTATCGTTCTTTGTAATGACAAAGCATTACGCTCACCATGCTCCCATGTTACAGTAGCAACCAGCCTCTGCACACACAAAAAAACGGCAGATAAAGCACAATGAATTGTCTCCTTTGGGACGATATTAGGACCGTGGCAGATAATAAATTCACTGTTTACTATTTCCCAGGTAGATCATATCGCTCGTTTTTTAATTTCCTCCTGTCCTTGACACGGGCCGTGCAGGCTGATAGCGTGGCAGATAGCGATCAGTCACCAACTCTGCTTAGAGGGAAGGGGGAGGGGAAGATGGTGCGTAGAAAGAGGGCGGGGGGTAGTGAGAAGCGTGGGGAGGGGAAGAGGGCGGGGGTCTAGGGAAAGAGTGAAGCAGAGGGAGAAAGTAGAAAGCGGAATGGGAAGATGGAGGGACAGAGTGAAGCAGAGGGACGTAGAGAGGAATGGGAAGATGGAGGGACAGAGTGAAGCAGAGGGACGTAGAGAGGAATGGGAAGATGGAGGGACAGAGTGAAGCAGAGGGACGTAGAGAGGAATGGGAAGATGGAGGGACAGAGTGAAGCAGAGGGACGTAGAGAGGAATGGGAAGATGGAGGGACAGAGTGAAGCAGAGGGACATAGAGAGGAATGGGAAGATGGAGGGACAGAGTGAAGCAGAGGGAGGTAGAGAGGAATGTGAAGATGGTGCGTGGGGGGGCTGCAGGAAAGAGTGAAACAGAGGGAGGTTTGGAGGTAGAGAGCAGTAGTAAAAGAGAGGAAAGAGGTGTTTCTAATGAATTCCTCCTTGCTGGGGAGGCAGGTGTCAGCATCTCATACGCCCCTGTGTGGGTGCTGCTGTCTGATGGCGGGAACCAAGGGACCACAGACAGATCGACACCGCTCCAGTTTGGCTCCTAACGTGCTATATCTACTATAACACTGCGAACAGATAGAAGTCAGCCTCCGATATTCCACACACTCTGTTGCTTCTATCTCCTCTGTCACAGTTCATGGGAGCTTCATGACACGGCAACAAATAACTTCTTCATAATGCCATTGGCATTGGCTTCGGTGTTCACCTGTGTGTGTGTATGCACGCGCGCACACAGCCAACATCGATTAAAATATTGGATTCTGGTAATGTAGTCCTGGATGAAAACACGGAATTAAATTAAGATCCCAGATGCTTGCTGCTCTGCCAAGCAACCTCCGCTTTGCCAAACAGTAATGTATTTTCCGGTCTCTCTCTACCTGCAATCAGAAAAGAGAGGACGTCTGTCTGTGGGTCTCAACCTGAGCCTCCGGACCAATGTTTTCCTTCAACTAGACATTATTTAGCAGGCTGTCAGACGCTGGTGATTAGCCCTGTCAGCTGGCTAGGCTGGGGAGACAAGAGTGGGGATGTGGAATTTTGGAAAGCACTGCCATGTCCTTTCTGTCATTTGTATAGAGAGACCGGGAGGGAAGCCAGACTGAAATATTATGGAGGCTAGTACAGAATCTATTGGCTCCGTGTTACTCCATTTTATAGATCTAGAACCATACCAGTCTCCCCCGAAAAATAGATTTACGGAATTACCTAGAGAAATGCATCAAACCAGGAGAACACATTGACAGAGAAGAATCAGATGTATAGTTTGGGGAATAGTTCAAGACAATTGGTCTCCATGTTTAAGTTGATCTATTGAGGTAGAGGTACTGTTGAAGTACATTGTGTGTGTGTGTGTTTCAGACACACAGCCAAACCCGTGTCACCAGCTCCCAGTATTATCCCATGCCCCAGGGGTCCCAGGGACAGAATGGTCAGCTGTAGCATGGTATAGCAGCCGTTGTAATAAAACAGGGTTCTGACATCAGTGGCTCAATATGAAATGGACCATGGGAGCTGGGAAAACCAGCATGCCTCTACAATACTGCCGAGTGCCCTCCTGAAATTCAATTAGGCTCATGTGGCACTCCTGAGTTGCCCTTTTCCCATCTAAGCCCATGGCGGAGACAGACGGAAATACTGTCCGCAAACATTGGCGAGCTCTACTGCCCTACAAAGGCGAAATGTGGAAACAACGAATTTGGTCACAAATCTTTTGATCTGTTGTGATGGCCAGGTATATTGTCTGATTTAATGTTTCTTGACACAAAAAGAAGCCAGTCGATCAGAAAACATCATGAAGTACCAGAAATGGCTTTCTGTCAGATTCTGCAGTTACATTTTTGACTTACTTTGCCTTTGTAGGAAGTATAGCCGTGGCACACGCATACAGTACTATCGTCTCTGTTTTGATGGTGCCCCGAGCTCAGCCTGGTCTCTTTCCGATCTCAGGTGAACCGTGAAAGCGGTGACTCCATAGACATTTATTTTTGTGGCCGGGGGATTATGTGTGAGATTTCCAAAGTTTTTTTTATGCCCTATTTATAGTCTGAGATGGAGAATAAAAAGCAAACTTGAATAATGCAGCAGGAGATTGTCAGGTGGTATTAGGAACAACAGGTCGGCCGCTGAAATATAGTTCCCAGTGTGTGTGAGAGCCGAGGGGTGAGTAGGTTATTAGGGGAGGCGGTGCTGCGGGTGACATCCAAAACCCACCCCTCCAAATCTCAGGAAACAAGTGTTTTCTCTCCTCAGGAGCTTAGCGAGACCGACACCCCTGTCAGGCCACACAGGGATGGAGCTCATTACCACAGGGCTATCCACTGTTGTGTGGCAAGAGTACCACAGTATGAGTCATAATACCCAGGAAACCTAGTGGTCAAACAAAGGTTTCCAATCATTTCCACCATTCTTTTTTTCCCCCCCATAGGTGATTTTAGAAACACTTAAAATAAGGGATGTGTTTCGGCTTACCCTGGCGTGACGTTTTCATAACCCTGTAAATCTCTCTTGGACAAGGTGACTTATCAATATATTCGGCTCGATTTAAATAAAATGCTAATGTGGCTATCATGAAGAACTACAAATGCCATGATCTGGACGAGACTGCTGAATGGAGGCAATGGTAAGAACCTCTGGATTAACTATATAATGTTAGCTACATTTAGTAATGTATTCATTACATTTAGTAATGAATAAATTGGCTAAATTTCATTAAATTGACAATTCTGTGAACTGTCTCCTGAAAGTTTGTTTGAATTGACACACTACCTGGGGTGGCAGGGTAGCCTAGTGGTTAGAGTGTTGGACTAGTAACCGGAAGGTTGCAAGTTCAAATCCCCGAGCTGACAAATCTGTCGTTCTGCCCATGAACAGGCAGTTAACCCACTAGGTCGTCATTGAAAATAAGAATTTGTTCTTAACTGACTTGCCCAGTAAAATAAAAATAACAAAGGTGTCAGCTAGAGATGTGCAGGAGCTTTCAGGGATTTGTAGTCTTGCATGATGTCTACTTTGATTGATGCTAATTATCATTTTCGAAACTGAACATAAAACACAGCCCATATTTTACGTTTTTCTAAAATCCCCTATGGGAAAAACGATTGGAACCATTTCCCTGTTTTGACCGCCTGATTTCATGGCTATTACGACACTTCCACTGTGGGGCTGTATGGTCATGAAAAGGGGTAAGTTATGGAAACCATTAAGAGAAGAGCGTGTTCTTGCCCTGACCTCTACCAGCCCTGACCAGGTGTATTATACAGTGTGATTGATTCACGGTTCATGGCCCTTCCAGAGCAGATGGAGCTAGCTTCCTTGCGTGTTCATTTTTCATGTAAACAAGAGGATGCTGCATCAGTGGCGGGACCGCGCACACAGAGAGAGAGCAGCTCGCACACCCTGTCAAGGAAATTAGTCATTGTGTTGAGCACACTCCATTACGGTGCATTATTGATGGGTTTTAACAAGACACCTCTGCCCAGTGGGACCTATCGAGGCGGGGGCCTTGACTCCTCTCCTCTCTCTGTGTAACTTGCTAACCCAGCACAGCCTGGTTGAGAATACTGCTTTGTAGTCTAGCTGGAGGAGAGATAAGGCTCCTGTGTTGGGTTTCGTGACTGAGAGATGGGGAGAGGAAGCTTGCCTGGTTTTGGACACACACGGAGCAGGGAAAGCCAAGAGTGGAGGAGCGATGTGCCACAGCCACCGGGGTTTCCATGGCTACGCTGGGAAGGAAATTGATCATTGCCCTAATCTCCCTCCCATGGCCCAATTCTGTGGCAGCGACTGTTTGCCTCTGCAGATGGGAAGCGTGTCAGTCAAAAGTGACGAATGGGGGCTTTTAAAATGTCACTGTTTAGTCACCAGGATCTGTGTGACTGAGTAGGACCATGTCTTTGGCAACCGGGAGAGATTCCACAAGCGTGCCACTGAGCGTCTCCTCGTCTCTGTCATGATGAGGCGGTGTCCGGGGCGATGATTGACAATGCTGACATGAACACAAACACATCGCTGGACTCGTGGTGTCTATGTCAGCGTAAATAAACCTGAGCTGTCTTTCCATCCAGAGGCCAAGCCATGCCATCTGCCGTGCCGCCTTTGCCCATTTGGGAAAGGAGGCCATCATTCCCCTCTGCTGTGCCCACCCCCGCCCCCTTACCGGTGCATGAATTACTGCTGGTATATGCTCACCTAGAATGAATAGGGAGGGGGGTTCGAGACGAGGCTTGAGACCACCTCCCTAGCTGTTGACTATGGAGCAGATTTTAGTTCTTCTAATGCTTATATACTGAACAAAAATATATACGTTGTCTGCAGTTGAGGCCAGCTGGACGTTGGAGGAGGCTTGTGGTAGGAAAATGAACATTCAATTATCTGGCAACCGCTCTGGTGGACATTGTTGTGGTCAGCATGCCAATTGCACGCTCCCACAAAACTTCTGACATCTGTGGCATTGTGTTGTATTACAAAACTTTACATTTTAAAGTGGCCTTTTATTGTCCACAGCACAAGGTTCATCTGTGTAAATCATCCTGTTTAATCAGCGTTTTGATATGCCGCACCTGACAGGTAGATGGGGTTATCTTGGCAAAGGTGAAATGCTCACTAACCGGGATGTAAACAAATTTGTGCACAACATTTTAGCGAAATAAGCTTTTTGTGCGAATGGAAAGTTTCTGGGATTGTTTTTTCAGCTCATGAAATATGGTGCCTACATGTTGCGTTTTATTTTTGTTCAGTATAGATAGTCTTACCCATACCTTCTTTGGTACTTTAAATGACATTGAATATAATACAGCTAATTAGCCAGGAAGTCATTGTGGATAGGTGCGTATTAGCAGCAAATTAGCAATTACCTTATCCTATATGCACTCCTAATTTGGTAAGATTTCATTGATTGGAAAGGTGAAAGCAATACAATACATGCATAGTGTTCACCAATCCAGTCACATAAGATCATTGATCAATGGCAAGTAAGAAATGAAGTGAGGAGGCATTTTTAAGGTAACGTTACTTGAATGAAGCCCAACTAATGACTTGCCCCATAATCTTCTGCCTGAAGTAGTGATTTTCACCCCTCCAGAGGTTCCTGTTCTCTACTCGGTATGAACACTGAGAGGGGAGGCTAAAGTTGAGGCTAGACGTGAGTGGGAGTATTTACGATGCTGTAGTCAGTGTAGCAGACCTGAGCTCGCAGGGGAGCAGACCTGGGGCTGAGTGAGCATACAGCAGACGGGATGAAAAAATCCATTTGAATGGCCACAGCATGATTCATACTCACCCTTGACCGCTGTGTGTGTGGAGCACATGGAAACATGCACACGTCTGCCCTCTGGAATAATGAGTGGACAGCAGCTCACCTAAAAGGTCACTTAATTTATCTGGAAATGGAGCACACAATCAACGGACCGTGCCAGTGTGTACGTATGGGCATTTGTCTGGTTGTATTGAGTGTCTCTCACATGGATTGGTAATTTGTCAAGACGCCCTATTCTGATGGGTACACGTGATCCATGTTCAGTGACTCTTGGATATGTACACAAGGCTTTTCGTCCATACCGTGATCGATGCGTGTACCGAAGTCACGTGTGCACTGCCCTTCCAACAAGAAACGCCCCTGGGTACTTAGGCTTTTAGAAAAACGCTCACCAATTCAAAACGACTATGTTAAATGGAGGTCTCCCACATAACGTCAGGCCTAGATCTGCCTTTCAATATAATATATTAGATTATATTGGATTTTAATCCTCTGTTCTACTTTATCCACTGGTGACACCAGAACATGATTTGGTTGCACCGATATGTCTTATTATAAAAATAAATAAATGTATAATGACCTGGCCTGTGTCCCATACAGAGCCAGCCTCATAATCTGAGATTTAATATTTTTTTTTCTGTAGTTACCGTTTAATTCAGGTGTTCACCAGCCAGACTGTTTGGCTAGCTGTGTTTCTTTAGCCGTAAGCGGCATGTGAGTTTCAAGTTTGGGGGAGCTAATTTTCACCATTTAAAAAAAAAAAAGCACCTTTTATAATAAAGCGTTCCATGCATCATCGCATTTGCCGGCTTGTGTGTAGATTGGATGGTCATAATTTAGGCTAATAATATAACTCGATCACTGTTTGTAAAAAAATAAAAAGACCGTTCAATGCATGGCTGAGCGGGTAGTGGATTTGAGTAGACTTAGGCTACAGGCAACAGTATATCAGATGCTCTTCTTGGCCTTGTTATGGACACTTCATGCAATTCTGCTACACTTTATATGACTGGAGACATCAGAATCATCTTTTTTATACAACAAAAATGACAGGGTAGCCTCCTCTGCTGACACTGACAGAGCAATAAACATGACGTCTGATCCATGTACATTAATAGGCCTACGAGAAGGGAAGCCTACAATATGACATTAATCTAACCTGCGGGAGGACATTAACTTGGGAGTGGCACAATTAATAAAGGTCCCTTGATGGTAGTGACTGCCCCATTACTGCTTATCACTTATTTACCATTTATTCACACAACTTTATTTCAGTTGTGTACATTAGATTTGTTTAATTTGATTTAGTTTATTATTTCACTCCAAGTCATCTCTAGAGATCTGCTGCTTATGCTGTCTGACAAAATCACCATTTTAGTAATTCTTCAAAGTAAATAAGGCATATGTTTGACTGCTAAATACCAACTATCAATCACTAAGATCATGTACTTTCAGGTAGAAAGCAACTGCTCTTATCCCTCTTGATGCCATTCTTCTCTCACACTCTGTCTGCACAAATAACCTGACATAGCATGCGTAAAAGAACCACAGACCAGACTAGTAGGCACCCAATGTATTATGGTCATTGTAGTTTAGGGCAGAAAACTTGGTAATTAACTATGTAGAATATTGACCTGTTGGAAACTACAACTCCCTACTACATCGCATAGTTGGGGCTTGATTGGATTTGTCTATAGAGAAGGAAAAAATCATGGAATTAAAATAATTGAACCAATGTCAATTAGTTTTAAAAACTGAAAAATAACCGACATTGCGGTTAATCGCTCAGCACTATTAGATTGTAGACTTACATGGTCAAAGAATATTGATTATGTTGTAAAGCTGGGGAGAGGTTTGTCTGTAATAGAGCGAATCTGCTTTTTTTAACATCACATGCAACCAAACAAGTTCTGCAAGCTCTGGTTTTGTCGCATCTTGGCTATTGCCCAGTTGTATGATCAGGTGTGGAAAAAAGAACCTAGAAATGCTGCAGCTGGCCCAGAACAGAGCAGCACGTCTGGCCCTCAAATGTACACAGAGGGCCGTATGTCAATAACATGCATGTCAGTCTACTGGTTCAGAGTAGAGGAGACAATTACTGCATCACTGCTGGTTTTTCTAAGAAGTATTGACATGCTGAAAGTACCCAATTGTCTGGGCAAAACATATCTCAGACATGTATGCGTACCCTACAAGACACACAATCAGGGGTCTCTTCACAGTCCCCAAGTCCAGAACAGTGGCTGGTAGAAGCTTTCTTTTTTCATTTTTATTATGTAAAATAAAATGTCATATGTAGTGTTCTTCATTCAAATTTGTGTTGCTGTTGTTGTCCATTAGAACATGTCATATGTAGTGTTCTTCATTCAAATTTGTGTTGCTGTTGTTGTCCATTAGAACATGACAAAATACAGAACACTATGTTTTGTGTAGATCGCAGGAAGAATAGCTGCAACAGCTATTGGGGATCTGAATTTTAAAAAAAAAATAATGACAGAAATCACTCTGCTTATCAGTTCATTTGGTGTAAAATTTGTATACATACGCAGCATCTCAGGATCTGTGCAGACCTAGAGAACTCAGTCAAGGGAGACATCATAGCACTTCTCCTCTAAAATATTTTCAGTGGAGAGATGGTGCTTCTGTTTAACACTCCACTTCAAAGCAGCCTGACTGCAGATATCCAACTCCCTTCCCAGTCAGTGAAACAAGCAGTCCTCTTGCTGCTTCCTGCTGCAGAGGAGGACTTTCAGAGGTTATGCTTTTCTTCACAACATCCTGCTTTTTCAGCTTCATAAACTTACCAATTGGGTAGGGAGAAGTTGGGGTAAGGTCCGTACTATCCGGGATCCTTGGGACATACCTACCCCATTTGAAGTTGTCATTTTAAAATGGTAAGGGTTAAGGTAGTGGTTAGTGGTGTAGTGTAGGGATCCCGGATAGCACTGACCGTTACGGCACCTGGAGGGGCCTGATCAGAATTTTGCGCAAAAAATAAATATTTTCACTGCGCTCACCATTTGTCCTTTCCAGTATGAACCATGGCATATTTTTATCCAAAACTTGCTGGCTCTCATTTTACTATTCCATCATCTGGGCCATAGAACAGCAGTTCAGTAATATTATATTAGGATCAATTGAAGGAAGAACAAATGGAAAATTTGAATTATATTTTCATGATGGTCATTTTCATTATCCAGTGTGTCATGGATGCAACGTTGACATTTCTCAGCATATTTCAAGCATTCTAACTAGGGCCCAGAGATTTTCCTGGTCAGGTCATACAGACAGGAAAAACTCCTAAAAAATGAAATGGCTATAAACTGGAGATGAGTATAAATAATGAGGACCTGCAGGTGTATGTGTTGCGTGTTGTTTCTGAGTCTCATGGCTGTGTTGTAATCCCCAGGTGATCCACAAGCACTTCTACCTGAAGCGGGTGGAAGTCATGGCGCAGTGTGAGGAGTGGATCGCAGACATCCAGCAGTACAGCAGTGACAAGAGAGTGGGCCGCACCATGTCCCATCACGCTGCTGCGTTGAAGGTAAACAAACACTATTCATCTACAGGAGACCTCGCATTGTATCAGAATTTTGTCCTTCTCCACAGAAGTGAATACCCCATCCCCCTTTTACTTATATGTATACACACAGTCCTGGTTAAGGAAGTCTGAATTGGTTGCTCAGGAGGAGAGTGACATCCCTGGTGTTTTATACATGGTGGACAGGCTTGATTCATGCATTAGCCGGCTTCCCCCTCTTGACAGTCTCGAGGCAGCCATGGAGGAACAGATCAGGGACCTGCAACCTACTTCCCTAAGCTCACTGGCAGCCAGACTCCGTTCCTCTGGCTTTTAATAACCACAATTAATACCCAGTGTAAATAATCTCGCCGACACACTGATAAAAGACAGAGGGGCCGCAGCACAGTGCTGTGGAAGCACTCGGTGCTGTTTTTAAAGCAGGGCTACAGAGGTCTGTAGTCCCATTACCTTCATGGTTTTTCCTCTTGCTCCAGAAAACAGTTTCAGGTTCTGAAACGATGGGTTTGTTTTGGTGCACATTGTTTTGTTTTTTTGGTAAAACATTTAAGGTAAAGTGCTGGAAGTGGTCATTTTTCATTGGTTTACTGTATGCTCTCGTCACAGAGATACTCTGATTTGGCGCTGAGAAGGCAACTGGAATGGATTCATGTGAGCTCAAGAGTATTTTGGACAAACTTCAAGCTACAATATGTAACTTTTTGGGCGACCTGACAAAATTCACACAGAAATGTGAGTTCTTGATCTGTCATTCTCATTGAAAGCAAGTGTAAGAAGCGGTAGATCTGTTCTATGGGCACTACTTCTACGCTTCCTTTTTAAAGTTTTGTTTTTGTGTCTTTTACTTTAGGCTTTGTACAACAGCTGAAAATACTATATTTTGTTTATAGAAAATATATTTTTCTATGATTTAGATTATACAATGACTCTCTATACTACACTTGCTTGTTTTGTCACAAACTGAAATTAGGCGAACATTTTAGCAACCAGGAAATGGCGAAGTGATTTCTGCATTGTGCATCTTTTTAAATGAAGGGCTTGAAATTTGTATTGGTTTGGAAGAGTATTTAGAGTTCACAGGCCTTGTCATAACTGTGGGGTAGAGTATAAATCAGTTTCCTTGTAAGAGCCCATGTTTGTACTTTCCCCCAATAGTAGCTCTGAACTGAGCCCTGTGGTGGTAACCCTGTGTCCTCTGTCCCTCACCTCCATTCAGAGGCACACGGCCCAGCTACGAGAGGAACTGCTGAAGCTGCCCTGCCCCGAGGGCCTGGAGCCTGACGGGGAGGAGTTCTCAGAGAAGAGTGCCGCCCTCATGGTCAAAGAGCTGCCCAATCAGGATGCGGAGAAGCCAAGCGGCAGCCAAGACTGCAGCGAGGGCCTGCTATGAGTCCTGCCCTTCCCTGCACCCCTCCACCCTTAGCCGCGGCTACTCCTCCTCACGACTATTACTATTGTTATTAAATAGACTTTGAAGGCTTCGAAGCACAAGCCACCATTTTGTCAATATTTGTATGTAAGAATCTAATTATGTAATAGCTGAAAAAATAGGACAAAAACAAAATGAGAATGAAACTGCATACAAACCAACAAAAATAAGACAAAACTCCGAACTATGCTATGCCCTTAAGGAAACAGTTGACAAACAAATTCTTTTATTTACCTGTAAAAGTGTAAACTTTCTGTGCTTTTTTTTTTTTTCAATTGTGAATTAACCACTGATTGGTATGTTATTAAACTTGTTTATGTATACATAATGACAGAGGGAATCACAGAATATATAAGGGAACTAGCATACCTTTAGAGAATGTTTAATGAATGTTAATTTCAACAAAAAAAAAATGGACTGTTAGTGCAAGAACAGTTGTAACCAAGAATGTATTGGTCATTCTTTAAGGATACTATTTAAAAGAAAAGAACACACACTTTCCTGAATTTGAGAAATCTTCTGGTTGCCCATTGATTTCTACAGGATCCTGTAAACTTCAATAAAGGCTGAAATGGATGTTCTTAATTGCTATGATTACTTACCTTCTTTTACAGGCTGTTGAAAAAAATGCACACTTCTTTTTTTTTTTACCCCTCACTAATTCAATGCAAGTTTAATAAATGCAACCTGTTTTACTTTGCCCGTATATATACACTGATCTGATTGTGTAGATGAGTGTATGTAAGATGTGCTTGGGATATGTATGCGAATGCTTCTGCATGTGTATGCGATTGTGTGTGTTCAACAATCCTCATAAGATACCAAGCTGCCATGTGCCTTTTTATCTACATTGACATCAATACCACCAGATACTTTGAAAGAGTTTATTCACTGATTATTTGACATTTCTACACGCATCATTCCACTGTTTGGCTAAAATCCCTTCATCTATTTTATGTTGGTTCCAGTAAAAGAAGAAGCACTTTCTACTTTACTCAATCCTGGTTCAGTCACATACTCCTTTTGGTAGGACATTAAATGGAGCTTGAAAATGTTTATTGATTGTGCGAATAGTTCTTTCTGCATTTTTGAACAACACTTTGAATCTCTGATCTAAAACTATATATAAAGGAAAACATGGTGCCAGTCCACATAGGCGCATGAGCTGCTACTGTACAGTCAGATGAGGCCCAGTGCAGGGAAACAGGCCATCTACCATTAAGATAGATGAGCTCATATTCAGTGGTGGAGAAAGTACCCAGTTGTCATACTTGAGTAAAAGTAAAGCTTCATATAAAAAATGACTCAAGTAAGTGAAAATCAAGTAAAACACTGCTTGAGTAAAAGTCTCTAATAAAAGTATTTGGTTTTAAATTTGCTACAGTACCAAAATTAAAAGTATAAATCATTTCAAATTCCTTAACCAGATGGCATGAATTTCTTTTTTTTTTATTTACGGATAGGCAGCGGCACACTCCAACACATAATTTACAAAAGAAGCATTTGTGTTTAGTGAGTCCGCCAGATCAGAGGCAGTAGGGATGACCAGGCATGTTCTCTTGGTAAGTGTGGGAATTGGACAATTGTTCTGTCCCGCTAAGCATTTAAAATGTAACAAATACTTTTGGGTGTCAGGGATAATGTATGGAGTAAAAAGTACATTATTTTCTTTAGGAATGTAGTGGAGTTAAAGTTGTCAAAAATACAAATCGTAAAGTACCGATACCCCAAAATACCTACCTAATTAGTACTTTAAAGTATTTTTACTTAAGTACTTTATACTACTGCTTATATTGGCTTTTGCATTTTACTATCAGAACAATGTAATTACCAAAGTCAACATCCAGCTTGATGTATGTTGTGCTAGGTGTCTCCTAACCAAATATAATTAATACATCTCAACAGTTCTATATGAAGACTGTGCAACACAGACTCACTGAGAAGACTCACCTTTTCCTTTCTTGCTATCCCTTTCCCACAATGAACTCTGCCTTTGGGAATGACTGAGAAAACTGCTGTACAGCAAGCTTGGTTGGATACATGGATTATGGTGTAGAATGAAGGAGAATAGCACGGTAGATGTGCTTCTGTGATTTAGCCCTCCACTATGCAATTTTCATCCTATGCTTTTAACCTCACAGTGAAGTCGAGGGAGAAATGCCTTCTGGAAAATGCATTGAGTGTAAAGCGCCGTATCGAGACTCTTTCACAACATGGTATGTGACAATCCTATGGGCTACAGAGTACATTCAGCAGGGTTTGAATGAATTGTCGGGAATCAATCCTAATGAAACACCTGAAATGTTGAACGGTGAGTTTGATGCAGTTTGTTTTTGTCTAATTTCTTATTGCAATATATTACCTTTTCCAAAATGTTTTGATAATTTAATTAATGTACAATTGTTTCTAGGGCACTGGTTTTCATTGTACATTTTTCCTTCTAACTTAAACCATCTTTTGTATTTTACCAGTAGATTGTGTAAATTCACACAGCCCCTGGTTTGTTATAGGAGATGGTAGCCTCACTCAGCTTTTGGTGGTGTGGTTTGGTATCATTTAACCTTGGCAATGAAACCTTGCTAGCTGTCTGCCAGTGTGCACAGACTTGCTTTCAAAGAAAGGTACTCTGTTTTGAAAGAGCCAAGCTCAGCCCTTTCCTGCAGGACTGATGAGGTAATGTTTCATGGCCTCTCCAAAAGTAGATGAACAAGCTACAATAGGCTTCCAAACAGACATAATTCAGACTGCAACAATGAAAGTCAACATCTCTCTTATCTCCCCAAGCACGAACACACCTTCCTTTGTATACATTTATAGAGCAGTAAAAAACACGGGTGTCTGGAGATTTTTAAAATACAATTTCTCTTCACACTGCTCTGGCAATCAATGTGAGAATAGTATGCGTGTTGGAGCTTTGGATGTATGGTTTGGTAGCCTGAGCTTCAAACAGCATCTGCGCACTGCAGGTGTCAGCTGTTGTCTTTAACAGCAAATCTTTTGTTTGTTTCCCCTGAAAGAAAGTCTCGAAAATGACCTCTCATCAGTTGAACAGTGTTGTGTCCTTGACAGCTCTTTAAATTGGAAGCATGCCTCTGGAAAGGGAAATCACAGCCCTATTCACCATGGTCTTTCTTCCATTCCTCAAAGCCACTCCAAAGAGCCTGTGAAGAATTCCATGACACGCTCAAACACACTTCTCTTAAATGCAATGCACAAATAGGAGGAAAGGGGAGATTGGGGAGGGGAAAGGAGAACGAGTGGTGGAGAAAACAAACCTCAGACTAGAGCCTCCCGTGCTTTAAGAAAAACAGCCGAGAGCTCTATCAATGCGCCATGCTGGCGCTCTGAATCATTTTGATGTTGTTTTTGTCTCATGTCAAACAGTAGGCTTACTCACTGGCTTTATCTCCAGGAGCAGCATACAGTACTAGAGTCACTGGAGTAAACCACTGACAGTGGAGAAGAAAAGGTCAGCCAGCCATGGGATCATTTTCATTAAGAGTCCATGTGACTTAATGCCCTGCTCAAGGAAATATTTTGTGAGAAGCTCTGCACAAGTAAAGGCTATGACTGTAGTAGTCCTTTCATGATAATTGTTCATTAGTGGTGATGTTGTGGGGTCATGTTCATCACAACTGTTCTCATCCCATGAAATAGCAAACAAATGTAGGGTCATCAACCTATTTCAAGTACAATCCCTCCTCTTGCTCTCATTTGTGGCACAATACTCCAGGTTTTGGTGGGGATAGACAGTGCCTCACCTGCATGCTTCTAGTGAATTCCTGTAACTCATATGCCTCTTACCTGAAACGTTCCTTCTGCGCACACACACACAAACACTAACTCCCTCTGGGAGCCACTTAGCATGATCAAGATAAATCACCCATCTGATTTTTATAAAAAGGAGAACCTTCCAATTACCCCGAGGATCCTACAGAAAGATGACAGATTGCCTGAAAGGTATTAAGTCAAATTCTCAAAGCGTTATGACACGACACAACCCATGTAGTCACCTGAGTCGTTATGCTGTAAAAATAATAATAATAATGAATTCAAAAAAATATATATATATTCATTACTATTGGTCTTCCAACCACTCAACCTTGAAACAAAACAGATACAGAGATGCCAGTTTCAGCTAGGGACAGTTCCTTCCATATACATTATATATTTTTTGTTTTGACCAGTGATTATCTGGCATCTGTGCTCTACTCAATAGAAAATAAGATTACATTTCACTAACACATTTACACTAGCCAGATCGCAGACTAAAAAGGGAAAATAACCATGGCCCATGTGCAAAGTGCACAAGTGACTGCTATGCGAGTTAATTTAGCTAGTATTGATGGTTTAACGAGAGACCAGTTGGCGATAATCTGGTGGCTATCGATGGTTGCAATAGGCGCCAAAGTTTTAGATTGAGTTTTTATAGAGTACTCTTAGGGCTGGATTCCCAGACATTGATTTAGCCTAGTCAAATCAAATCGTATTGGTCACATACACATGGTTAGCAGATGTTATTGCGAGTGTAGCGAAATGCTTGTGCTTCTAGTTCCGACAGTGCAGCAATATCTAACAAGTAATTTAACAATTCCACAATAACTACCTAATACACACATCTAAGTAAAGGGATGGAATAAGAATATATAAATATATGGATGGGCCATGACCAACCGACATAGACGAGATGCAATAGATGGTATAAAATAAAGTATATACATCTGGGATGAGTAGTGCAAGATATGTAAACATCATTATTGAAGTGGCATTAATAAAGTGACTAGTGATCCATTTATTAGAGTGGCCATTGATTTCAAGTCTGTATGTAGGAAGCAGCCTCTCTGTGTTAGTGATGGCTGTTTAAACAGTCTGATGGCCTTGAGAGGTTAGGCACTGATGTTGGGTGATTAGGCCTGGCTTGCAGTCGTCGTTCCAATTCATACTAAAGGTGTATGATGGGGTTGAAGTCAGGTCTGTGCAGGCTCGTCAAGTTATTCCACGCAGATCTCATCATACCATTTGTATGGACCTCGTTTTGTGCACGGGGGGGATTGTAGTGCTGAAACAGGAAAGGGCCTTCCCCGAAATGTTGCCACAAAGTTGGAAGCACAGAATTGTCTAGAATGTCATTGTATGCTTTAGCGTTAAGATTTCCCTTCACTGGATCTAAGGGGCCTAGCCCGAACCATGAAAAACAGCCCCAGACCATGGCCTTACAGAGCTCTTCAGTAAGGCCATTCTACTACCAATATACTTATGGAGATTGCATGGCGGTGCGCTCGATTTTATAAACCTGTCAGCAATGGGTGTGGCTGAAATAGCCAAAACCACTAATTTGAAGAGGTGTCCACATACTTTTGTATATATAGTGTATCTACATATCCCAAAGAGCCAAGTGGGGAGAGGCTGCCCACAGTTCCAAGAACAGCCAGAAACGTCCTTCTAACCCTACGCCATTGACGCCGGTGGATCTCAAAAGCGTTAAGTAACAACGATATCCTCCGCATACATATCCTCCGTTCAACAAAACAATAAATAATGTTACATTTGTATTTCCAGCGAATTGCTTAGTTAAATGGTTGTATGACTACCATATGGAGTTTTGAAGTTGAGGGTGCAGTATTTATGAAGTTTGGCAATGAGGAAACTATAGTTCACCTAGCCAGCTAGTTTAGCCAGAGAAAACCATGGAAAACGAGTTTGAGCCTTAGTGCGCATGTGCGCCCAGATAATTATTACAGATTTGTAGTTTTTATGCCCTGATATCAGGAGCTGGTGACGAAAAGTTTGAGAAAACAATTCAGAGATGAAAGGCATAAATCAGAAAACTTCAATGTAAGGAGAGCAAATCGATATACAATCCTGAAATCAGCAGAGATTGTAAATATTAAAACAAAGCTTAAAACGCTGTTTGAGTGAACCCTGAATACAGAAACTGAATGACGAAGCCATTCTGGACATTGTTAGACTCCTCCTCCTCACCACTCTCTCATGAGCTTGTGAGGCAGCATTAATTTGATTGGCTGGGAAAGAATGGGCGGAGTTAGTTAAACATCAGCCTGTGCGGCAGCAGTGGCGCAAAACATCAACCTGTGAGGCAGCTGTTCTTCACAGGCACCAAAGTCACTTGCACGACCAGCACCAGAGATATTAGAAAAGTATCAATGCCAGCACCCTCCTTATTAGGTTTCCCATGATGCAATGACTATCTGTCATGGCTGCACACTGATGTCACTCACAGTACATGGGTTGAAATACACAAATGTATACCATTGACTTGAAATAACCTACATTACAGCAGTAAGGGTATATATTGTCAATTTACAATTATGCCGATCCCGGTTGGAAACAGTATTGACTTCATTGTCAGACTGCTTGCAAATCACATTTGGGGATGTTGCGGGACGCTGAGATTCCCGTGCTCCGGGGTTTTCTGAAACCAAGCGGCGAGGCAACTGAATGGAAGCAGAATGTTTTCAGCGCTGCAGGTGAGATTATTAATAATTTATTCGACAAGCAGTATAAATCAAATTGTACATTTGTGTAGTTTACCTAGTTTTGTGAGTATTGTAGCTACCGTCACAAATAACGCTGGTGGCTAATACGTTCAGCTAATGAGTAGCTAGCTAACTAAAATAATAATGTGGAGACGAAGAAATGCATGGCTCGCAGTTAGCCACTGTCAGTCGGTTTGTCAATGGTGTGATAGCGTAATTTGAATGTGGAATGTTTAAATGTTAAATATTTGGGAAACGTGTTCTGATTCCTTGAAACTTAATAGTTAGTTCATGACAACACAGGTTGGAAACAACTAGCTGTCAATTTGTGGGAGACACCTTAGAATCTAACTTTAACGGTTAACACGAGCCGAGAATGGAGTAGTAGCTCACTACACCGCAGAGTAGTCCAATTTTGGCACGTGCAATTGACTGAATATTAATATCAGACTCATACTGTTATTTTTAAACCCAACTATAGCTAGTTACATTAGTCACAATATTGTTATATCGGTAACTAGCTCGCCCGAGGCTGTGCCACATCTCACCTTCGTGTGAGCCACCAGTGTGCCGTGAACAACATAAGCAGCAACAATAGTGTAATCGGCGGTTAGCCTGCAAAATAAAAGTCCCCCATTGACACTTGCAAAGGTTAAACATTGTGATATCATGCCACAATTAGACTAGATAATGCTAAACAAGGTAGGAATTTTATATAAATTCCACAAGACAATTAGTTAAATTGGACAAAAAACGAACAAAAAACCTGTTGAAATTGCACTGCATGTATTAGATTTCAGAATTACATTATATTGCAATGTACGTACAGCTTTACCAGCCTACTCAGTTACAATTCTAAGGAGTTTACACAAATATTAGCTTTGCAGCTTTTAGTGAGGGACTTTACCTGTGAGAAATCACCACACTATTCGGCCTATTATGTGCATTGGACAATTTTATTTGTATTTATTTATTTAACCTTTATTTAACTTGGCAAGTGTTACCAACAAATTCTTATTTACAATGACGGCCTACCCAGGCTCCCAATCACAGCCAGATGTGATGCAGCCTGGATTCAAACCAGGGACTGTAGTGACGCCTCTTGCACTGAGATGCAGTGTCTTAGACCACTGTCCACTCGGGAGCCCTTACTGTACATATTGCAGTGTACATCTTACCTATGGATCTTGGGTCCATTAAATTGGTTATCAGCCTACTCAGTGGCACTCACAGAACACAACTGAGGCATTTTCACTAATATTAGCGTTGTAGGTATTATATGTATATGTGAAGTCTTAATACATCCACAGTTCAATTTCCAACATATTTTTTTTTTTGTACAATTAAATAATTGTAATTTTGTTTAATTTATTTAATGTTCCAACCTTGTTTAGGATTAACTAATCCAATCGTGGCATGATTCCACTATTTTTACCCTTTGCAATGGGGGGGGACTTTTACTTTTATTTTGAAGGCCAACTGGAGATCCCACTACTTTTGCTCATGCTAATGTTGTTCACAACACAAGTGTGCGAGCAGAGCAGCCTGTGATAACTTGCACATTTCCACCGGAATTTACCGGGAGCTAGATGTCTAGCAAAACTAACGAGTAGCTTTGGTCTATGTAATGTTTTCTTGCTACATTATATAATAATATGAGCGGCAGCAATAGTGAGTTAATTGCTGTCAGGCTCTTTCGCTGAACACTCTTTTGTCAATTTACTGCATTGAGGCTGCGGCCACGCACGTGGGGCAAGCATCCCAGCCCCGGTGACGGGAAAACGTTAAGTCTCTCTGGACAATCACCATGCACTGCGGCTATATGCTCGGCTATTTTCTTGACATGTATGTATGCTCGGCTATTTTATTTATGTATGTATGCTCATTTGTGCTAAATCCGAGGTCACTGGCTTTGCACAATAATCAGTCCTGTCATATAATTCTCGTCCATCATCCAGTCACTGATGTCACAGTAGCTGTGTTAAGTGATGTAGCACTAACTAAGTAATGGTTGTCCGGGCTGTTGTCGGAATAGACGTGACATATTTTGGTCATATTTGGATAAAGCAAACTAGGCTGTGATTTTAAGACATAACTTCTCTGCAATTTTTGACATCAGACTGGATTGAAATGATATATTGTGAATTAAGCGTTAGCCCTGTTTCATTACACTGCAAGTTTTTTGTTGTTTAAATCCAACAAGTTCACACCGATGACACAATGTAGCTAGTTACCTTCCTGTTCCCGTGTGTGTGCTTGTAGGAGAGAGATGAGGCTGTTGCACTGACTAGTTACCTTCCTGTTCCCGTGTGTGTGCTTGTAGGAGAGAGATGAGGCTGTTGCACTGACTAGTTACGAAATCTACGCTAATGTAATAGATGAAATGTTACTTGAATATTGAGGCCCTGGGGAATTCATATTGATTTGCCTTACATTAAGGACTGCTTAATGTGAGAACCATTTTATGAATTGTCTAATTTTGAGGTCGAATTGTTTTCCATAATTGCTGTTCTGTTGTTCCCTGACAAATCTGAAATAGAATAGCATTTGGTGCATGTCAGGTTGTCATTGAATATCAGTCTCAAAACACATGGCTTTATATTGAAATGACAAGACAGTTAGGAATGTATGATTGGTTTTCTTGATTTCTACTATGACATTGTGTATTGAAAACATTTGTCCCAATCTCTCCTTTCTCCCAAAATCCTGGTGCACTTGTTCACTACCCATCATGGATTATATTTTTGTTGGCAGTTGTGAAGAAGTGCACACTTCAGGAGCAAGGAGAGATTTTTGGGACGCATACTGCGTGTTTGATTAATTAATTTTTATTTCATTTTTATAGTTATTTAGCTCGGGATTCGAACTAGCAACTGTTCGGTTACTGGCCCAATGCCCTTAACCACTAGGCTACCTGCCACACATGTCTGTCAGCTTGCAGGGACGTTTTAGTTTGCTCAGGTTTACCAGTTCTTTTACTGCACACCCAGCCTCTCCTCCTTCCCATTACTCTCTCTCTCTCCGTCTCTCAGGCCTTTCCTCACTCCCATCAGGTGAGCACAATGCAATCAATGCTAATGAGCACCACAGGCATCCCTGTTCAAATAAGGAACTAATGAACGCTGGAGAGAAGCTGAAGCGTAGCACACCAATTGCATTAAATGCAATTATACCAGGCCGAGACGCCTTGGCCTCATAGCTACACTTATCTTTATCAATCAAAATTCCTCCCCCTTCAGCAACGCCCTTCCAACACCCAAAAGCTTGCTCACATTAAAGAGTCTGAATACTTATGTAAATGTGGTATTATTTTTTAAATATTTTTTATAAATTAGCAAGAATGTCTAACCCTGTTATAGCTTTTATCATTATGGGGTATTGTGTGTAGATTGATGAGGGGGGAAAACTATTTAATCCGTTTTAGAATAAGGCTGTAACGTAACAAAATGTGGAAAAAGTCTTGGAGTCTGAATACTTTCCAAATGCACTGTAAGTATTGAAATATAGGCCTAAGTAAGTGACTGTATTAAGACTCAACAGGATTCCGCTCTTAGACCTACAGCTTGATGCTGGTTATGCAAGGCTGCTATACTAAACCTACTAATGAGAATTACATGACTTATTATTGTAATGATAATCATAATAGTAATAATAACAATAAGGAGTTCAAGCAAAAAGGAGGGAACAATGTAAACAAATTGGAACAATGTAAACAACACTAAATCAATTATAAATAATACCAATATATGGTATATATGTATATTATATACTTATACGGTACCAGTCAAAAGTTTTGACCCATCTTCTCATTCCAGGATTTCTTTATTTTGACTTTTTTTCTACATTGTGGAAAAATGGGAAAGACATCAAAACTATGAAATAACATGTATGGAATCATGTAGTAACCAAAAAAGTGTTAAATCAAAATGTATTTCGATCCAGTCCATTACTTTAAGACATGAATGTCAGTCAATCTGGAAAATTTCAAGAACTTTGTATGTTTCTTCAAGTGCAGTTACAAAAACCATCAAGCGCTATGATGAAACTGGCTCTCACGAGGACCGGAAAGGAAGACCCAGAATTACCTCTGCTGCAGAGGATAAGTTCATTACCAGCCTCAGAAATTGCAGCCCAAATAAATGCTTCAGAGTTCAAGTAACAGACACATCTCAACATCAACTGTTCAGAGGAGACTGTGTGACTCAGGTCTTCATGGTTGAATTGCTTCAAAGAAACAACTATTAAAGGACACCAATAAGAAGAAGAGATTTGCTTGGGCCAAGAAACACGAGCAATGGACTTTAGACCGGTGTAAATCTGTCCTTTGGTCTGATGAGTCCAAATTTGAGATTTTTGGTTCCAACTCCTGTGTCTTTTGTGAGACGCGGAGTTGATTAACGGATGATATCCGCATGTGTGGTTCCCACCATAAAGCATGGAGGAGGTGGTGTGGTGACACTGTCTGTGATTTATTTCGAATTCAAGGCACACTTAACCAGCATGGCTACCACAGCATTCTGCAGTGTTACGCCATCCCATCTGGTTTGCGCTTAGTGGGACATTTGTTTTTCAACAGGACAATGACCCAACACATCTCCAGGCTGTGTAAGGGCTATCTGACCAAGAAGTAAAGTGATGGCCTGCTGCATCAGATGACCTGGCCTCCAGATTTACCCGACCTCAACCCAATTGAGATGGTTTGGGTTGAGTTGGACCGCAGAGTGAAGGAACAGCAGCCAGCATATGTGGGAACTCCTTCAAAACTTTTGAAAAAGCATTCCAGGGAAGCTGGTTGAGAGAATGAAAAGTGTGCAAAGCTGTCATCTAGGCAAAGGGTGGTTACTTTGAAGAATCTCATATAAAATATATTTTGGTTTAACACTTTTTTGGATACATGATTCCATATGTATTATTTCATAGTTTTGTTCTCTTCACTATTATTCTACAATGTAGAAAAACCCTTGAATGAGTAGGTGTGTCCTAACTTTTGACTGGTAGTGTGTTTTAGATTATTATTATACTTTTTTTTTATTTTTATTTTTTTACTGCGATACTGTGATATATTGATTTTTATCTTCTTTTTTTTACTCTTTGTGACGCGCTCTGCCCTGGAGAACACCGGAAGAATTATCACTGAATTATCACAGTGAATTATTGTAACGTTTGTTTATGTATCAATTAATCCCATTAAGGAATGGGTTGGCAACTTGACACAAAAATACAATTTCATTCATTCATACCAGAGAGGCTGGTCTAACGCACCAAAGTATAAAGCTTTTAGTACAGATGAAAAACACTGAATTTGTTACATTGTTTATCTTACATGTGGTTGCGTGAGGCTTAGAGCTCACAGAATCAGTAGGATATTAAACAAACACTCAAACAGGCAACGGAATTCGGCTGTCTTATTTCTGTGTGTGTATATATATATGATTTTATAAAGCCAGTCACATTTAACAGTTAGTGTATTGATTTATAGACCTAATTAAGTTGTGGTTTCCTCTCTCCTCAATTTTCTTAGACATTTAAGACAAGGGTTGTTTTTAAATATAGAGTCATAATGAGACAAACGTGACATTGTGTAAATAACACATTATTGCAGGAAATGAAGAAATGTATAAACATTCTGGAGGTGAACGCTATAATTAAACAATGAACTTTGCAAATGAAGAAAATATGTGAGCTTTAAGGAAATAGACACCAGGCTCGACTAGAAGCCTGTCTAATAAGAACCTGTTGTGTTGAGTGATTTAAGCCAATAAACGCCCGGGATATAAGCTGAAGTTTTGCACTAATGATCTGTGAGAAACAGAGTGGGTATGTTGTGGAGCAAAGCAGAGTGTATGGTGCAGCGTAGCCAGCAGATTCCTATTTGTCCTCATGCTAGCCAGCTAGCAGTAGCCACATCAGCCATTTTGGAATGGCCGTGCCAGCCAATCAGCTCCTTTGTTGTTCAAAACAATGTGCAGTTCTGTAATGGCTACTGCACTGCTAACTAGCAGGGCTGGGAATTGTCAGGGACCTTACGATACTTAGGTGCCGATACTATATGTATTGCGATTTTCATGATTCTATATGCCTGCTGTTATTTTTGTGATTCAATGTTCTAATCATTGCTCACCATATGTCTGCTGCAGACAGACAAGAGGGAGCCATTAGAAATCAAGTTTTGATCAGTCATGGAACTAAAAGTTCTGAAAACATTGGGTAAAAATCCATTTGTGTAATTCTATATATTTTGCCATGCCTGTGTATTCATGTGATATTTGAATAAAAAAATAATTACAACCGTATGTATGGGCAAATTTAGTTAGCAGACTTGTCCAGAAATTTCTAGATCAATTATCCCAAGTTATAATAGCTCTCTAAGGTATGCAATGACTAACAAGACAAGAGGAACTGATGATGCACTACTTAATTTCAATATTGCCGTTTGTGCATTCTACTATTACAACTTTCAAGAGTAAGTTCAAAGCCGGACCTGTGCGCCCCCAATGCCGACCCATCGTGCCCCCCCCCACAGGTCTTGCCCCACAGTTTGTGAACCACTGTCTTAATGTATACACGATTGCATCTGCTGGCTTGTAATCTGCTGGCTAGTTCCAGCGGGATGCTTCATTTTCTCCACCCCGGTGTCGTAATGGTTCTGGGACCACCAGGGTTCTCACCAGATAATGTAAGAAAGGTGCTGCGCCACCTTGTGGACTGGCTGGGCCACTGTAATTTTTATATATATATATATATATATATATATATATATATATATATATATATATTACTGCTCAAAAAAATAAAGGGAACACTAAAATAACACATCCTAGATCTGAATGAAATATTCTTATTAAATACTTTTTTCTTTACATAGTTGAATGTGCTGACAACAAAACCACACAAATTATCAATGGAAATCAAATTTATCAACCCATGGAGGTCTGGATTTGGAGTCACACTCAAAATTAAAGTGGAAAACCACACTACAGGCTGATCCAACTTTGATGTAATGTCCTTAAAACAAGTCAAAATGAGGCTCAGTAGTGTGTGTGGCCTCCACGTGCCTGTATGACCTCCCTACAACACCTGGGCATGCTCCTGATGAGGTGGCGGATGGTCTCCTGAGGGATCTCCTCCCAGACCTGGACTAAAGCATCCGCCAACTCCTGGACAGTCTGTGGTGCAACGTGGTGGATGGAGCGAGACATGATGTCCCAGATGTGCTCAATTGGATTCAGGTCTGGGGAACGGGCGGGCCAGTCCATAGAATCAATGCCTTCCTCTTGCAGGAACTGCTGACACTCCAGCCACATGAGGTCTAGCATTGTCTTGCATTAGGAGGAACCCAGGTCCAACCGCACCAGCATATGGTCTCACAAGGGGTCTGAGGATCTCATCTCGGTACCTAATGGCAGTCAGGCTACCTCTGGCGAGCACATGGAGGGATGTGCGGCCCCCCAAAGAAATGCCACCCCACACCATGACTGACCCACCGCCAAACCGGTCATGCTGGAGGATGTTGCAGGCAGCAGAACGTTCTCCACGGCTTCTCCAGACTATCACGTCTGTCACGTGCTCAGTGTGAACCTGCTTTCATCTGTGAAGAGCACAGGGCGCCAGTGGCGAATTTGCCAATCTTTGTGTTCTCTGGCAAATGAAAAACGTCCTGCACGGTGTTGGGCTGTAAGCACAACCCCCACCTGTGGACGTCGGGCCCTCATACCACCCTCATGGGGTCTTTTTCTGACCGTTTGAGCAGACGCATGCATATTTGTGGCCTGCTGGAGGTCATTTTGCAGGGCTCCTCCTGCTCCTTCTTGCACAAAGGCGGAGGTAGCGGTCCTGCTACTGGGTTGTTGCCCTCCTACGGCCTCCTCCTCCACGTCTCCTGATGTACTGGCCTGTCTCCTGGTAGCGCCTCCATGCTCTGGACACTACGCTGACAGACACAGCAAACCTTCTTGCCACAGCTCGCATTGATGTGCCATCCTGGATGAGCTGCACTACCTGAGCCACATGTAGACTCCGTCTCATGCTACCACTAGAGTGAAAGGACAGCCAGCATTCAAAAGTGACCAAAACATCAGCCAGGAAGCATAGGAACTGAGAAGTGGTCTGTGGTCCCCACCTGCAGAACCACTCCTTTATTGGGGGTGTCTTGCTAATTGCCTATAATTTCCACCTGCTGTCTTCCATTTGCACAACAGCATGTGAAATTTATTGTCAATCAGTGTTGCTCCCTAAGTGGACAGTTTGATTTCACAGAAGTGTGATTGACTTGGAGTTACATTGTGTTGTTTAAGTGTTCCCTTTATTTTTTTGAGCAGTGTATATATTATATGTGTGTGTGTCTGTGTGTGTGTGTCTCATTAAAATAAGTAAAAACAATGGACACACAATAGCAAAATTGTGATGGTGTCAGAAGAACTAACGACTTTTTACATGGTCGATCATATTTGATCCACCCATTATCACAGGTGCGCACACACAGAAAACACATCTCTGAAGATGTTACTTTGTCAGCTTCTTGTGTGTCTCACTGCTTATTCCTTTTCCAGAGGTGGGTCCCGTGCTGCAGTCCGTTTGAACGGGACTTTGAGGCGGTGCTGCTGAGCCCTCAGGTCCTGGACCTGCTGGGTGGAGGAGACTGCAGCGATGGAGATGCCATTGATGCCTACCTGAAGGGACGGGTCCTGGCCTACCTCGATGACAGCACAGAGGAGGACAAGGCTGACGGGTAGAAACAATATCTGGGTAGGGATTTCATGCTGATGCCTTATTCAATGTTACTGTTACTTAATTCATTGAATCAAGTGTTTTAGTGTTGGGGTAAAAGCCTGCACACCCTGTAGCTCCCCAGGACCAGAGTTGGTGACCACTGCATTTAGTGTTTATTTTAAACAAGATTTACTATGCTTTCAACGCAAGCCCACATATTTCTTTTTTAAGTGTACATCACTATGAATGAATAAATCTATCCGTGACTTCATCTTGAAAACAATACCTCATCCCATGATTTAGACCTGAGTTTAGGCCAAGCTGTGCTGCCAGGTGACGCCTCAAAATGGATGCCCACCACAGTTAAGTTCTTGACGGCAGGAACGTTGTGCCAGTACAGTGACTTAAAAAAATATATATATTGAGTGAAGGAGTATGGGAATTACCAGGCATGGGCTGATGCTTCTCGCTGAATGGTGCCGAGTGGAGCTTCCTGCTGCCATGAATTATACATTTTTAATAAGGACAGCTTCACATCTCCTTCTCTCCCATGGGGATGCCTGTGGAAGAATGGGTATTACAGCAAGCGTCGCTACACTCCGTATCAGAAGCTTTCAATCCTCTATCGCTCTCCCATTTGTCTTACAACGATTGTAGTCAACTACATGTGTCAGAGGAGCCTGTGTGTACAGTATGTATGCATGGCTTTAATTGCCCTGAGGTAGATGGGAAGCAGCGTTGTTCTTGTTCCTCTTTGCCTCCAACCTCTGCCTCGTTACACCAGACATCTTATTGAATGAGTCCTGCTGTGAGGATTGGAGCAGCTGGCCATATCCACTTTGGAAGGCTGGCGGCCTGACTCGCGGTGTGGAAATCAAATGGCCGTATCTTTACTCGTTTCGTTAAGCGGCAGGTAGCCTAGTGGTTAAGAGCGTTGGGCCAGTAACCGAAAGGTCGCTGGTTTGAATCTCTGAGCCGATGTGCCCTTGAGCAAGACAACCTAATTGCTCCTGTAAGTCACTCTGTATTAGAGCGCCTGCTAAAATAATGAATAAATATAGAAACGCAACATGCAACAATTTTAAAAGTTTTGACTGGGTTTCAGTTCATATAAGGAAATCAGTCAATTTAAATAAGCTAATTAGGCCCCTGGCAGGGCATAGACCCACCCACTGGAGGGCCAGGCCCAGCAAATCAGAATTGACTTATTTTTTCCCCACAAAAGGGATTTATTACAGACAGAAATACTCCTCAGCGTCCCACTCAGACGATCCCACCGTTGAAGATGCCGGATGTGGAGGTCCTGGGCCGGCGTGGTTACACGTGGTCTGCGGTTGTGAGGCCGGTTGGACATACTGCTAAATTCTCTAAAATGACGTTGGAGGTTTATGGTAGAGAAAATAACATTACATTTACTAGCAACAGCTCTGTTGGCCATTCCTGCAGTCAGCATGACAATTGCACGCTCCCTCAACTTGAAAATATCTGTGGCAGCTCCTCAGTATGCCACACCTGCCAGGTGGATGGATTAACTTGGCTAAAGGTAAATGCTCACTAGCAGTGATGTAAACAAATTATTTGTATTTAGATAAATACATTTTTTGTGCATATGGAACATTTCTGGGATCTTTTATTTCTGCTCATGAAACATGGGACCAACACTTTACATGTTGCGCTTTTATATTTTTGTTCAGTATGAATTATCTCTTTCATCTCTGTACTGAGCTTGTGCTCTCTCTTTTGGGAAGCCTCATTTGACAATTCTCTGAGCTCTCCATTTATTTTGCCCCCTCGCTTTTCTATTGCTCCTTCTCTTCTGTTTTGTTTCTGTGTTTTTCTATTGTCTAGTAGTTCTGTGTCCTGTACTTTCCCTCCATTGTTTTTCTTCTGTTTTCTCTGTTCTTTTTCTTTTAGCTCCTATCTTTTCCTATTCCTACTCATTGTGACTTTCCTTTTCTTCTCTCTTTCAGGGAGATTGCCCTGTTGGCCCAGGCGGTCGCCAGCCTTCACCTCTTGGTCAGAGTAACTGGACGGGTCCCCCTGTCACCATCCATGTCCCTTACCTGCTGGTCCAGGCCCTGCTATCCTCACTCACTGAGGTACAGTTACAGCCCTATGTTCACCCAAGTGTTTTGATCTAAATTGCAACTTTTGGTTAAAAAATAAGGCCTAGTATTTTTGCCTATATCGTGGCAGTGTGGAAATGATTTCAAATGAGTGCATAAAATGCAGAAATTGATGGAAATGATTTTAGGTTGAACTTGAATTGAACAGTATAAAACTATCACATTTAACAAACCAAACATTAAAATACCTCTATAGAGGGTAAAGTAAAAACCCAAACCGACTGTGCAAAAATACCGGTATATAGTCAAATACGATATACCGCCCAGCCCCACCCCTGCATTATTGGGACACAAGACAAGGTTAATTACTAGGGCCTGTCCCCCTCGGTCCTCACCATTCATCACACTGTCAGAATCACATCCCAGTGGAGAAGAACCCATTGAAATCATTTAGAATATACAGTGGGGCAAAAAAGTATTTAGTCAGCCACCAATTGTGCAAGTTCTCCCACTTAAAAAGACGAGAGGCCTGTAATTTTCAACATAGGTACACTTCAACTATTACAGACAAAATGAGAGGTCTCTGTAGCTCAGTTGGTAGAGCATGGCGCTTGTAACGCCAGGGTAGTGGGTTCGATTCCCGGGACCACCCATAGGTAGAATGTATGCACACATGACTGTAAGTCGCTTTGGATAAAAGCGTCTGCTAAATGGCATATATTATTATTATTATTATATTAAATCCAGAAAATCACATTGTAGCATTTTCATTGAATTTATTTGCAAATTATGGTGGAAAATAAGTATTTGGTCACCTACAAACAAGCAAGATTTTTGGCTCTCACAGACCTGTAACTTCTGCATTAAGAGGCTCCTCTGTCCTCCACTCGTTACCTGTATTAATGGCACCTGTTGGCACTTGTTGGCACTTGTCATCAGTATAAAATACACCTGTCCACAACCTCAAACAGTCACTCCAAACTCCACTATGGCCAAAACCAAAGAGCTGTCAAAGGACACCAGAAACAAAATTGTAGACCTGCACCAGGCTGGGAAGACTGAATCTGCAATAGGTAAGCAGCTTGGTTTGAAGAAATCAACTGTGGGAGCAATTATTAGGAAATGGAAGACATACAAGACCACTGATAATCTCCCTCGATCTGGGGCTCCACGCAAGATCTCCCACGTGGGGTCCCAAATGATCACAAGAACGGTGAGCAAAAATCCCAGAACCACACGGGGGGGACCTAGTGAATGGCCTGCAGAGAGCTGGGACCAAAGTAACAAAGCCTACCATTCTCACCAAATGTTCAGTAGTTAAAATGAATTTCTGAGATCTCTATACAAAAATACTGTCCAACAGCTAGATCCATGTCTAGCTGTAGATCCAATATCCATGTCCATGTAGATCCAACAGCTAGATCCATGGTCCAATGTCTAATTTAACTGATTAATGTATGATAATGTATAACGACAACTTACACTGCCATAAATGCAAGGAGAGTAAAATGTTTTGTCGCACGATTTTGGACAAATACTTTAAGACAACCATTAAAAAGGGTTAAACAGGTTTTAAATCAACTTGTGAATTTTATTGAATATAACCATGTTCTCTCCTTAATGTAATTACTTTTGAGTGTGGGGGCAGATTATTAATGATTTATCAAACAAAAAAAAGTTATTCAGTGTAGGAAATCTTCACTTGTAGCCTAGTTTATTAAAATATTCATATCTCCTTTCCCTTCATACCTACATAGAGCTGCCATTTCAGGCATCACTTCAGGGGACAGGGCAGCAGAGCCACAACATATCCTTGATCTTTTCCTCAACCTTATGCCAGTCTTGGTCCCCTCTAATATCGCTCTACTTCCCAGCCTGGGGCCCTGACCTCAGCCCTGCTCGGCAGTCTTCTACTGGATGGAGAGTCTGTGTACAGACTGGTGTGGAACCCCTTCCTGCTGCTAGCCAGCATCAAACTGGTCAACTGTGCTATCAAGCTGGACAGCCTTCAGGTAAGACATAATCATCCTCCCTCCCCCAAAAAAATATATACAATACCAGTCAAAAGTTTGGAAACTTAATCATTCAAAGTTTTTATTTTAAATTTCTACTAGAATTTAGAATTTAGTGATAAGGTAGGGGTGGTATACAGAAGATAGCCCTATTGGTAAAAGACCAAGTCCATATTATGTCAAGAAGCGCTGAAATAAGCAAAGAGAAACAACTGTCCATCATTACTTTAAGACATGAAGGTCTGTCAATTGGGGAAATTTCAAGAACTTTGAACGTGCAGTCGCAAAAACCATCAAGCGCTATGATGAAACTGGCTCTCATGAGGACCACCACAGGACCCAGCGTCACCTCTGCTGCAGAGGATAAGTTCATTAGCCTCAGAAATTGCAGCCCAAATAAATGCTTCACAGAGTTCAAGTAGCAGACGCATCTCAGCATCAACTGTTCAGAGGAGACTGTGAAACAGGCCTTCATGGTTGAATTGCTGCAAAGAAACCACTACTAAAGGACACTAGTAAGTAGAGACCTGCTTTGGCTAAGAAACACGAGCAATGGACATTGTGGAAATCTGTCCTTTGGTCTGGAGTCCAAATTGTAGATTTTTGGTTCCAACCGCCGTGTCTTTGTGAAATGCAGAGTAGGTGAACGAATCTCTGCATGTGTATTTCACACCGTGAAGCATTAGAGGATGTGGTGTGGGGGTGACATTTGCTGGTGACATTGTTTGCTACATGATTCCATATGTGTTATTTCATAGTTTTGATGTTTTCACTATTACTGTACAAAATAAAGTAAAACCATTGAATAAGTACGTGTGTACTAACTTTTGACTGGTACTGTGTGTGTGTGTATATTTTAGAGCCGTAATGGCTAAATATTATTTATGTAACTGCGTATTGGCTGCCTTTGAGTTTCAGAAGTTCACCACAACATCCTAAGATCATGCTATAACAGAGGCTATTTTAGTATTACTGATACCTACAAATTACTACATGCTGCAATGTGTAGTTTGCTGATAAGCTCCATTCTAGTGATCCTACTATTACAGTTGAGACACGCGCGCGTACCGCCATACTGTGCTTGGGACCTCATCCCCCTACCATTCAGCCTTTAAAATGCTAATGAGAGAAATGAATGAATGAATTACAACCACCTTCTGCGAACATCTGGGAGTTCAACAGCTAACTGTTTTTAACTCAAGGGCACACTGTCCTCTGCCACCTCCATCTCTCTGTAAAGTCTTATTGTCACCCAGCTTCTCTACCTCTCCCATCCCAGTCATAAAGAGAGGATGAGAGATTGGGCTGCACTGCTTATCTGCATGTCATCAAATCAAATGTTATTTGTCACATGTGCCGAATACCACAGATGTAGACCTTAATGTGACATGCATACTAGACCTTAACCAAAAATGCAGTTTAAAAATAAAAATGGAGTTAAGAAAGTATTTACTTTTTTTGCTTTAGTTTATTTAGTAACACAATAAAATGGCAAAAACTAGACTATATATAGGGGAGGGTCAATGCAAATAGTTAGGTTGGCCATTTGACTAATTATTCAGCAGTCTTATGGATTGGGGGTAGAAGCTGTTAAGGAGACTTGGTGCACCGGTACTGCTTGCTGTGTGATAGCAGAGAGAACCATATGACTTGGGTGGCTGGAGTCTTTGACAATTTTTTGGGCCTTCCTCTGACACCGTGTAGTACGTAGGTCCTAGATAGCAGGAAGCGTGCCCCCATTGATGTACTGGACCGTACGCACTACCCTCCGTAACGCCTTACGGTCAGATGCAGCGCAGTTGCCATCCCAGTGTGCTGATGCAACCGGTCACAATGCTCTCAATGGTGCAGCTGTATTACTTTTTGAGGATCTGGGGACCCATGACAAATCTTTTCAGTTTCCTGAGGGGGAAAGCCATTGTCGTGCCCTCTTTACGACTGTCCTGGTGTGTTTGGACCATAGTCGTTTGTTGGCGATGTGGTCACCAAGGAACTTGAAGATCTCAACCTGCTCCACTACAGCACCGTCGATGAGAATGGGGGCGTGCTTGGCCCTCCTTTTTCTGTACTCCACAATCAGCTCCTTTTGTCTTGCTCACATTGAGGGAAAGGTTGTTGTCCTGGTACACTGCCAGGTCTCTGACCACCTCCCTATAGGTTGTCTTATCGTTGTCGGTGATCAGGCCTACCATTGTTGTCGTCAGCAAACTTAATGATGGTGTTGGAGTCGTGTTTTGTCACGCAGTCGTGGATGAACAGTGAGCACAGGAGGGGACTAAGCACACACTCCTGAGGTGCCCCCGTGTTGAGGATCAGCGTAGCTGATGTGTTGTCTACCGTTACCACCTGGGGGCGGCCTGTCAGGAAGTCCAGGATCCGGTTGCAGAGGGAGGTGTTTAGTCCCAGGGTCCTTAGCTTAGTGATGCGCTATGTACTATGGCGTTGAACGCTGAGCTGTAGTCAATGAACAACATTCTCAGAAAGGTGTTCCTTTTGTCCAGATGGGAAAGGGCTGTGTGATTGCGGTTGCGTGATCTGTTGGGGTGGTATGAAAATTGGAGGATGATGCTGTTTATATGAGCCACGACCATCCTTTCAAAGCACTTCTTTGCTACCGATGTGAGCGCTACAGGGCGGTAGTCATTCAGGCAGGCTACCTTTGCTTTCCTCGGCACAGCAACTATGGTGCTCCACTTGAAATATGTATCTATTACAGACTCGGTCAGGGAGAGATTGAAAATGTCAGTTGGTCCACACATGCTCGGAGTGCACGTCCTGGTAATCCGTCTGGCCCTGCGGCTTTGTGAATGTTGACCTGTTTAAAGGTCTTGCTCACATCAGCTACAGAGAGCATGATCACACAGTCGCCTGGAACAGCTGGTGCTGTCATGCAGGCTGAAGTGTTGCTTGCCCCGAAGTGAGCATAAAATGCATTTCGCCCGTCTGGTAGGCTCGTGTCACTGGGCAGCTCGCGGCTGCATTTCTCTGTGTAGTCTGTTATAGTTTGCAAGCCCTGCCACATCCGACGAGCGTCAGAGCCAGTGTAGAAGGGTTCAATGTTAGTCCTGTATTGACGCTTTGCAAGTTTGATGGTTCGTCGGAGGGCATAGTGGGATTTCTTATAAGCGTCCGCATTAGTGTCCTGCTCCTTGAAAGTGGCAGCTCTCTGAAATCCATGGCTTCTGTTTGGGATATGCATGTACGGTCACTGTGGGGGCGATGTCGTCGATGCACTTATTGATGAAGCCGGTGTCTGATGTGGTATTCTCCTTAATATCATTGGATGAATGTGAGAGGGAGCTTTGTACGCTTTTCTGTGTGTGGAGTGAAGGTGGTCTAGAGTTGTTTTATTTCCCCCTCCCTGTGGTTGCACATGTGACATGCTGGTAGAAATGAGGTAAAACGGATTTAAGTTTGCCTGCATTAAAGTCTCCGGCTACTAGGAGCACCGCTTCTGGATGAGCATTTTCTTGTTTGCTTATGGCCTTAAACAGCTTGTTGAGTGCGGTCTTAGTGCCAGCATCGGTTTGTGGTGTGGGTAAATAGACGGCTACGAAAAATATAGGTAGTGTGGTCTACAGCTTATTGAGGTACTCTAACTCAGTCGAGTAATACCTCGAATCTTCCTTAATATTAGACATTGTGCACCAGCTGTTGACAAATACATACACCACCACCCTTCGTCTTAGCGGACATAGCTGTTCTCTTCCTATGCACGGAAACCCCAGCCAACTGTATATTATCAGTGTCGTCGTTCAGCCACGACTCGGTGAAACATAAGATATTGCTGTTTATAATGTCCCCTGGTAGGATAGTCTCGAACAGAGCTCATCCAGTTTATTCTCCAGTGATTGCACTTTGGCCAATAGTGGATGGTGGAGGTGGGTTACCCACTCGCCGACGAACTCTCACAGGTCACCCAGATTTGCGCCACCGTCTTTTCCAAATGCGAATGACGGGGGTTTGGGCCTGGTCCGGGAGCAACATTATATCCTTGGCGTCACTCATTAAAGAAAAAAATCTTTGTCCAGTTCGAGTTTTGTGTTTGCCTGTATGTATTTACTAGGAATATTTTTTAATATATTTTTTTCCCCCTTTTTTCAAAACACAACCCAACCAAGCCGCACTGCTTCTTGACACAATGCCCATCCAACCCGGAAGCCAGCCGCACCAATGTGTCGGAGGAAACACAGTGCACCTGGTGACCTGGTCAGCGTGCACTGCACCCGGCCCGCCACAGGAGTTGCTAGTGCGCGATAAGACAAGGAAAGCCCTGTCGGCCAAACCCGGACGATGCTGGGCCAATTGTGCGCTGCCCCATGGGCCTCCCGGTCGCGGCCGGCTGCGACGGAGCCTAGACTCAAACCCAGAATCTCTGGTGGCACAGCTAGCACTGCGATGCAGTGCCTTAGACTCCTGCGCCATCCAGGCGCAGAGGTCTATTACTAGGAATATTGATTCAGGGAAGCAGACAGAGCACCATATGGCGACAGAGGCGGTTAGCTGGCTTCATGCATCGCAAATGAGAATGCAGATATCCTCCCTGACATGCAAATTGACTTTTTTATTTTATTTTTTACGTGCTTCACTACCGTTGGCCATGCAAAGAGAGAGAGGAGAGAAACCCTTACCAAGCTTTGAGCTGTTATTTTCCCTGCCACTTTATGTTTTGGTCAGAGAGCTGAAAAAGAGTTGAACATTTTTATCGCTGGATCAGCAGTTAACTCTACCATTGTATGTTGGTTCTTAGTGGGTTGTCATGTGTGTGCAGGTGGTTCAGGCACTAGTACAGTAGATTTATTTATTTAGTTGTACTTTGAGTGACCCCATCTATGTATTGTGCTGTTTGTACAAAAGCGCACTCTCTCATATTTACTTGCCTGTTTGTTGTTCCACTTAAGTACTCCCCCACACACTCACTAACTCCTATATGGTGGTCCTCTGTAGCCCAGTGTGGTAGAGCATGGCACTTTCAACGCCATGATAGTAGGTTTGATTCCCAGGACCAACCATACAAAAAAAGGTATGTGTGTAGTTGCTTCTACTCAGGCATGTTTGCAATCTGGTGTCATATGGCATTAACCTCTTCTAACGAGGCTTTAAACTGCTAGGTGAAAATATCATTTCTCACTTTGGCCATCTACGTCATGGTGGCCTTGAGTGGGACGTCCGTGAGGTACTTGAGCGTCAGTATAAACACGCTGAAGAGTTGAGAAGAAATAATGCAGCTGCCGTTTCCAATTAAGTCCTTATCTTTGAAGAGGGCTGATGTCAGCGGTGGTTTTGAGGCGGAGGAGCCCCAGTGTTTTTCGCAGGTTGATGTGGAGCTTTGTTGTCAGCACATAATCTACAAAATGTTTGTCTCTGCCTCACAGTTTGTGTGAGCACTTGTCTTTGTGTGTGTGTGTGTAGGCAAATCGTGTCAGGGGATGGATGGGATCATAACGTCTGTGTTGCTGTGTAGGCAGGCTCAGGCTAAAGTGGAGCTTGCTCCTCTAAATGAGACTATTTCATTTGCAGCGGTCCAGTAGTGCTGGGTGGGTGAGGATAGACAGGTACATTTTCCTGATGGTCTTAAAACTAAGGAGTCCACTTAAGGAAAACTCGGCAGTAAGCACATTCTATTCTCCTTTATCTCTGGACCACCACTACACAGGACTCCCAATGAAGAGTTACTAGAAAAGATAACCAACAGGTTGTGCAGGACAGCAGAAAAGTACGTAAAGAACTTGATAATGTGTGATGGTTAAAAATATCCCCATCAGATAAAACCCAAATGATGTGTAACAAGCTGTTTGTTACCTTTACCAGGCTGTAAGCCTTTTGTCCATTGACACAGTGCTGTAATGCATCAAACTCTTTACTTGAGTAGCAATTTTAATCCTGTTTTATCTAGATGATTATGTAGTTGTGATATGACTGATTACCTGCATTATCATGATATTGATGACTGACACAAACTTGAGACATTCTAGAGAATGTTAACATTTTACAGTCACGGTAGTGAGATCTGTCAGTTCGAGCCATAATGTTGACATTTCTCATTGGTTGAGACTGGAAGCACCCACCGAGCTGAGATATAAAACTTTTATACTGAGTCTGCCATTCTGTTATTTCCCCATCGGCATGTATGCTCCATTAGATTCAGGCCCCAATATATGACCAATGTATTATTTCTCTCGCTGCTCTTGTTGTGCTAGCTGATTAGCCTCGCCTACTGTTTTTAGCTAGCTTTCCCAATTCAACACCTGTGATTACTGTATGCCTCGCTGTATGTCTCTCCCAAATGTCAATATGCCTTGTATACTGTTGTTCAGGTTAGTTATCATTGTTTTAGTTCACAATGGAGCCCCTAGATCCACTCTGCATACCCCTGTTACCTCCTTTGTCCCACCCCCCACACATGCGGTGACCTCACCCATTACAACCAGCATGTCCAGAGATACAACCTCTCTCATCATCACCCAGTGCCTGGGCTTACCTCCGCTGTACCCGCACCCCACCATACCCCTGTCTGCGCATTATGCCCTGAATATATTCTACCATGCCCAGAAACCTGCTCCTCTTATCCTCTGCCCCCAACGCTCTAGGCGACCAGTTTTGATAGCCTTTAGCCGCACCCTCATACTACTCCTTCTCTGTTCCGCGGGTGATGTGGAGGTAAACCCAGGCCCTGCATGCCCCCAGGTACCCTCATTTGTTGACTTCTGTGATCGAAAAGTCTTGGTTTTATGCATGTCAACATCAGAAGCCTCCTCCCTAAGTTTGTTTTACTCACTGCTTTAGCACACTCTGCTAACCCTGATGTCCTTGCCGTGTCTGAATCCTGGCTCAGGAAGGCCACCAAAATTCAGAGATTTCCATACCCAACTATAACATCTTCCGTCAAGATAGAACTGCCAAAGGGGCGGAGTCGCAGTCTACTGCAGAGATAGCCTGCAAAGTAATGTCATACTTTCCAGGTCCATACCCAAACAGTTTGAACTACTAATTTTGAAAATTACTCTCTCCAGAAACAAGTCTATCACTGTTGCCGCCTGCTACCGACCCCCCGTCAGCTCCCAGCTGCGCCCTGGACACCATTTGTGAATTGATCGCCCTCATCTAGCTTCAGAGTTTGTTCTGTTAGGTGACCTAAACTGGGATATGCTTAACACCCCGGCAGTCCTACAATCTAAGCTAGATGCCCTCAATCTCACTCAAATCATCAAGGAACCCACCAGGTACAACCCTAACTCTGTAAACAAGGGCACCCTCATAGACGTCATCCTGACCAACTGGCCCTCCAAATATACCTCCGCTGTCTTCAACCAGGATCTCAGCGATCACTGCCTCATCGCCTGTATCCGCCACGGAGCCGCAGTCAAACGACCACCCCTCATCACTGTCAAACGCTCCCTAAAACACTTCTGTGAGCAGGCCTTTCTAATCGACCTGGCCCGTGTATCCTGGAAGGACATTGACCTCATCCCGTCAGTTGAGGATGCCTGGTCATTCTTTAAAAGTAACTTCCTCACCATTTTAGATAAGCATGCTCCGTTCAAAAAATGCAGAACCAAGAACAGATACAGCCCTTGGTTCACTCCAGACCTGACTGCCCTCGACCAGCACAAAAACATCCTGTGGCGGACTGCAATAGCATCGAATAGCCCCGTGATATGCAACTGTTCAGGGAAGTCAGGAACCAATACACGCAGTCAGTCAGGAAAGCTAAGGCCAGCTTCTTCAGGCAGAAGTTTGCATCCTGTAACTCCAACTCCAAAAAGTTCTGGGACACTGTGAAGTCCATGGAGAACAAGAGCACCTCCTCCCAGCTGCCCACTGCACTGAGGCTAGGAAACACGGTCTCCACCGATAAATCCATGATTATCGAAAACTTCAATAAGCACTTCTCAACGGCTGGCCATGCCTTCCGCCTGGCTACTCCAACCTCGGCCAACAGCTCCGCCCCCCCGTAGTTCCTCACCCAAGCCTCTCCAGGTTCTCCTTTACCCAAATCCAGATAGCAGATGTTCTGAAAGAGCTGCAAAACCTGGACCCGTACAAATCAGCTGGGCTTGATAATCTGGACCCGCTATTTCTGAAACTATCTGCCGCCATTGTCGCAACCCCTATTACCAGCCTGTTCAACCTCTCTTTCATATCGTCTGAGATCCCCAAGGATTGGAAAGCTGCCGCAGTCATCCCCCTCTTCAAGGGGAGACACCCTGGACCCAAACTGCTATAGACCTATATCCATCCTGCCCTGCCTATCTAAGGTCTTTGAAAGCCAAGTCAACAAACAGGTCACTGACCATCTCGAATCCCACCGTACCTTCTCCGCTGTGCAATCTGGTTTCCGAGCCGGTCACGGGTGCACCTCAGCCACACTCAAGGTACTAAATGATATCATAACCGCCATCGATAAAAGACAGTACTGTGCAGCCGTCTTCATCGACCTCGCCAAGGCTTTGACTCTGTCAATCACCAAATTCTTATCGGCAGACTCAACAGCCTCGGTTTTTCGGATGACTGCCTTGCCTGGTTCACCAATTACTTTGCAGACAGAGTTCAGTGTGTCAAATCGGAGGGCATGCTGTCCGGTCCTCTGGCAGTCTCTATGGGGGTGCCACAGGGTTCAATTCTCGGGCCGACTCTTTTCTCTGTATATATCAATGATGTTGCTCTTGCTGCGGGCGATTCCCTGATCCACCTCTACGCAGACGACACCATTCTATATACTTTCGGCCCGTCATTGGACACTGTGCTATCCAACCTCCAAACGAGCTTCAATGCCATACAGCACTCCTTCCGTGGCCTCCAACTGCTCCTAAACGCGAGTAAAACCAAATGCATGCTTTTCAACCGATCGCTGCCTGCACCCGCATGCCCGACTAGCATCACCACCCTGGATGGTTCCAACCTTGAATATGTGGACATCTATAAGTACCTAGGTGTCTGGCTAGACTGCAAACTCTCCTTCCAGACTCACATCAAACATCTCCAATCAAAAATCAAATCCAGAGTCGGCTTTCTATTCCGCAACAAAGCCTCCTTCACTCACGCTGCCAAGCTTACCCTAGTAAAACTGACTATCCTACCGATCCTCGACTTCGGCGATGTCATCTACAAAATGGCTTCCAACACTCTACTCAGCAAACTGGATGCAGTCTATCACAGTGCCATCCGTTTTGTCACTAAAGCACCTTATACCACCCACCACTGCGACTTGTATGCTCTAGTCGGCTGGCCCTCACTACATATTCGTCGCCAGACCCACTGGCTCAGGTCATCTACAAGTCCATGCTAGGTAAAGCTCCGCCTTATCTCAGTTCACTGGTCACGATGGCAACACCCATCCGTAGCACGCGCTCCAGCAGGTGTATCTCACTGATCATCCCTAAAGCCAACACCTCATTTGGCCGCCTTTCGTTCCAGTACTCTGCTGCCTGTGACTGGAACAATTGCAAAAATCGCTGAAGTTGGAGACTTTTATCTCCCTCACCAACTTCAAACATCAGCTATCCGAGCAGCTAACCGATCGCTGCAGCTGTACATAGTCTATTGGTAAATAGCTCACCCTTTTTCACCTACCTCATTCCCATACTGTTTTTATACTGTTTTTATTTATTTACTTTTCTGCTCTTTTGCACACCAATATCTCTACCTGTACATGCCCATCTGATCATTTATCACCAGTGTTAATCTGCAAAATTGTATTATTCGCCTACCTCCTCATGCCTTTTGCACACATTGTATATAGACTGCCCATTTTTTCTACTGTGTTATTGACTTGCTAAATTGTTTACTCCATGTGTAACTCTGTGTTGTCTGTTCACACTGCTATGCTTTATCTTGGCCAGGTCGCAGTTGCAAATGAGAACTTGTTCTCAACTAGCCTACCTGGTTAAATAAAGGTGAAATAAAAATAAAATAAAAAATAAAAATCAGTTTAAGGAGATTTGGAGTATGACTTGCTGGGCCACAGAAATAGAAAAGCATTTCACAGCAACAGGGCTCATGTCAGCATTGACACATCTTCTGCTCTAAATGTATTTACTTTTATTTAACTAGGCAACACAACTTCAAGATGACATCCCTTCCTCAAACTGCTAATGTTTTTGTTCTCCCCACTGAAACCCAGCCCAGTTAGGAATCAGAAGGAAACAGTTTGACTGGGAGAATTTGCCAGCCAAGGCCCTTACAACAGGAAGGTTGCTGGTGTTTTCCTTTCTACTCGGTTCTGATTTGCTCAAGTCAATTTGCATTGCGTGATTTTACAAGTAGAAACGGCAGGTTCGTCGGTATCATTTGTCTGTACTGTTGCTACACTATATATACAAAGTATGTGGACACCCTTTCAAATTAGTGGATTTGGCTATTTCAACCACACCCGTTGCTGACAGGTGTATAAAATTGAGCACACAGCCATGAATTCTCCATAGACAAAGATTGGCAATATAATGTCCTTACTGAAGAGCTCAGTGACTTTCAACATGGCACTGTCATAGGATGCCACCTTTCCAACAAGTTGGTTCCTGAAGTTTCTGCACTGTTACATGGAACCCAAACCGGCCATCGTGCAGAAATGTATTTTGTCCCCCGACACCAAACGCGATCATGACACGCAGGTTAAAATATCAAAACAAGGGCCTCCCGGGTGGCGCAGTGGTCTAAGGCATGCTATGTGGTGGTCTAAGGTCAAGCTATGCCACCAGAGACTGGGTTCGAGCCCAGGCTCTGTCACAGCCGGCAGCGACCGGGAGGCCCATGCACGCGGACCAGATTGCGAGGTGTATGGCGTTTCCTCTGACACATTTGTGCGGCTGGCTTCCGGGTTGGATGCGCACTGTGTTCAGAAGGAGTGCGGCTTGGTTGGGTTGTGTTTCGGAGGAAGCATGGCTCTCGACCTTCGCCTCTCCCGAGTCCGTACGGGAGTTGCAGCGATGAAACAAGACAGTAACTACTAACAATTGGATACCACGATATCGGGGAGAAAAAGGGGGTGAAAATAAATGAATAATAAAATATCAAAACAAACTCTGTACCAATTACATTAATTTGGGGACTCTTTGCATCAACTTAATGTAATTGTCAATAAAAGCCTTTGACACTTATGAAATGCTTGTATTTATACTTCAGTATTCCATACTGGCCCACACCACAGTACTGACAAAAATATCTAAAGACACTGAAGCAGCAAACTTTGTGTAAATTAATATTTGTGTTATAGGTCGACCGATTAATCGGAATGGCCGATTTTAATTAGGGCCAATTTTTTTTTTTAAAGTTTTCATAACCATCGGAAATTATTATTTTTGGACACCGATTTGGCTGATTTTAAAAATGAATACATAACTTTTATATATTTATTTTTACGCCTTTAATCATCCTTTAACTAGGCAAGTCGGTTAAGAATGCATTCTTATTTTCAATGACGGCCTAGGAACGGTGGGTTAACTGCTTTGTTCAGGGGCAGAACGACAGATTTATTTTACCTTGTCAGCTCAGGTATCTTGCAACCTTACAGTTAACTAGTCCAACGCTCTAACCACCTGCCTCTCATTGCACTCCACGAGGAGCCTGCCTGTTACACGAATGCAGAAAGCCAAGGTAAGTTGCTAGCTAGCATTAAACTTAACTTATAAAAATCAATCAATCATATTCACTAGTTAACTACACATGGTTGTTGATATTACTAGTTTATAGCGTATCCTGCGTTGCATATAATCGATGCGGTGCGTATTCCCGAAAAACGACAGGGCTTGCTCCAATGTGTACCTAACCATAAACATCAATGCCCTTCTTAAAATCAATACACAGAAGTATATATTTTTAAACCTGCATATTTAGCTAAAAGAAATCCAGTTTAGCAGGCAATATTAACCAGGTGAAATTGTCACTTCTCTTGCGTTCATTGCACACAGAGTCAGTGTATATGCAACCGTTTGGGCTGCCTAATTTGCCAGAATTTTACGTAATTAAGACATAACATTTAAGGTTGTGCAATGTAACAGTAATATTTAGACTTATGGATGCCACCTGTTAGATAAAATACGTAACGGTTCAGAATAAACGTCTTGTATTTCTGTGTTATAATTAGGTCTATGATTTGACTGAGCGATGGTAGGCACCAGCAGGCTCGTAAGCATTCATTCAAACAGCACTTTCGTGCTGTGCCGCGGCTTTTGTGAAGCGATTGGTAACGATGCTTCGACGGTGGCTGTTGTCGATGTGTTTCTGGTTCGAGCCCAGGTAGGAGCGAGGAGAGGGACGGAAGCTATACTGTTACACTGGCAATACTAAAGTGCCTATAAGAACATCCAGTAGTCAAATTTTAATGAAATTCAAATGGTATAGAGAGAAATAGTCCTATAATAACTTCAACTTAAACTTCTTACCTGGGAATATTGAAGACTCATGTTTAAAGGAACCACCAGCTTTCATATCTTCTCATGTTCTGAGCAATGAACTTAAGCGTTAGCTTTCTTTCATAGCACATATTGCACTTTTACTTTCTTCTCCAACACTTTGTTTTTGCATTATTTAAACCAAATTGAACAGTGCTGCTAATCGGTGGACGTTTGCTAGCTGGCTAGCTGCTGGGCAGAGCAGTGTAGACTACGTTAGGACGACGAAATACGATAATTACGCAAGTATCTTTGATACAAAGACGGCTATGTAGCTAGCTAAGAAGAAATTGCTAAGATTAGACAAATCAAACCGTTGTACTATAATGAAATGTAATGAAAAAGTTATACTACCTGCGGAGCGAAATGCGGATGCGACCGCTCGCTCCAGCTACACACACACACACACACACACACACACACACACACACACACACACACACACACACACACACACACACACACACACACACACACAGGAGAAATTCTCCAGATACATTTGAAGTCGGAAGTTTACATACAGCTTACCCAAATACATTAAACAATTTTAAACTTGGGTTACATGTTTTGGGTAGCCTTCCATAAGCTTCCCACAATAAGTTGGGTGTATTTTGGCCCATTCCTCCTGACAGAGCTGGTGTGACTGAGTCAGGTTTGTAGGCCTCATTGCTCGCACACGCTTGTTCAGTTCTACCAACAAATTTTCCATGGGCTTGAGGTCAGGTCTTTGTGATGGCCACTCCAATACCTTGACTTTGTTGTCCTTAAGCCATTTTGCCACGACTTTGGAAGTATGCTTGGGGTTATTGTCCATTTGGATGACCCGTTTGCGACCCAAGCTTTAACTTCCTGACGGATGTCTTGAGATGTTGCTTCAATATATTCACATAATTTTCCTTCCTCATGACGCATCTATTTTGTGAAGTGCACCAGTCCCTCCTGCAACAAAGCACCCCCACAACATGATGCTGCCACCCCCGTGCTTCACGGTTGGGATGGTGGTCTTCGGCTTGCAAGCCTCCCCCTTTTTCCTCCAAACATAATGATGGTCATTATGGCCAAACAGTTCTATTTTTGTTTCATCAGACCAGAGGACATTTCTCCAAAAAGTACGATCTTTGTCCCCATGTGCAGTTGCAAACCGTAGTCTGGCTTTTTTATGGCGGTTTTGGAGCAGTGGCTTCTTCCTTGCTGAGCGGCCTTTCAGGTTATGTCAACATAAGACTCCTTTTACTGTGGATATAGATACTTTTGTACCTGTTTCCTCCAGCATCTTCACAAGGTCCTTTGCTGTTGTTCTGGGTTTTATTTTCACTTTTCGCACCAAAGTACGTCTATCTCTAGGAGACAGAATGCGTCTCCTTCCTGAGCTGTATGACGGCTGCGTGGTCCCATGGTGTTTATACTAGCGTACTATTGTTTGTAAACTTACGTACTATTGTTTGAACGTGGTACATTCAGGCGTTTGGAAATTGCTCCCAAGGATGAACCAGACTTGTGTAGGTGTACAATTCATTTTTTTCAGATCTTGGCTGATTTATTTTGATTTTCCATGATGTCAAGCAAAGAGGCACTGAGTTTGAAAGTAGGCCTTGAAATACATCCACAGGTACACCTCCAATTTACTCAAATTACTTCAATTAGCCTATCAGAAGCTTCTAAAGCCATGAAATAATCTGTCTGTAAACAATTGTTGGAAATATTACTTGTCATGCTCAAAGTACATGTCCTAAACAACTTGCCAAAACTATAGTTTTTTAACAAGAAATTTATGGAGTGGCTGAAAAACAAGTTTTATTTTTATTTCACCTTTATTTAATCAGGTAGGCTCGTTGAGAACAAGTTCTCATTTGCAACTGCGACCTGGCCAAGATAAAGCAAAGCAGTTCAACACATGCAACAACAGAGTTACACATGGAATAAACAAACATACAGTAGAAGGAAAAAAAGAAGTGTGTATATACAGTGTGTGCAAATGAGGTAAAATAAGGGAGGTAAGGCAATAAAATAGGCCATACTAGCGAGGTAATTACAATATAGCAATTAAACACTGGAGTGATAGATGTGCAAGTAGAGATACTGGTGATACACTTAGGTTGGAGTCATTAGTATGTAAACTTCTGACTTCAACTGTGTGTTTATATATATATATATGTGTGTGTGTGTGTGCATAATTTTAATTAATTAGCTGGTTACTCACTAGCACGTGGGCTTTGGATTGGTCTCAAACAATCCAATGTTCATTTTCTATAATGCCTGCTGCAGTATTAGTGAATATGCATTATGCATGGTTCTGGTTAAATTTGTAACAAAAAGGACATTTGTATTGAAACACCTGACAATCAGGGATTATTAAAAAAAAAAAAGTAAGTATGCACAACTATTTTGATAAATTATTAGTGGCTCTTATGAGGAATATGTGTAATTTCATACGCTCTGACTTCATTTGGATTATTGTTGACCGCTTTAAATGCAGTGTATTTGTCCGTTAATTGTACAACAAAGAACATTTAGAGAACATTTAAAAAGATAAAGATTGTTTTGAAAGGAAAAGGATGCAGCCTAGAAGGCCAGCATCCCGGAGTAGCCTCTTCACTGTTGACGTTGAAACTGGTGTTTTGCGGGTACTATTTAATGAAGCTGCCAGTTGAGTACTTGTGAGGCATCTGTTTTTCAAACTAGACACTAATGTAGCTGTCCTCTTGCTCAGTTGTGCACTGGGGCCTCCCACTCCTTCTATTCTGATTAGAGCCAGTTTGCTCTGTTCTGGGTAGGGAGTAGTATGCAGCGTTGTACGAGATCTTCAGTTTCTTGGCAATTTCTTGCATGGAATAGCCTTCATTTCTCAGAACAAGAATAGACTGAAGAGTTTCAGAAGAAAGTTCTTTGTTTCTGGCCATTTTGAGCCTGTAATGAAACTCACAAATGCTGATGCTCCAGATACTCAACTAGTCTTAAAACCTCTTGGAACTACCCATCCCGGATCCGGGAGAATTGTCATCAACTGACACTAATTAGCGTAATGGACAACAAAATATTACTAGAAAATATTCATATTCATGAAATCACAAGTGAAATATATTGAAACACAGCTTAGCCTTTTGTTAATCACCCTGTCATCTTAGATTTTGAAATTATGCTTTACAGCCAAAGCAAGACAAGCATTTGTGTAAGTTTATCGATAGCATTGCATAGCTAGCTAGCAGCAGGCAGCTTGGTCACAAATCAGAAAAGCAATCAAATTAAATTGTTTACCTTTTGATGAGCTTCTGATGTTTTCACTCACGAGACTCCCAGTTAGATAGCAAATGTTCCTTTTTTCCAAAAATATTATTTTTGTAGCCGAAATAGCTCTGTTTGTTCTTCACGTTTGCCTGAGAAATCGACTGGAAATTGCGGTCACGACAACACCGAAAAAGATTCCAAATTAGATCCATAATATCGACAGAAACATGGAAAACGTTTTTTTTATAATCAATCCTCAAGGTGTCTTTCAAATATCTATTTGATAATATATCAACCGGGTCAGTTGGCTTCTTAGTAGGAGCGAGAGAACAATGGCCGCATTTGTCTATTACGCACAAATCACTCAGTGCCACCAGCTGACCACTTACGCAATGTTGTTGCTCACGCTCATTTTTTTTAAATAAAAGCCTGTGTCACTAGACACATTATGGAAGCCATAGAAAAAGGAATCTGGTTGATATCCCTTTCACTGCTCAATAGGGACGCACGCATAGGAACGCAGAGGTTTCTAAATAAGAGTCACTTCCTGATTGGATTTTCCTCAGGTTTTCGCCTGCAATATCAGTTATGTTATACTCACAGACAATATTTTTACAGTTTTGGAAACTTTAGTGTTTTCTATCCTAAGATGTCAATTATATGCATATTATATTATCTGGTCCTGAAAAATAGCCCATGGGAACGTTATTTTTCCAAAAATGAAAATAGTGCCCCCTACTTTCAAGAGGCCAGTTTTATTGCTTCTTTAATGAGAACAGTTTAAGGCTTTGTGAATATCTCAGGAATAGTTAAGGACTGTGTAATTTATTAATAATCACTACAGAGGACAATTTTGCACTTATATTAAAATACGTATTTCTTTAAAAATAAAGTTTAGCAAACACAAATACCCACAATTTGTTTGGGGGGTCTCAGGAGGATAAAATACACTGCTAGTTAGCTGTGTAATTGATTAACCTAACAGTACATGTAATCACCTCATGGCAGATGCACGCGCTTCCCACGCTCCATACATCTCAATGCCATACCAGATACTTAAAATGGTGCTAAAACTGTCAATATTGAGAGAAAATAATTGTAATACCTACATAAAGCTGAGACCCTCAATAGTCACAACAGTAGTAGTTTTCAAAACAATGCTATTGCATTTAGAAAAGTTGTACAATCAGAACGCATTTTTCTCTCCCTCTCCTATACTTGAGTCGGAGCACATGAATAAACGGGCATAGGGGCAGGGCAGACACTTCAGGGTATTAATGCACTTTGGGCTATTGTTTGACTGAATCAAAATGTAACTTTTTGAGTGAAGTGACAAGCTAGAATTTGCACCAGTGCGACCAATTAAAAAGTAAACTTGCACAACCAACTCAAATTGTCAGACTCTGGAGCCCTGTCTGTGTATTTCTTTGCATAACAACCTGTACTAGCATGACAACATGTATCTGACGCTGGCACCTTGGCATTTCTCACCGCTCGTGTCTGACTACTGAGGAGCCTGACCCACGCACTGTATGACTAATACCGAGGGGGTATGGGAGGTAGGGAGTGAGGTAATTGGGAAAGTGGAGGAGGGAAACGTTAGCAGCGTTGGAGTCTCTCTCCCCCACCTGGAGGATGAAGTCAGTCAGCCTGCCAGTAGAGCTCCTGTCTGCCTCAGACCCTAGGAGGGATGTAAGCAGGATGGATCAGCCCTGCCCTACCTTGGCCTGCTACAGGGGCTCTGTGTGGGCTGAGGCACCTGGGCATATGCTGGTGGCAGTGGGGGATCTAAATATTGGTACTGGTGCCAGGCAGCCTGTCATCTCAATGACTATAGTGAGCACTACAGTGAAATACCTCATTTCCTCAACAATGGGAGACATCCCTTGAGAGCCCATGGTAGGGGGATGAATGAGAGATTTAATAGAGGTAGAATGGTACCACAGTGTTAGTTGGCATACTGCAGCAACGCCCCACCTCTCCCCGCATGGAGCTAAAACCCTGATTCACACTGAAGAAGATGGCTGACATTTTATATGTTCCTAACAATTCTGTTTTTTGTAAAAAAAAATTGGTGGTTTAGCTTATTTTTGTAACTTATTTTGTACATAATGTTGCTGCTTCCGTCTCTTATGACCGAAAATAACTTCTGGACATCCGAACAGCGATTTACTCACCACGAACTGGCAGTTTTTTTTTTTTTAATGAGTTCCTATGAGCCAGACGTGAAGGACATACTGCTTTCCCGGGAACAGGCCCACATTTGCGTGTAGAGACGAAAGAGAAAGAGGACGGAGGTCTGGCTGCCCTCTCAATTCGTAGGCGACCGAATAAATCTCCTCTGCCTTCCATTCAACTAGCTAATGTGCAAATAAAATTGACGACCTACGAGGAAGATTAATCTACCAACGGGACATTAAAAACTGTCCTCTTATGCTTCATGGAGTCGTGGCTGAACAACAACATTATCAACATACAGCGTATAACCAGCCAGCTGTATCGTCAGGATAGAACGGCGGTGTCTGGTAAGACAAGGGGGGTGAACTATACATATTTGTAAATCACAACTGGTGCACGATATCTAAGGAAGTCTCGATTTTACTCGCCTGAGGTAGAGTATTTCATGATAAGCTGTAGACCACACGATCTATCTAGAGTTTTCCATCTGTATTTTACATAGCTGTCTACATGCCACCACAGACCGATGCTGGCATTAAGACCACACTCAATGAGCTGTATTCCACAATAAGCAAACAGGAAAACGCTCATCCCGAGGCGGGGCATTAATGCAGGGAAACTTAAATCGGTTTTACCAAATTTATATCAGCATGTTAAATGTGCAACCAGAGTGAAATGAAACTCTAGTCCACGTTTACTCCACACACAGAGATGCGTACTATGCTCTCCCATTTGGCAAATCTGAACGTAATTCTATCCTCCTGACTCCTGCTTACAAGCTCAAATTAAAGCAGGAAGCACCAGTGATTCGGTAAATAACAAAAAGGGGTCAGATAAATCAGATACTAAGCTACAGGACTGTTTTGCTAGCACAGACTGGAATATGTTCTGGGATTCTTCTGATGGCATTGAGGAGTACACCACATCAGTCATTGGCTTCATCAATAAGTGCTCATCGGATGTGAAAGGCCTTGCAAACCATTAGACTACAAAAGGAAGCACAGCCAAGAGCTGCCCAGTGACACGAGCCTACCAGACGAGCTGAACTACTTCTATGCTCGCTTCGAGGCAAGTAACACTGAAACATGCATGAGAGCACCAGCTGTTCTGGATGACTGTGATTACACTCCACAGCCGATGTGAGTAAGACCTTTTAAACAGGTCAGCATTCACAAGGCCGTAGGGCCAGATGGATTACCAGGACGTGTACTGCGAGCATGTGCTGACCAACTGGCAAGTGTCTTCACTGACATTTTCAAACTCTCCCTGTCCGAGTTTGTAATAAAATTATCCGATTAATAATGCCATTGAGAAAATTCAAAACAAAATGAGACTTGACTGTTTTCAAGGTCAGTCTCGCAAAAAGATTAATTATTGTGTTCTAACTACCCGCTATTCATCTGAACAAATGAAGGGAATTGTTCACAAACATTGGCACATTCTAAAATCCAATGATAGTCTCGGTAATGTGTTTTCGGACCTTCCCTTGGTCGTATTCTCGCGGGGCAGAAATCTGAGACCAATTGGTACACTCTGATTTACCACCCCAAGATATTCCTGAACAACGTCTATTTGCACCCCTACTGGAAGGAAAATACAGACACCTGTGTCTTTTGACACTATATAAACGAGTCTTCCCGCAGTGTTTGTGATTATACCCTGATGAAGACAGCTTGGCTGTCAAACGTTGGTAATACATTTTTTGCATCTGAGCTCCTAGAGTATGCGGCTCTTTTTATTTTCGAGTTTGTAATACCACCATGTTTTCAGCAGACCACCATAGTCAAATCAAATCAAATTGTATTTGTCACATACACGTGGTTAGCAGATGTTAATGCGAGTGTAGCGAAATGCTTGTGCTTCTAGTTACGACAATGCAGTAATAACCAACAAGTAATCTAACTAACAATTCCAAAACTACTGTCTTATACACAGTGTAAGGGGATAAAGAATATGTACATAAGGATATATGAATGAGTGATGGTACAGAGCAGCATAGGCAAGATACAGTAGATGGTATCGAGTACAGTATATACATATGAGATGAGTATGTAAACAAAGTGGCATAGTTAGTGGCCAGTGATACATGTATTACATAAGGATGCAGTCGATGATATAGAGTACAGTATATACGTATGCATATGAGATGAATAATGTAGGGTAAGTAACATTATATAAGGTAGCATTGTTTAAAGTGGCTAGTGATATATTTACATAATTTCCCATCAATTCACATTATTAAGATTAAGGTGGCTGGAGTTGAGTCAGTGTCAGTGTCAGTGTGTTGGCAGCAGCCACTCAATGTTAGTGGTGGCTGTTTAACAGTCTGATGGCCTTGAGATAGAAGCTGTTTTTCAGTCTCTCGGTCCCAGCTTTGATGCACCTGTACTGACCTCGCCTTCTGGATGATAGCGGGGTGAACAGGCAGTGGCTCGGGTGGTTGATGTCCTTGATGATCTTTATGGCCTTCCTGTAACATCAGGTGGTGTAGGTGTCCTGGAGGGCAGGTAGTTTGCCCCCGGTGATGCGTTGTGCAGACCTCACTACCCTCTGGAGAGCCTTACGGTTGAGGGCGGAGCAGTTGCCGTACCAGGCGGTGATACAGCCCGCCAGGATGCTCTCGATTGTGCATCTGTAGAAGTTTGAGTGCTTTTGATGACAAGCTGAATTTCTTCAGCCTCCTGGGGTTGAAGAGGCGCTGCTGCACCTTCTTCACGATGCTGTCTGTGTGAGTGGACCAATTCAGTTTGTCTGTGATGTGTATGCCGAGGAACTTAACTTGCTACCCTCACGTTCTAATGATCTCGCACACCGAATCAGCGTATTCGTCAATGTTGTTATCTGACGCAATACGAAACATATCCCAGTCCACGTGATGGAAGCAGTCTTGGAGTGTGGAGTCAGCTTGGTCGGACCAGCGTTAGACAGACCTCAGTGTGGGAGCCTCTTGTTTTAGTTTCTGTCTGTAGGCAGGGATCAACAAAATGGAGTCGTGGTCAGCTTTTCCAAAAGGGGGGCGGGGCAGGGCCTTATATGCGTCGCCGAAGTTAGAGTAACAATGATCCAAGGTTTTCCCACCCCTGGTTGCGCAATCGATATGCTGATAAAATTTAGGGAGTCTTGTTTTCAGATTAGCCTTGTTAAAATCCCCAGCTACAATGAATGCAGCCTCCGGATAAATAGATTCCAGTTTGCAAAGAGTTAAATAAAGTTCGTTCAGAGTCATCGATGTGTCTGCTTGGGGGGGGATATATACGGCTGTGATTATAATCGAAGAGAATTCTCTTGGTAGATAATGCGGTCTACATTTGATTGTGAGGAATTCTAAATCAGGTGAACAGAAGGATTTGAGTTCCTGTATGTTTCTTTCATCACACCATGTCTCGTTAGCCATAAGGCATACGCCCCCGCCCCTCTTCTTACCAGACAGGTGTTTGTTTCTGTCGGCGCGATGCGTGGAGAAACCCGTTGGCTGCACCGCCTCGGATAGCGTCTCTCCAGTGAGCCATGTTTCCGTGAAGCACAGAACGTTAGTCTCTGATGTCCCTCTGGAATGCTACCCTTGCTCGGATTTCATCAACCTTGTTGTCAAGAGACTGGACATTGGCAAGAAGAATGCTAGGGAGTGGTGCACGGTGTGCCCGTCTCCGGAGTCTGACCAGAAGACCGCCTCGTTTCCCTCTTTTTCGGAGTCGTTTTTTTGGGTCGCTGCATGCGATCTATTCCGTTGTCCTGTTTGTAAGGCAGAACACAGGATCCGCGTCGCGAAAAACATATTCTTGGTCGTACTGATGGTGAGTTGACGCTGATCTTATATTCAGTAGTTCTTCTCAACTGTATGTAATGAAACCTAAGATGACCTGGGGTACTAATGTAAGAAATAACACGTAAAAAAACACGTTAAAAAAACTAAAAACTGCATAGTTTCCTAGGAACGCGAAGCGAGGCGGCCATCTCTGGCGGCGCCGGAAGTCACAGTCCCTGTGCCCTCAACGTGATCAAGAGATATGAGATGATTATGGACTACAGGAAAAGGAGGACTGAGCACGTCCCCGTTCTCATCGACGGAGCTGTAGTGTAGCAGGTTGAGACCTTGTCCACATCACCAACAAACTAACATGGTCCAAACACACCAAGACAGTCGTGAAGAGGGCACGACAAAACCTATTCCCTTTCAGGAGACTGGAAAGATTTGGCATAGGTCCCCAGATCCTCAAATATATACAGCTGCACCATCGACAGCATCCTGACTAGTTGCATCACTGCCTGGTATGGCAACTGCTCGGCCTCCGACCGCAAGGCACTACAGAGGGTAGTGCGTATGGCCTAGTACATCACTGGGGCCAGGCTTCCTGCCATCCAGGACTTCTATACCAGGCGGTGTCAGAGGAAGGCCCTAGAAATTGTCGAACTCCAGCTACCCTAGTCATAAACTGTTTTCTCTGCTACCGCATGGCAAGCAGTACCAGAGCGCAAAGTCTAGGTCCAAGAGGCTTCTAAACATCTTCTACCCCCCCAAGCCATAAGACTCCTGAACATCTAATCAAATAGCTACACAGACTATTTGCATTGCCCCCCTCTTTTACACAGCTGCTACTCTGTTATCATCTATGCATAGTCACTTTAATAACTCTAGCTACATGTACATATTGCCTCAGCCTACTGGTTCTATTTCTTATTCGTAACTGCATTGTGGATTTGGGGCTTGTAAGTAAACATTTCACTGTAAGGTCTACTACACCTGTTGTATTCGGAGCATGTGACTAATAACATGTGATTTGATGATCATTAATGGGCTGGCTAGAGTTGCTGTTAGTGTAGGTTGATGAGTAGATGTACTGGTACTGAATACAGCATTGGTTCCTCCTGTGTTTAATCCTGTCGGTTTGGCTGTCAATAAAGTCTGTTTTCCATGTCAGACACCCACACCGTCCTAGCGTTTTGTCTATATATGCTCAATGGTCTGGCAGAAACAATGAGGGAAAACAGCAGAACGTTGGGGTTGTTTGAAAAACCCAAGCAGCCGTGCTGACACCTCCAGTGCCCGGCCAGATCTATGCACCATACAGATAGGGTAGAAACCTGCTCCAGTTTGAGAGGTCGCCAGGCGTCATGGCCAACCTGTCACTGCTGCTTGGCCACTGCACCCAGGAGAGAGCTGCTGCTGATTCCAGCCCTGCTGCCAAACACATTGCTTTAATGTTGGGGAATTTATCCCGGGAGCAGCTCTGCTGTGGTTCACACATAGAAGGGGATGTTAGGTTCTGAACGCAATCTCTCTCAATGTTTGCTTGCTTCTCTCTTAAGTTGTATTTATTTTTGTAATTAATTGAATTATGTACTGCCATATTGTGTATTGAAATAAATGATTGTTTGCTGATACATTCTCTAAAAGTCATACCGCATCTTCGAAAAATCCATGCCCTCTGCGTTCTCCAAAGTGATGGTTGATTGAGCATGACTAAAACACCTGACACCTAGTACAGGTGACGCAAACACAGGTATGTGCAGTTGTTCTCCTGTGGTTTGCATCTCTCACTGTTGACAGATTGTTGACCAATAGCCTCCAGTGTGGTGGTGCTGTGAAGAAATGACATGGCTTGGTTGTTGTGCAGTTCTCTGTTGGCCTCTGTGGTGGTTCTATTGGCTGCGCTGTACTTTGCTTTCATTCCCACTGCAGTGGTGGGCAACAAATCACTGAAGACATGACATAGTACCTATTGTTTATGTTTATACCACAGAATTGTTGAATACTTGTTTCTGATTGGCTAGAAGTGCATTCTAGAATGGGCATTCAATTCAGATTACAGGACAGTTGGAAAGAGATTGTGACACCTTGCGATATGCGCCTACACCATCAGACCATACTACTTGCTACAAAGTTACAGAAAGCTAAAATGACAGAAAGCTAAAATGACAATCACACAAACCAAAATGTTATACATTGTTACCGCAGGTCCAATGAAGAAAAACTAGCTTGCATTTATTTGTTTTTGCTGACACATTTTTTGGGGAGCATTTGATGACCTGACATGGTGAGTGATGAACATTCATTTCTCCTGTCCCTACTGTTGCAGTCATTACACAAGTGGCGGTATGCTGTCAAATCTTCCCACATGTTTTCTAGTTTGACCAGTTGTTTTTAGCGACAGATATTTTTTAAATTCGGTTGTCATTTTTGCAGGCTTGCTAGCAATAAATTATTTAGCTGTCTTCTAGCCTGGCGTTTGATATACAATGCGATCTCCTTGTAATGAGCAGTGGCACGTGTCCTGATGAAGGTAAACTTTTCTTGCTATGCCAGGCAGAATCAGGTATCCTCTCATTTTGGATTTATCCAAATGATTGTCAGTAGAATACTGCAGTGCCTTTGCTGTTATTCTGGCTGCAGAGGTTGTGACTGTTAGCTGTAGCTATTTGGCTAACAAGCAAGGGAACATGTAGAACAAACAACTGGATTGTTTTATCTTGTTGCAAAAAATCAAACCTATATACATATTCACTCACTGCCGGTCAAAAGTATTGCCTCACTACCAGTCAAATGATGTCAATTAGTCTTATCAGAACTTACAAAGCCATGACATCAATTTCTGGAATTCTCCAAGCTTTTTAAAGGCACAGTAAACTTAGTGAATGTTAACTTCTGACCCACTGGGATTGTGATACAGTAATACAATAATCTGTCTTTGAATAATTGTTGGGAAAATTGTTTGTCATGCACGAAGTAGATTTCCCAACAGACTTGCCAAAACTATAGTTTGTTAACAAGAAATTTGTGGAGTGGTTAAAAAACGAGTTTTAAAGACTCCAACCTAAGTGTATGTAAACTTCTGACTTCAACTGTATACCTTAGCCCCCTGACACAAACTATTGCAGTATAAATACTGGAGGCTCAGACAGGATGGGTCTCAGCCTCCAGTTTCATTGCAACGGGTCCAAAATCTTATGGGTAAGGTATTTCAGTTTATTTGCTTTGTCATTTTGGGATATTGTGTGTAGATTGATTAGGAAACAATTGTATTCATTTTAGAACAAGGCCGTAACGTAACAATGTGGAAAAAGTCGAAGGGGTCTTAATACTTCCCGAATGCACTGTATATGAACAAAATTGTATTTCTACCGGTAAGTGTTATTTTAGGATGATTTTCTTTGGCAACTGTGGTATGAGCTGAATGAACGCCTCCGTTCTGTACATTGCCTTGGAAAAATTAACTCCACAAAGGGACTCTGCTCCGCCTTGTTTCTGAGAACGTCTACGTTTATCCCTTCCGTAATGGAGTCTTTGATTTTGGTTTAGCTAGTGTGCACAATTGAGTTTTCCCCTTTTCCTCCAAGTTTAAGAAATTGTGAAAATGAGACTAAAGGGCACTTTCTTAATTCTGATCCCTCTTGAACCCCCCTCTTCCTTTCAGGGTGGTTTGAGAGCTCATTATAGTCCATTTATTATCCCAGCGTTGGTTTGTCCTACCGTCCTGCCACCAGGTCATATATTAGTAGCAGATCACAGTTTAAGATTGTTCTGCTTAATTATAGTTGACTTCTGCTAGGCTTGAGATGTTGGTTTGCTGATTTTTGTTGTGGGGGTGTGTGTGAAGGGTGCTTAACAGTGTGTGAAGGGTGACCAGATTCTGCAGGCTATGAAACAGCCAATCCGTATTCCAGAGGAGCAGCCAGCAAAAGACCACACAATCCCTTTTACTACTCTGAGCTCCGGGTTGTGAAAGGCATGCAGATGGAAAAGGGGATTTTTACGATCCAATTTCACCCTCTCCCTTTCTCTTTCCCTAGCATTGCTGTTGGGTTTTGAGTTGACACCGAGAAAATGGGATAAAAGTATTTCAAGCATCGACTGTTATTTTGTGACCTGTTTTCATTTTCTCCTCTTCACTCTACCATAATATTTCCTGAGAATTCATTAATCAGTCAGTGTTCATTGTAACAATGCCCAGATAAGACTTAATAAAAAGGATTAGCTGGAAACCCGTCAAGATAAATGCTCATTTGTTCTGTGTGGGCCCATGCTAATATAATATGGTTACTTGCACGTCACACTGTACTCATTTGCTGCCAGGGTTGCGATCAGTAGGCATGAAATGGCTTCAAAAAGTTATCCTAAGTGAAATGGTGAGCTATTAGTAATGGGGTGGGCAATATAGTTACGTATCGCAAAATATTGTTTTTGGACATTATTAAATCAATATTTGACTCCAAGTCATTTGTGTAAAAGAAATAAGTAAATTGTCCCCTCCCCTTGCACATTTTACAACAGCCCAAGAAGCCAATTTCCTTGTATGAAGGTGACAAGGCGCAAAGTAAATCTCCTTGGCGCTGGCCTGGGCTGCCTCTATAAATTTTGAATGGGGGAACGCGAGAGTACACTGCACCATGAATTATACACATTAGAAGCAAGGAATAATCTCCACACCACGCACAGCCTTCAACGACACCAAACTGGTAATCATGTCGGACGGGGAGAGGTGGAACCAAGGACAAAGACAAAACACCTCTCTCTTTAATGTGTCGCCTCAAGGTATCTCTCGCTCACGATGTTGCTGACCAACGGCCTCATGGGATTGGTCTGCAGGTGCACTGAGCTTTAATTGACCGTTGGATGGTCTTCAGGGGACGTCCGTGATCAAAGTAATGCTGAATACTTTTGTTTTAGTAGTAGATGTGCTAAATGGGATGTGGGATGGTATGTTTTGAGAACTTGGAAGAAGTGAAAAATAATATCTAATCTTTTTTCATTTTTTTTCCACCGCTGAGCTGATTTATGATATCAATGCAAATAGTAATATATTTAACTGAAATAGAAAAAGGACATCTTCTAATTTTAACACCCCTCATCTTCTCTGCAGTAATGACGTGTGAGCCTCTGTTCTCTGATGGAACCCTCCAGAACTGTCCATCCAGTTCCACCATGAATGTGGCTTCGCCTCTCTGACCTACTATGAGAACAACCCAGCCAAGGAGCACTTCCAACGGGCCAAGGAACTCTCCTAATTGGCCTAGAGATGAACATGATGGGTAAGTAATAGTCTCAACATACAGTAACAGCCTGGGCTTTAGAAGGCCTAAGCTTTTGGTCATGGAAGTGTAACGTGGTCTTTTCTCCATGCGGGTGCTCTATGCAAACGGACTCGCTTCCAGCAGAACTTCCTTGCCCAGCTGATCCTGGATGTCAAGAGTAAGGAGGGTACCCCAGCTCCCGAGCTAGACGTTGAGCTGACCCTCTCCCCCACCCCACTGGCCTGCCTGCCCACGGTAAGCATTCTCTACCCCTTTCACCTTCGCCCTCACTCACATGGGGGGGCAAATCCAGTGTGATACTAAGTGTCTCCAGCAGAGGGGGATCTCTACCCCTTGACCATAACTGATATCATGTTGTGGCGCTTAAATAGCCTTGGAAGATCAGGATGAAAATGGACTCCAGGGAGATGTTTCACTCGCTCGCTGCTTCATTACAGGACTTGTATGTTCTGTTAAGATTAATTACCATTATCGAAATGTGATTTTTGTCATTCTGAGCCCCGTCTGTGGACACCCTAATGGGTTTACGGACCGAATGCATATGGGTCCGGTAAATTTCTCAAATGGCCGGTAAATTAAAAATCTTCCCATTCAGTGTCTGGCGCCACATTTTCCTAACGGAAACCCTGACACTACACACACACACACACATGCACCCCTACATGCTCCTCCATATCCACTCCGCTTGCCACTGCAAGGCACCTCATCCCTGGCCTGCATGATCTGCAGAGACTCCTCTCACCACAGATTTCCTCGCAAGTTCTCGGTTCTAAATTAGATGAAATGTGTAGCTTCATCGTCTAGTTACACATATGTGATCCAAGTAGGCATTTCTATTGCTATACAGCCTAGGCGTCATCTTTGGATCCACCCTTATTTTGAAAATTGAATTGAAGTGTGTCAACCTGTTTTTGCTTGGTTGTTATGGGGTAAATTGTGTAGATTGGGGGGGATAATTTAATCCATTTTTTGAATAAGGCTGTGATGTAACAATGTGGAAAAAGTGAAGGGGTCATTTCTGAATGCATTGTACTTTAAAATGACAAAGAAAACAAATGGAAGCGGTAGAAATGATAATGGACCTTCATTCATGCAGTTTCTTGACTGGGTCCAGCTCTAATGAACACCAAAATGAAAGCTAGACAGTCAGAGGATAGAACATTCAAAAAATGATGGATGGAGGACTTTTTATTTTATTTTGACGGCGAGGAAATATAACACAAATTTTCAGTGTGGCTCTCCAGGCCTTGTTGAAGACACCTCTGGTCTAGAGACTATTTGAGGATGGCAACTCATTCTGACAGTCGTGCCAGTTTCTCCCCACTCTTATCTTCAAATTCTCAACATTTAAGAAATCAATCAACTTCAATTTGTCATTTTGTATTCCAATTCAAAATGAACATTCTCCCTGTTTCTTTTCAATTTCAATACTCAAGTTATTTTGGGTAACATCTCCCAGAACACCTCAAGAACTGCCCTCCTTCAAATACAAAATGAAAAAATATCTCCTAGACATTCCATACAATGACTGATTGCAATAGTCTTCTGCTGCTATTGATTAACCTGATGAATTGTTTTTCATTTTATTTAAATCCTCAACTATGTATTTCTGTTTTATTAATCAGGATATAGTTTTATTTATTTTGTTGTATAAATATTTGAAAGTGGAGGTGCCTTGAAAAGCCCCTCGGGGTAGTTTTTTCTTCCTCCATCACATGCCCCCTCCGCTTGCCTTTTTAACTCAATTCATGGTTTTGTATTTTTCTTGTGTGCAAATATATTGAATTCTCTTATCAACACTGGTTAAACAATTTCTTAAATTACTTTGTAGGCACCTGCAACTTAAAACAAATAGGGTAAATTACACTTGCCTAAAAACACTTGCCTCCAATCAAATATATTAGTTTTGAATAATTTTGCCCAGGCATTTTCTGACTATGAAATTAAAAATCTTAATTTCATTATTATTTTTTGGTTCTGTGCTGTTGTAAATCAGTGTTTTTTCAATTTCAGCTTATTTTAGAAGAGATCGTGTCGTGCATGGGGGGCCAATATACTTGACCACATCTGTACCAGTAATTGACTTCTCGCTGATGGTTGGTATGTAGACTTCCCAGTGTTAGCCCCATGGTCTGGCCATACATTCAATTATCTAAGATCTAATAGATGTGATAAAATGCTTCATATGCTCTATAGCAGTGTCGTGGCTAGTGTAGTGACCAATGCCATTGTGTGCTGAAAATTGAGGGGAATAGGCGTTGTCGTACCCTCTTTACGACTGTCTTGGTGTGTTTGGACTATGATAGTTTGTTGATGTGGACACCAAGGAACGTGATGCTCTTAACCTGCTCCACTACAGCCCAGTTGATGAGAATGGGGGCCTGCTCGGTCCTCCTTTTCCTGTAGTCCACAATAATCTCATTTGTCTTGATCAAGTTGAGGGAGAGGTTGTTGTCCTGGCACCACACGTCCAGGTTTCTGTCTCATCGTTGTCGTAGATCAGGCCTACCACTGTTGTCATCGGCAAACTTAATGATGGTGTTGGAGTTGTGCAGTCATGATTGAACGGGGGGGAGGGGACTGAGCACGCACCCCTGTGTTGAGGATCAGCATGGCGGATGTGTTGTTACCTACCTTTACCACCTGGGGGGCGGCCCGTCAGGAAGTCCAGGATCCAGTTGCAGTTGGAGCGCACATCCTGATAATCCGTCTGGCCCTGTGGCCAAGTGAATGTTGACCTGTTTAAAGATCTTACATCGGCTGTGGAGAGCATGATCACAGTCTTATGAAACAGCTGATGCTCTCATGCATGTTTCAGTGTTACTTGCATAGAAGTATTTTAGCTCGTTTGGTACGCTTGTGTCACTGGGCACCTCTCGGCTGTGCTACCCTTTGTAGTCTGTAATAGTTTACAAGCCCTGCCACATCCGACGAGCGTCGGAGCCGGTGTAGTACGATTCAATCTTAGTAATGACACTTTGCCTGTTTGCTGGTTCGTCGGAGGGCATAGCGGGATTTCTTATAAGCGTCCCAATTAGAGTCCTGCTCCTTGAAAGCGGCAGCTTTAGCTCAGTGCGGATGTTTCCTGTAATCCATGGCTTCTGCTTGGGGTATGTACATACAGTCACTGGTGGGTGGGTGTCAGCGACGCACTTATTGATGAAGTCAGTGACTGATGTGGTGTACTCCTCAATGCCATCGGAAGAATCCCGGCCTGTGCTAGCAAAACAGTCTTAGCATCTGATTTATCTGACCACTTTTTTTTGACTGAGTCACTGGTGCTTCCTGCTTTAGTTTTTGATTGTAAGCAGGCATCAGGAGGATAGAATTATGGTCGGATTTGCCAAATGAAGGGCGAGGGAGAGCTCTGTACTCATCTTTGTGTGTGGATTAAAGGTGGTCTGGAGTTTTTCCCCCCTCTGGTTACACATGTAACATGCTGGTAGAAATTATGTTAAAGGGTATTAAGTATCCCTGCATTAAAGTCCCCGGCCACTAGGAACGCCGCATCTGGATGAGCAATTTTGTGTTCGCTAATGACCGCGTGGTTCTAATGCCAGCATCGGTTTGTGGTGATAAATAGACAGCTACAAATAATATTGAAAACTCTCTTGGTAAATAGTATGGTTTACAGCTTCTCATGAGATGCTCTATCTCAGGCGAGCAAAACCTCGAGACTTCCTTAGATTTGGTGCTCCAGCTGTTGTTTACAAATATACACAGACCTCCACCCCTTGTCTTACTGGAGGCAGCTGTTCTATCCTGCCAAAAAAGCAGAAAACCTTCCAGGTGTATGTTATTCATGTCATCGTTCAGCCACGACTCGGTGAAACTTAAGATATTTCCGTTTTTAATGGCCTGTTGTTCGGATATACGTTCTCGTAGTTCGTCTATTTTATTATCCAATCATTGTACGTTGGCTAATAGCACCGTTGGTTAAGGCAGATTACGCACTTGCCGTCAGATCCTTACAAGGCACCCAGGCCTACGTCCCCAATATCTCTGTCTTTCTCCTACGAATGGTGAGGATGAGGGCCTTGTCGGGCGTCTGAAGTAAATCCTTCACGTCTGACTTGTTAATGAAACAATCTTCTTTCAATACAAGGTAAGTAATCACCGAAAACACTCAAACTTTTACAGATGCACAGTCGAGCGCATCCTGTCGTGCTGTATCACCGCCTGGTACGGCAACTGCTCCGCCCACAACCGTAAGGCTCTCCAGAGGGTGGTGAGGTCTGCACAACACATCACCGGGGGCAAACTACCTGCCCTCCAGGACTCCTACACCACCCAATGTCACAGGAAGGCCAAAAAGATCAAGGTCAACAACCACCTGAGCCTCTGCCTGTTCACACCGCTACTATCCAGAAGGTGAGGTCAGTACAGGTACATCAAAGCAGGGACCAAGAGGCTGAAAAACAGCTTCTATCTCAAGGCCATCAGACTGTTAAACAGCCATCACTAACATTGAGTGGCTGCTGCCAACATACAGTCTCAAATCTCTAGCCACTTTAGTAATTAAAAATTGGATGTAATAAATGTATCACAAGTCACTTTAAACAATGTCACTTTATATAATGTTTACATACCCTACATTACTCATCTCATATGTGTATATACTGTACCATCAACTGCCAATGCCGCACGGACATCGCTCATCCATATATTTATATATACATATTCTTATTCTTTCCTTTACACTTGTGTATAAGGTAGATATTGTGAAATTGTTAATTACTTGTTAGATATTACTGCACGGTCAGAACTAGAAGCACAAGCATTTCGCTACACTCGGATTAACATCTGCTAACCATGTGTATGTGACCAATAAAATTTGATTTGATTTGAATGGCTGTCCTGATATCTAGAAGCTCTTTTCAGTCGTAAGAGACGGTGGCAGAAACATTATGTACAAAATAACATGAAAAAACACGCACAATCGGTTCGGGGACCGTAAAACGGTAGCCATCTCCTGCGGAACCATAATAATATAAATAAATTGACACATTCTTTGATTAAAACAATTTCCCAAATGGGGATTAATAAAGTAATACTCTACTGTCTACTCTATTAACCTGCACTCTGGAAATATGTAGCTGTTGATTTAAGAATTACAGGGAGTGATGCTGTAACCGCTCTGTTTGGTTATTACCCAATTTGTAGAGTTTGACATAGTTATGAATCAGCTGTGAAAGCAAAAAACTGTTTTGTATGGCCTATGATTTCTGATCAGGTCATATGTTGTTTTTTTTTACTCCTTGAAAAACTACTGGCCCTAGGGAGGATGAAAACAAATATTTTACACAGACCGAGACAACTGCGATTGGACAAAAACTAACAGAAAGAGTAACAGGGTAGGCCTTTGCATCTGTAATTAAAAAGATACTTGTACAGTTTGGGCTCCTGAGAGCCACAGAGGTCTAAGGCACCGCATCTCAGTGCAAGAGGCGTCACTAATGTCCATTGTTTGAATCCAGGCTGTATCACACCCGGCCGTGATTGGGAGTCCCGTAGGGCGGCACACAATTGGCCCAGCATCATCCGGGTTTGGCCGGGGTAGGCCGTCATTGTAAATAAGAATTTGTTCTTAACTGACTTGCCTAGTTAAAGGTAAAATAAATAAAAATACAATTACTTTTTTTTTTCTTCAAAACAAGCATTTATTTCTACAGCATATTTCAGACATGTATTGAAACACAATATGCTTCACAGGAAAAAAATACAAATAATAAATGACTTTAATATTTACTACACAACAAACATAAGAGGATAAACAAAAGGATAACAAAAATGGAATGACTAAAAAGCTCCCAAAGGAAAAGCAAAGCTAAAAAGATGTTTTAAGATCTCTTTTAAGTATGCCCACATTTCCGGCCCTTCTCAGGTTCTCTGACAGGCTATTCTAGAGGCTGGGTGCGTAGTAACTAAATGCTGCCTTTCCATGCCTCTTGGTCCTAGGCTTTGGGATAGTTAAAAGGCCAGAGGACCTGAGGGACCTACTGGGCACATAACTTAACTTTAAAAGCATATCTGACATGTATTGGGTGGATAACCGTGGATTGATTTAAAAACTAGCAGAATAATCTTAAAAGTAATTCTAAAACTCACAGGCAGCCAGTGCAGAGACCTTTAAAACTAGTAGTGCATGACTCAAGGATTTTTGGAGCTGTCACTGACTCCTGTGAACATGCTGGAACGAATGCGCACACACACACATACCACCTCATTATTGCAACTAGGAAGACTACATTTGCGTTCTAGAGGACTCGCATGAGCATCCTTGACTGATGACGCGGCTCACTCGACACTGATAAGCCTAATCTTTGCTATGTTATAGCCCTATTCGGACAGTATTAGAGCCGTTGGTATTGTAATTATTGTCCAAGCATGTGCGTTATTCCAGAAGACGATTCACACAGGGATAGTTTTTCCCAAACATCCCACTAATTCTTAATTTTTTAAGAATTGAATTGACTCTTACGACAGAAGCTTGGAGGCTTTTATTGTAGGTGTGAAGAGATTTCAATGTCATGTTTGGACGACAATAGGCTACACACTGATAACTCGTGCTTGGCTGGCAAATGTATAGCTCTCGCCATAATATTTACATTTATGAAAGTGTGATCATAATCATTGTTTTAGCGATCCATCCATGGTAGACGTCCTTCCTGATAACAATGCCCCACATCCTGCTGATTTTAAGCTGCTGAACCGTATTTGCACTTGACTATTTATGGATGAGTAAGTGAACTTGCCATTAACAAAAGGTTTTGCGTGGACGCTGCTTTGCGATCGATTCCCTTGGACAGGGCTCTCCAACCCTGTTTGTGGAGAGCTGCCATTCTGTAGGTTTTCACTCCAAACCTAATCTAGCACATCTGAATCAATAATTAGTTGGTTGATAAGCGGAGTCAGGTTAGCTACAAATGCGGTTGGAGTGAAAATTTACAGGGAGGTAGCTCTCCGGGAACAGGGTTGGAGAGCCCTGACCTTGGACATCAACAGCCATCCATGGTTTCGTTAAATAAGCTATTGGCAATACTTTTGATATGACATTTTAGGCCAAAGTAAACTGATGCTTGGCCGCTATTCAACTTCAATTCACTGGCAGTACGAAGAATAGCTTAGCCATACTCGGTGATATACAGTGATTCGGAAAATATTCAGACCCCTTGACTTTCCACACTTTACTTTACAGCCTTATTCTAAAATGTATTAAATAATGTGTTTTCCTCTTCAATCTACACACAATACCCCATAATGACAAAGCGAAAACTTTTTTTTTTTGTATTCAGACCCTTTGCTATGTTTCTACAACTTCATTGGAATCCACCTGTGGTAAATTAATTTGATAGGACATAATTTGGAAAAGTGCACACCTGTTTATCCCACAGTTGACAGTGCATGTCAGAGCAAAAAACCAAGCCATGAGGTCAAAGGAATTGTCTGTAGAGCTCCAAGACACAGGATTGTGTCGGCATGGATCTGGGGAAGGGTACCAAAAGAATTCTGCAGCATTGAAGATCCCAAAGAACACAGTGGCCTCCATCATTCTTAAATGGAAGAAGTTTTGACCTATCAAGACTCTTCCTCGAGCTGGCCGCCCGGCTAAACTGCGCAATTGGGGGAGAAGGGCCGTGGTCAGGGAGGTGACCAGGAACCCGATGGTCAATCTGATAGAGCTCCAGAGTTCCTCTGTGTAGACGGGAGAACCTTCCAGAAGGACAACCATCTTTGCAGCACTTTTTACTGAGAAGTGGCCACACCTCAGTAAAAAGCCCCGCAGCCCGCTTTGTAGTTTGCCGAAAGGCACCTAAGGGACTCTCAGACCGTGATAAACAAGATTCTCTGCTCTGATGTAACCAAGATTTGAACTCTTTGGCCGACTACCAATTGCCACGTCTGGAGGAAACTTTTCACCATCCCTACGGTGAAGCATGGTGGTGGCAGCATCATGCTGTGGGGATGTTTTTCAGCGGCAGGGATGGAGGCTAGTCAGGAGCGAGGGAAAGATGAACGGAGCAAAGTACAGAGAGATCCTTGATGAAAACATGCTCCAGAGCGCTCAAGACATCAGACTGGGGCGAAGGTTCACCTTACAACGGGACAACAACCCTAAGCAAACAGCCAAGATAACACAGGAGTGGTTTCGGGACAAGTCTTTGAATGTCCTTGAGTGGCCCAGCCAGAGCTTGGACTTGAACCCGATCTAACATCTCTTGAGAGACCTGAAAATAGCTGTGCAGCGACGCTCCCCATCCAACCTGACAGAGCTTGAGAGGATCTGTAAAGAAGAATGGGTGGAAAATCCTCAAATACAGGTGTGCCAAGCTTGTAACATCATACCCAAATAAGATTTGAGGCTGTTAATCGCTGCTAAAGGTGCTTCAACAAAGTACTGAGTAAAGGGTCTGAATACTCAAGTAAATGTGATATTTCATTATTTCACAGAAGTATATTTGTAATAAATGTGCAGAATGTTATGTCTTTGCTTTGTCATTATGGGGTATTGTGTGTAGATTGAAGGGGGGGGACAATTTTAGAATAAGGTTGTAACATAACAAAATGTGGACAAAGTCAAGTGATCTGAATAGTGTGTGTGTGTGTGTGTGTGTGTGTGTGTGTGTGTGTGTGTGTGTGTACTGCTCAAAAATATAAAGGGAACACTAAAATAACACATCCTAGATCTGATTTTCTTTTGATTTTCCCAAGATGTCAAGCAAAGAGGCACTGATTCTGAAGGTAGGCCTTGAAATACATCCACAGGTACACCTCCAATTGACTCAAATTACTTCAATTAGCCTATCAGAAGCTTCTAAAGCCATGACATAATTTTCTGGAACTTTCCAGGTTGTTTAAAGACAGTCAACTTAGTGTATGTAAACTTCTGACCCACTGGAATTGTGATACAGTGAATTATAAGTGAAATAATCTGTCTGTAAACATGCACAAAGTAGATGTCCTAACCTACTTGCCAAAACAATAGTTTATTAAGTTGAAATTTGTGATGTGGTTGAAAAACTAGTTTTAATGACTCCAACCTAAGTGTATGTAATCTTCAGACTTCAACTTTAGGTTAGAGAGCTGTTGGGCGCCTGTGTTGGCTCTAAAATAATTTACCATTTTGACAAAGGCTGTCTCTGTGCTGTGGTGGGCCAGATTGTAATTTTTCGAAAATGAAAAATAGGAGGTTGGAGTGATTTAACAATAGTTTGCACTTCTTCAGATATGCAAATAAAAACTGTTTTGAAGAATGTGGAGGGGATAGGATCGAAGGCCACTTGAAGGCTTAAGTTGTGATATCACTTTCCTGAGCATGTCTGTATCAACCAGAGAGAATAAATCCATAGTGCTTTTGCGTGATGGACTAGAGCACATATCATCAAACTTCTCATCAGGTCTTGCTTGACTAATACCCAGCAAAAATGGTTTTATCTCATCTCTGAAATATACCACAACTCTCATCATATTTAAATGTGGAGGAAAGTTCACAGGTTTGCAGGGGTAGGCTTTATCAGGCCATCCATCAATGGTCGGGAAGAGCACTCAAATTATTCCGATTATTAGTGATCAAGTTAGAAAAATGAACCTGTCTGGCATTTCTAATTGCCTTGTTATATATGCCAAGTTGCTCTCAGAATATCATAATGAATCTGCAACTTTGACACTCTCCACTTCCGCTTGCCATTCTGAAATTTGTCTTTAATTTATTTGTTTTCTCACCTAGCCAAGGGGCTTTCTGCTTGAATGTGGCCTTTTTCAACTTTACTGGAGCTATGGCATCAATGGTTGCCTTTTAATTTGATATTAAAGTGATCAAGTAAATCATCACAAGAGGAAGACAGAATAGGTGATGGGGTATTGTTCATACACTCAATAATATCTGTAACAACTTCAGAGGTAAGATGGCATTTCTTAATAATGCGTTCAGTTTTAACCTGTGCTAAGCGCATCAAGGTAGTAAAAAGTACACAGTGATCAGATAAAGCAACATCAAGAATAGAGGATATGTCAATATAAAGCCCCTTGGTAATAACCAGGTCCAGAGTATTGTCGTGGTTATGGATGGGCCCAGTAACATGTTGGATAAAGTCCATAGAGCTCAAAAGATTCATAAATTCAATGGCCTTGGAGTCGGTTTCTTTGTTAACATGAATATTAAAATCACCCAACACAATGATTTTATCATTGTTCTCAAGGACAATAATTCAGAGAAGTCATGAAAGAAAGTTGTGCAGTGCTTTGGTGGCCTATATAGGGTTATGGCCAGCACTGGTGGCTGACAATTAAACAGTATAGCATCTCAAAAGACCCAAATGAAATGTTATTATACAATGTAGAAAAATAGTAAAAAATAAAGAACTCTTGAATGAGTAGGTGTGTCCAAACTTTTGACTGGTACTGTACAGCAGGGCTATTCAATTTTATTGATGGATTGGAAAGTATCTGTCTTAACAGTGAAAGGATTGCAATCAAATGTGTTGCTGACCTTGAGATCCAGATTGGAATACCCCTAATATATACTGTACATCTCCTGTATGCAAGTCTTATGTGTCCTATATTTCTTTTATCTCCAAAAACAGCGCTGGCCTCCCTCCATCGTCCTCCTGGCTGTGGCAGGTATCCAGTTAGCTCCCAGGCTCTGCTACTCAGGGTAATGCCCTCATTACAGGCTGAGGGGAAGTAAATGGGCTCAATCAAGCCCATCATTAGCCAGAGCTTGCTGTCTGGAATGGAGATGGTGAGAACTGGTAGACACTACTCCACTCCACAGCATCTCACAACAGCGGCAGCAGGGGGAGACCCCAGTGCCAATTGACCCTGTCTGCCTTTTGTCTTCCTCTGAAATAAGACCTTCTCAATGGTAGAAAATGGTGACCTGCACATCCAATACCCTTATGCCATGAAAAACATAATTTGGAATCTGAGTTGAGGGATGCTAACCTTGTGGAGATAATTTTGGTGAAGAATGATTGAGGCCACTGTGTTCTTCAATGCTTTAGAAATGTGTTGGTACCCTTCCCCAGATCTGTTCCTTGACACAATCCTGTCTCAGAGCTCTACGGAAAATTCATCTGACTTCATGGCTTGGTTTTTGCTCTGACATGCACTGTCAACTGAGGGACCTTATCAAGACAGGTGTGTGCCTTTCCAAATCTTGTCCAATCAATTGAATTTACCACAAGTGTTCTCCGATCAAGTTATAGAAACATCTCAAGGATGATTAATTTAAACAGGATGCACCTGAGCTCAATTTCGAATCCCATAGCAAAAGGTCTGAATACTTATGTAAATAAGGTATTTATGTTTTTTATGGGGTGTGTGTGTGTGTGTGTGTGTGTGTGTGTGTGTGTGTGTGGGATTGATTTATATTATTTATTCAAACCTTTGTAGAATAAGGCTTTAACATAACAAAATGTGGAAAAAGTCCAGGAGTCTGAATACTTTCGGAATGCACTGTATAGTGTATATGAATCAAATCAAAGTTTATTTGTCACCTGTGCCTAATACAACAGGTGTAGTAGATCTTACAGTGAAATGCTTACTTACAGGCTCTCACCAATAGTGCGGAGAAAAAAAAGTGGTAAGCAAAGAAATAAAACAACAGTAAAAAGACATTTGAAAGTAAGAGCAGCAAGGCTATATACAGACACCGGTTAGTCAGGCTTATTTAGGTATTATGTACATGTGGGTATGGTTAAAGTGACTATGCATATTTGATGAACAGAGAGTAGCAGTAGTATAAAAAGAGGGGTTGGCGGGTGGTGGGGTTGGCGGGTGGCTGTTCAGTATTCTTATGGCTTTGGAGTGTAAACTTTTGAAAAGCCTTTTTGTCCTAGACTTGGCACTCCGGTACTGCTTGCCATGTGGTAGTAGAGAGAACAGACTATGACTGGGGTGGCTGGGGTCTTTGACAATTTTCAGGGCCTTCCTCTGACATCGCCTGGTGTAGAGGTCCTGGATGGCAGGCAGCTTTGCCCCAGTGATGTACTGGGCCGTACGCACTACCCTCTGAAGTGCCTTGTGGTCGGAGGCCAAGCAATTGCCGTACTAAGCAGTGATGCAGGATGCTCTCGATGTTGCAGCTGTAGAACCTTTTGAGGATCTCAGGACCCATGCCAAATCTTTTCAGTCTCCTGAGGGGGGATAGACATTGTTGTGCCCTCTTCATGACTGTCTTGATGTATTTGGACCATTCTAGTTTGTTGTTGATGTGGACACCAAGGAATTTGAAGCTCTCAACCTGCTCCACTACAGCCCCGTCGATGAGAATGTGGACGTGCTCGGTGCTCCTTTTCTTATAGTCCACAATCATCTCCTTGGTATTGGTTACGTTGAGGGATAGGTTGTTATTCTGGCACCACCCGGCCGGTCTCTGACCTCCTCGTCCTTGTCGGTGATCAGGCCTACCACTGTTGTCGTCAGCAAACTTAATGATGGTGTTGAAGTCGTGCCTGGCCATGCAGTCGTGGGTGTACAGGGAGTACAGGAGGGGACTGAGCACGCACCCCTGGGGAGCTCCAGTGTTGAGGATCAGATGTGTTGCTACCTACCCTTACCACCTGGGGGGCGGCCCGTCAGGAAGACCAGGATCCAGTTGCAGAGGGAGGTGTTTAGTCCCATGTTCCTTAGCTTAGTGATGAGCTTTGAGGGTACTATGGTGTTGAACGCTGAGCTGTAGTCAATGAATAGCATTCTCACATAGTCATTGGTAAGAACCAATGAGTTTGGGCGAGGGATTTGCATGGTATAGATACTCTGGGGACTGTATTTAAGAAATGCAATTTCTGTACCTACCCAGTATTATATTACCCAATATTGAACACAACCTTCTCTGATCAATTGCCAATTCTATGTTGTAATATGCAGACAAGCACTGTCAGAGGGAACTATGAAACATTATACAACAAAAGGAGGTTGCTGAATTGGTCCATACATTTTACTTTCTGTCCTATGGAACAGGGGTTCCCAACTGTTTTCAGTCAGGCCTCCCTTCCAGCATTGGGGCAACATCCTGCGCGATCCATGTCTATTTCTATGGGTACAAGCACTGTTCATGACACAAACTGTTCAAACCTCTCTTTTTTGGTGGAGAGAAAATGTTACAGGTTATAGCTAATTTCCTGCAATTCTACACATTTTGTCTGCCGTTTTAAAGCTACCGTAATTTCTGGACTATAAGCCGCTACTTTATTCCCACACTTTGAACCTCGCGGTTTATACAATGATGCGGCTAATTTATGGATTTTTCCCGCTTTCGCAAGATTCATGCTGCCGCCGAAAAACTGAGCACCGTCACATATAATGTGACGTAAATTGAGCGCGCTCAAACTTCCCATTATTCTGATTACGGTAGTAATTTTGTCACCCTCATCATGGCAAAGACACGGAGAAATGCATATGATGCAGCTTTCAAGTTGAAGGCGATCGATCTGGCTGTTGGAAAAGGAAATAGAGCTGCTGCATGGGAGCTTGGCCTTAATGAGTCGATGATAAGACGTTGGAAACAGCAGCGTGAGGAACTGACTCAGTGCAGAAAGACAACAAAGGCGTTCAGAGGGAAGAAAAGCAGATGGCCCAAAGTATTTGCAGCCACTTGACATCAGTGTAAATCGTGCATTTAAGGTGGCACTCCGTGTTCAGTGGGAGGCTTGGATGACAAGTGGGGAGAAATCCTTCACTAAAACGGGCCGCATGTGAAGAGCAACTTATGGTCAAGTCTGCCAGTGGGTCCTGACAGCGTGGAGCATTGTCAAAAAATCCACTACCATCAACGGGTTTCGAAAGGATGGACTGCTGCGTGTTGAAGGGGCAGCATGAGCTCAGCGGGGTATTTGCCTCCGGATGAAAGTGACGAGAGCGACAATGAAAACGATCCAACATCGGATGAAGCAATTCTGAAGCTATTCATCTCCGACACTGAAGGAGATGACTTCAGTGGTTTCAGTGCACAGGAGGAGGAAGATAGTGACCAATGACTTTCTTGGTAGGCTACTGTTTTAATTTTTGTTACAAGCCGTGTTTCGTTAAAGCCTATTTATTTTTGTTACAAGCCGTGTTTCGTTTAAAGGCTGTTTAAAGTTCATTTGTTTCAATGTACCGGTAGGCACCTGCGGCTTATAGACATGTGCGGCTTATTTATGTACAAAATACATATTTTTTAATAATTCAGTGGGTGCGGTTTATATTCCGGTGCGCTTAATACTCCAGCAATTACGGTAGTTTTCTTGTAACTTTCTACATCTTGCCACATGTGTATTCATGCGCACCCTTCCCCCCCCCCGCCCCACAGTTTGGGAACCACTGCTGTAGAATATTGTGTGTCATGCACCATTGAGGAGGGTTTCTGTCAGAAGCAATGCACTTGATGTAAAAATACAATATGGGATTAAACTCCAGATATGAGATTTGCCACAGCTGGCTGGTTCTTTTATCAGCTGGTGAGGGAAAGTAGACGGAGGTAAAGCGATTAGGAGAACATCACAGAGAATGAGGGAATGGGAGACTTGGGGAAAGCAAATAGAACAACACTTCGGCTTTTATCATTAAACTGTTTCACTGATGTCTGTGGTGGGTGCAGGTGAAAGCGCAATAAAACCACCACTGAGCCAGGCAGCCATTCTGTAGAAGGCTCTCCTTGGTGGTGGGTGGGTTAACCTTTGCTCTCCTAAGTGTGTGTTTGTGGGTAACCATGCATATGTCTTCTGACCCGGCCACCTGAGGCGCATGTGCAGCTTGTGACACAGGTCAGGACATCTGGCATCTTGTGTGTTTTAGCCATTAGCTACCTCCTTTAGAAGGGCCACAGAAAATAGACCATCAGGTACTTTGGACTTCTAAATCTTTCAAGATGGTGGGATTTCTACTGGGTGTTCCTGGCAGTCAAATGCTGTGTTTATGCTGGCCAAGGTATTTGGGTGGCAAGGGTTTTGGCCATTTTCAGTATTTTTTTTGTGTGTACACTAGACTTGTTTACAAGTTAGAAAATTGGCCAAAACACAGATCGCCTTTGTTTACTGTGATGTCAGTTCACAGTAATCATGAGCTATGAAAAATGGTTTAGTGTTAGGTGGGTGTATGTGTATAAATGTTATGCATGGCAGCAGACTTTTTTTCACCTAAAACATTTCTTCCCGGAACTAAATCTAAATGGACCTGCCACATTCCAAGTACACTGCTGGTCAAAAGTTTTAGAACAGCTACTCAGGACAAAGGGGAGTGATGCTTGCTTCCTCCAGTCAAAAACCACTCTTACACTTCCCCTCTCTGACTCGCTCTTTTATCCATTCTTCTTTCTACATCTCTTGCCTACTTTCCTCTTATTTTGACCTCTTATGTACATTACTGGTTAAACGTTTTAGAACACCTACTCATTCAAGGGTTTTTCTTTATTTGTACTATTTTCTACGCTGTAGAATAATAGTGAAGACCTCAACTATGAAATAACACATGGAATAATTTAGTAACCTAAGACAGGGCATTTGTACTAGGATTAAATGTCAGGAATTGTTAAAACAGAGTTTAAATGTATTTGTCTAAGTTGAAAGTAAACTTCCCGACTTCAACTGTACCACCAATGGTCAATAAAGGTCAAAATAGTCTATCAAGGCTGTTCCATTGGGAGACTAGATATAAAGGGCTTGGCGGTCATTGTATGTGGAATACGGTTCACCTTATTGATACTGACGAGAACAAATTGATGAACATACCTACAGTACCCTGGCTTTGGAGAGCATGTCTGTGTTTCGGCAGTTTGCCATATCCCTTAGGTGAAACATCGAAACAACTGTTTCAAATGGAACTCAAGGTTACTTACATAACCTGCATCTCCCTTAGTGACGCATTGCACATTGGAGCATTGCCTGCTTTTAGCTCCCCCAAAATAAATTGTTTCTGGCCAAATTGACCAGGAGAAGACATTATCCTGTTGCCTAGTAATGCTTTTTATTCATTGATGGAAGTACCAGTTGATGAAAATGTATTTGACTGACATGCTTATAGGCCTATAGGTTAATTTGAATGATATGGTGGAATTTAAATTGCCACTTGGGTATTTACACTTGTACTGCTTGCAGCTCCTCGGCCCGTTGGTGCTGGAGTAAAACAAATGCTTTTATAAGCCCAGTCGTTGCACAACAATTCTAATTGCAATCACCCTCTGAATGACACACACAATCCATGTCTCAATTGTCTCCAGTCTTAACAATCCTTCTTTAACATGTCTATTCCCCTTCATCTACAACAATTCTGAAGTGGATTTAACAAGTGCCGTCAGTAAGGGATCATAGCTTTAACCTGGTGTCGTGTCTTTGGCTATGCCGGATTAAGTGATATGACATGCTATTCTATAAAATCCTTTCTCTGTCATTAATATTACCTGATTGAGCTAATCATGTATATGTAATTAACTACAAAGTCGGGGCACCACAAAATAATATTTATAGAGCTGTTATCTTCCAAATAAACTTTTAAAGACCTAGTAATATTTTACATCAATAGCAGTCAATATTAATCGTCTTATTTCAGTCTCATCAGTTGTAAATTCTTGGTTATCTTCACGAACCCTGGCTAACAAGTTGAATCAGCAATACAACATTTGGTTAAATTATTTATTTACTGGAGGAGACACGTGATGCCGCGGAGCTGAGCAGACGTTTACAAACCGAGCTCTTCAAAGTTATTCTATTGTTAACTAAATAACAACGTTGAAACAATATTCTAACATCGGCTGATAAATTGTCAAGTACTTACCTTCCCAAAGAGCCATGGACCCCCGACCGAGAGGCAAGAAGGACGACCAAAACGTTGTTGATTCCCAAGATAACGATAACGCTACAGCTAGCAAGATTAGCATTAGCCCTCATAACTCAGACGACAGTTCCAGACTGTTGCTCTCAGCAGCCTCTTGCGAGCCTGCCGACATGCTGGCTACTCTCCTCCGGGAAATTCAGGATGGTAACAGAGGTTTTTCTCTGAAAATCGATAAGAAATCGGCTGAACTCCATTCTTCCATTGACGACCTGAAATCCTCCATGAATGATCTCCTTTTGAGAACGACTGAGATATGGTTTCGTCCATATCTACTGGGCGAAGCAATAAGTGGGTTTAGGCCCACTCCTTTCCCCCTCATTTATGTTAATCTTTCGTAAAGAGACTCAAGCAGCCCTTACCGTGGGCAGTAAATACTCAGCCATAAATATCTATTCACAACGTTTGTTTTCAATTTAGAGAGCTCGCAGGTTTTAGTTTACGCCAAGGTTTAGCTAGTAAGAGCAAGATGGAAAGCGAGCAGCAACGTATCTCTACAAGTGTATTCATGTTTGATTGTTGGGTCTGTTGTTCTAGTCTGACAATCGGGGTGGGTGGGATTTTTATTATTTTTTTATTCCTTTTTTCTATGTTTATTGTTTCCTTCCTAAAGAGACACACAGGTCACTTTTGTGCTCAAACCAAAGTTGAAACATTTCCTAATTATCTGCATATGATAGATTTCTATTCAGTTACATATTTGAAACCCAACCTATGCTTAATCCACTAAAATATGTCACGTTCAACGTAAAAAAAGGTCTTAACAGCCCGACTAAAAGGAAAAGAGTCTATACATACCATAAGAAATTAAAGGCTGACATTGTGTTTTTACAAGAAACACATCTTACAGCCAGTGAACACAGGAAATTGAAGAGGGGATGGGTAGGACAAGTTTTTGCATCCTCTTTTAACTCCAAAGCAAGAGGAACTGTAATTTTGATAAGTAGACACATCCCCTTCTGCGTCAACAACACCATCTCTGATCCCTCTGGCAGGTTTGTTTTGGTGCAGGGGCATATGTTTTCAGAGTCTTGGACCCTATTGAATATTTATGCGCCTAACTTCGATGACCATATGTTTATTCAGAATGTCTTCCTTCAGGTTGCTCAAGCACCACCAGGAGGGCTACTGGTTGGAGGAGATTTTAATTTTTGCTTAGATACAGTTCTTGATAGGTCTTCTGATAAACCCTCACTTCTTACCAAAGCCGGCAAGCTCACCATGTCATTCATGAAAGATCTCAATTTACTAGACATCTGGAGACAGTTGCACCCACAGGATAGGGACTACTCTTTTTATTCACACCCACACAAGACACACACACAACTTTTTACTTTCGACACAACTGTTTCATAGTGTTAGATGCCGAGTATCTCCCCAGATTGCTTAGTGACCATTCTCCTCTGGTATTATCAATCTCCATTCCTACCAAGGTAAATGGAGCATATAGATGGAGACTAAATTCTACACTTCTAAAGCAACCTGAATTTTGTGCATTCATCAGAGAGCAGATCAATATTTTTACTTTGACAAACAAACCCTCTGCTCCTGACAGCTTCATTCTTTGGGACACATTGAAGGCCTACCTGAGGGGACAGATTATTTCCTATACTAAAGGGCTGAAGAAAAAACACAGTGCGGAACTGAGTGCTCTTGAATCTGAAATCTCCGAGCTAGAGAGAACCTACCAAAGAGGCCCGACTAAAGATCTATACAGGCTTTTGGTAAATAAAAAACTTAAATATAATATTCTGAACACATATCAAGCTGAGAGGGCCATCACTAAATCAAAACAGCGTTATTATGAGCTTGGAGAGAAAGCTCACAATGTATTGGCATGGCAACTGAAAGCAGAGGAAAGTAAGAGGACAATTAATGCCATAGAAACTCTCACTAAAGAGATCTTTCGACCCTACTGAAATTAATAATACTTTTAAGAAATACTATGAAGACCTCTACACTTCCCAATCAAGCGATGATCTATCAGAGATAGACTCCTTTCTCTCCTCTCTCAACCTCCCATGCCTGTCAGGGGAAGACAGCGAGCGCCTGAGTGAACACTTCTCAGTCCCTGAATTGTTGGAGGCCATTAAATCCTTCTAATAAATCTCCTGGGGAGGATGGCTTCCTCCAGAGTTCTATATAGAATTTAGGGAGCTGTTGGTCCCCTACCTTATGGAGGTACTTAAAAGCCAGAGAAGACAACTGCTTTCCAGAGTCCTTCTCTCAAGCAGTGATTACTGTAATCCACAAGAAAGGGAAAAACCCGCTAAAGTGCGCCTCCTATAGACCAATCTCTCTCCTTAACACAGATTGTAAACTGGTCACCAAGATGCTATCTAAGAGACTGGAGTCATGGCTTCCCCTGTTGGTCAACCCAGATCAGACTGGCTTCATAATTAATAGATTGTCCTCCAATAATCTCAAAGGTTCTTTGATATTATTCACCTTGCTAACAAAAACAAAATACCTGGTGTCGCAGTCTCCCTCGACGCTGAAAAGGCCTTTGATAGGGTTGAATGGCCATAACTCTTTTGCGTCTTGCAAAAGTTTGGTTTAGGTTCCGTGTTTTGTAAATTTGATAAAATCACTCTACAAATCTCCTAAAGCTAGGATTGCTACCAATGGGATTACTTCCTCCTCTTTCCCTCTTTATAGGGGGAACAGACAAGGTTGCCCAATTAGCCCCCACCTCTTTGCCCTCGCCATCGAACCGTTGGCTGAGGCTATTAGAACGTGCCCTGACATACATGGCTTTGAGGTGGTCCCCCATACCCATAAATTATCACTCTTTGCGGGCGACCTTGTCTTATTCCTAACAAACCCAGAACACTCCCTCTCTCACTTGCAGATCCTACTACAGTGTTATAGTTCTTTCTCTGGATATAAGGTCAATCTTGATAAAAGCGAAATCTTACCGTTGTCTGTCTTTGACCATCATACCATCAAGCACAAGTTTCCTTTTAGATGGTCGCATATGGGCTTCACATATTTGGGCATAATGGTGGATGGTAATCTGAACAACCTCTATAAACTCAATCTGGCCAGTGTGTTGCAAAAGGTGGAGGTTGACCTTTGTAAATGGATGGACTTACATCTCACTCTACTGGGTAGAATCAATGTAATTAAAATGAATGTCCTGCCCAGGTTTCTATATCTGTTTCAATCTCTCCCTATCCCTGTTCCCGCAGCATTTTTTTCCTCTTTCGACAAGCTGACCAGACTGTTTATCTGGCACGGCAAAACCCCTAGGGTTGGCCTGGATAAACTGACCGTTGATTACAGTCAAGGGGGCTTAAACCTCCCCAATTTTAGAATGTACTACTGGGCTGCACAGTCTAGGTTTCTGGCTCAGAGGTTTGACAATGATCCCTCTCCCTCATGGTTGAACATTGAAAAGCTTGAGGTAAATGATGACACTGGGGCAGATTTGTTTTACAAATGGGACAAAAAATCTATAAAAACCATCAGACAACCCTTTAATCATACATTCTGTCCTGGCATGGTGCAAACTGCATGAGCTGTTCGGACGAGGGGGATTCCTTTCCCCTAAAACCCCTTTATGGAACAATAGATTGATCCCTATGTTTTTCCAGAATAGTAACTTTAGACCATGGTCTGATAAGGGGATCACTCTTCTGGAACATTGTTACGAGGAGGGAGCTCTTATGTCTTTTGATCAGCTGAAACAGAAATACCACTTGCCTAACAGGGACTTCTTTAGCTACCTACAACTACGAAACTTTATTAGGGTGACTCTCAAGGGACAATGGAACCTACCTAAGATGTCACCTATTGAACAACTCTGCCACGCAGACCAACCACTGTTCAAGACCATTTCCCGTGTTTACAATGCTCTTGTGTCAGGACTAACACTGCCTGGGCTAGATAAACCCTGACTTAGATGGGAGAGAGATCTGGGTATTGATCTTGATGAGGATCTATGGAGTAACCTATGCAGGGATTGGGGTTACATCCACATTGAACTCCAGATACAGACTGATCCAGTTTAATTTCCTCCATCAGCTCTATATCACCCCATCTAGACTGCACAGGTTCAACCCAGATATCTCCTCCCTATGTTTTAGATGTGGCTCAGATGAAGGAACATTCCTCCATTCCACTTGGCAGTGTTCAAAACTACACGGTTTCTGGCAGGGGGTATGCGATACCATATCCTCAATTCACGGGGTTGCATTCCCTTTAGACCCGGAGGTCTGTCTACTGGGTAACTTTACTAACACCAATCTTAGGCAAAGCCATACTATAAAGCTAACAGAAATATTGCTAGCGATTGCCAAGAAATGTATTGCCTTGAAATGGAAATTGGATTCCTCCCTGCCAGTTGCAATGTGGCTTTCGGAAGTTAATAGCTGTATCCCTTTGGAGAAAATCACTCACTGCTTGAGGAATAAGTTAAAGACATTTTACAGAATTTGGCAACCTTTTATTGACTATATGGAGAATCTCCCCCCACATCTCATTGATTGAATCTATATATAATCCTCACATAATGTTTCACACGTAATGTATATTATGTAGCCTACGGCAGGTGATCCAATGCCTCTTTATTTTTAAAAATATTTTTTTACATTTTATTTTTTATTATTGTATGTTTGTTTATATAACTATAATTATTTATTTTTGTTACGTTCATCTGTTACTGTCACTTTGTCCTAACGTTGTCTAATATCTTTTCACTTTTGTTTTGAATGTTCTTAATTGGAAAATGCAAAAATAAAATATTTAAAAAAATAAAAATTATTTATTTACTAAATACATAACTAATTACACAGAATTACATATACACAGAATAAATCATACCTTGATTACAAATTACATCAAAGGAAAACGTCCCTAGCGGGCTGAACAGGTATGACAGCTGGTTACACAAAGAAAAGGGGCTGGGTTTGAGTGAAAGAGCGGGAAGACTGAGGAACAAAGGGTGAAGCAATGTCTCTTTCGTAAATCCAGAATCTTATGCATTCTAAATTACCGCCCACTTGGAAAAAGAAAATGCAATAAATATTGACTCTGAGCTGCACTTCGGTAGGTTGGTGGTATAGGGAAGGCCGTGTTGCCCAACAGAGTCCTTTGAAGAATGTCTCTGTTGGTAAATTGGATACGTTGTAGTAACATTGTTGTGTGGTAGACGGGATACTCTCTGTCCTTTCCTAGCCCACGTTTGCAGCTGTTGTTGCTAACTCAACGGCTAGAAGGTATCACTTCTGTAGTGAATAAGAGTTCAAAGTTCATACCATTCGCAACCAAAGCTCACGCTTTTGGCTTCGTTCTGTAGTTATTATCTGAACCATTCAGACATCGACCGTCGTCCTCACATCCTCGGAACAGGCGGTTACATTTTCATCAAGGCTTTATATAATGGAGGGAGAAGGGTGTGTTTGAAAAGTTTTCTAATCCATGTCTCTTCACAGGGGCGGGCCACTGATTGAGCAGAGCCCTAACCTTATGAACCTAAATCTCTCATTTGGAAGCTAAAATGAAATTGAATCTTTTCACCAATAATTTTATATTCAAACATTTAAATTGAACAACAATTCCATGTGAATCGGATAACTACAATGTGCAGACTTTCCACTGTAGAGTTTGTCATCCTATCATTGACAACCGAACTGACATCATATTCATTAAGTACCACCACATATGTTCAATTGGTCGGATTACCAGAATATAGTTCATTTCCCCCCACCTTCTGATGTTCCCAGAAACTCTGTTTAACCAAAGGATTTTCAAATGTCACGTCAGTAGGGTAGACAGAGGAAAAAGTGGGGAGAGGTATTTATGACTGTCATAAACCTACCCCCAGGCCAAGGTCATGACACTGGTCAGTCTCATGTTCCTAATGTTTTGTGCAATCTGTGTATATGCTTAAATTCCCAGTGTTTTATACATATATTTCCACAGTTCGAATAGTACTGTGAAATTGTAAAAATTATGATAATCCCTTTTAAGTGTTAGAGCTGTTTGAAAAGGCCGCCTGTTTTGGTTGGATAGAGCTTTGACCATGGGGTTAATTATACTGAACAAAAATATAAACGTGACCAAGGTGTTGGTCACATTTTTCATGAGCTGAAATAAAAAATCCCAGAAATGTTCCATACGTGCAAAAAGTTCTCAAATGTATTTCACAGATTTGTTTTCATCCCTGTTCGTGAGCATTTCTCATTTTCCAAGATAATCCAACCACCTGTCAGGTGTGGTATATCAAAAAGCTGATTAAACAGCATGATCATTACACAGGTGCACCTTGTGCTGGGGGGCAAGAAAAAGCCACTCTAAAATGTGCAGTTTTGTCACAACACAATGCCAAGTTTTGAGGGAGCGTGCAATTGGCATGCTGACTGCAGGAATGTCAACGAGCTGTTGCCAGAGAATCAAATGTTAATTTCTCGACCATAAACTGCGGCCAATGTCATTTTAGAGAATTTGGCAGTACGTCCGACCGTCCTCCCCACCGGAGATTGCATGTAACCATGCCAGCCCAGGACCTCCACATCCATCTGAGACCAGCCACCAGGACAGCTGATGAAACTGAGGACTATTTCTGTCTGTAATAAAGCCTCTTTGTGGGTAAAAACTCATTCTGATTGGCTGGGCCTTATCCCACCCATGGCTGTGTCCCTGCAGACATAGATTAGGGCCTACCCTCAGTAAATGTGTTTAAATTGTTGCATTTTGCATTTTTTTTTTTAGTTAATAGGCCATTAAGAAAGAGTTCCAAACCTCCCAATAACAGCTAGTTTTGAGTTTTCCCGTCCCCACTCAGACAGTCCTAGCTAAATTCTTGCTTGAGAAATCAGCTATTTTTGTTTATTTTGGACCATATTAATTTAAAACAATCATCACAGTAAGGTACTTAATTGTTTACCCGATATGATTTGATATTGAGATAAAATCGTCTGCATTGGACCCCCACCCACCCAATACTTTTAACTTTTTAGAGATGGCTGGTTTTGATGCCATACCTCTGACTTGAGTCAAATGGCACAGATTCAATAGTAAAGATGTGTGCATTCTTCACACACACAGTTACAGTAACCAAAAGGTTGCTGGATCGAATCCCTGTGCTGATGAGGTAAAAGGTCTGTTGTTCTGCCCCTGAGCAAGGTAGTTTAACCCACTTTTCCCCGGGTGCTGTGGATGTGGATTATGGCAGCCCCACGCACTTCTATGATTCCGAGGGGTTGGGTTAAATGCGGACGACACATTCCAGTTGGATGCATTCAGTTGTACAACTGACTAGGTATCCTCCCTTTCCCTTTCCTACACACGCTAGTGTAGACACACTCACATACTGCACATGTGTAGCGAGTGTATTGGGAGTCCACCACCAGCCCTGTGCTCCCTCTTCTCCCCTCACACTTCGCCTGGGAATGGATCAGAGTTCACGCCGCTCCACGGAGCTTTGTGAATGTGACCTAGTCTGGAATATCCCTTTCCTGGACTTGGGCTCCTGCCATTCCTGGGGACCTGGCAACTCCTAGTAACACCCCTATAACCAGCAACACACCTGCCAGCAAAATCAAAAATAAACTCTCCTGCCACACAGTGCAGTCTACGGCTCAGTTGGTAGAGCATGGCACCTGCAACGCTAGGATCGTGGGTTCCCGCCAGGGTGGCCCACATGAAAATGTGTGCACGCATGACTGTAAGTAATTTTGGATTTAGGCGTTTTATAAATGACATTCAGTAAATTATTGTTATATTTGATGTCAATGGCACTGGCTGGTGTTGGTTTCCTTACATATGACATGCACCTGAAGGATTGGACCAGCCTACTCTAAACCCGCTGTTTCCATCATCCCCACCGCCTACCCATTATGGACCTGTGGACTACAGGCCTGATGCCAGAAAACAATTACAGACTGGAATTCTGTTAGCAAATTCTCGTTTGTAGAGCCCTGGGCAAGATATTCCTAAAAGGTTCTAATAATAATTTGCACTAAGGGTCTCTGTTCTTCATAACTGGGGAGTAAATTGACCTTTTTTAATAAACAACAAACTGTTAAAGAACTTGGCTCAGCTCCATTAAGTTAGGAATTTTTGAAATGTTGTGTAATCAAAAGTTTGATGTGGCAGAGAACCATAACAGCCGTTCATAAGGAATGAAATATGTAAATATGTTTTGTTGGTTTGACGTGGTACTATAATGTGACCATATTCATTTAGGACATCTGAAGGGTTCCAAGAGAACTCTGTGGCTTTCCCACAGGTCACCCCTACACACACACACAGCGACATCTCACACTGTCACGCCCCCATTAAATCTCCATTAAAACATAATCGTCATTGGTGTGGAAAGCAGACTCCCCTAACACCCCCCAACCTGACTGCTCACCTCCTGCCAAAACCTTATCTGGTTTTGTAGCTGGCCACAGACGTTTCCATTCAGGCATTGATTCGACATATTTACAGGTGTACCTCAATAGTCTAAAATGGCTGCTCGACAAGTGAAAGCAAATTCTTGGTAGCCATTCTGCACATTGCTTTCATCTAGCTTGTGTTTTCAGATTACTAGCATGAAGGAGAGTATACCACTGTAGGTAATGTCTGTCTGGCCTTCTGCCTTTTCCAGGTCACAGTGTGTGTTGCCCCTGGGAGTATATCACACCTGCCTAATGCCGATTGGCCAGGCAGGCACATGGCTAAGGGATCGCGACACTATACCGAACTGTTCATCAAAAAGAACAAGGAACACAATTAATTCTGAAATCAATCGCCCCTCAGATGGTGCAGTGATGTAGATTAATGGTCTCAGGAAAGCCCTTTCTATCATAACCGGCAATTCTGTCTAATGGCCAATGCACTGAAGCGTCCTCAGCGATAGAACGATGGCACTTGACCGTTAATAAATCAATATGGAGAGGGGAAAGAATCCTGTCAACATCTTGATGTATGGGAGAAAACACTGCAATCAATCGGGGGAGAGCAGAGACGAGCTCCATGTTGATTACAGTGTGTCGAGTCTCTGTCTCGCAGCACTGATTTCTAGAAGAACAACCCTATCCATAAGCTGACTGAGGAAGAGCTCCTGGCCTTCACCTCAGTAGGTTGTGTCTCACCATGTTTAGTTTTAGCACTTCCTCTGTGAAATGTCTTGCACGTCCTCTATTAAGAAACTTTGCTCCCCCTCTCTTCTGAAGGGGACATTTTGCTTTGAGTGATCCATCACTAACCACAGCAACAGTTTCATGTTAAGTCCCTTGGGTATTTGGTTACAAGTAAGGGGGGCGTGGGAGTCGCAGAATGATCGAAATCTAAGATATGTTGGCGGCTGATGAGAGAAGAAGCAGCGTGCAGGCTCATCTCTGTCACCCTCCTCTTTTCCCTCCCTCCCTAATGCGGGGGTCATGTCCCCTCATCTCACCAGGAGGGAAGTATAATTTCCTCTACGCTAATCCCTCCCCCACAGCGGGTGCCAGCCTTCCCCACTCCTTCTCGGTGCTCTACACACTCCCTGACATGTCCAGCATTCTCTGTATGCTGTTTGTGTTATTACAGACCAATGCCAAACAGTCCTGCTACTTCATTCAACATCTAAACCTTTAATGCATTGCACTAGTTTCTTGTAAAGTACCTATGCCCTTACGTGTACTCTACGCTTCCCCTTTTGCTCCCCCAGCCTCTTGCTCTCCCAGCCTTGTTCTCTACCCCAGATCAGTGTCAGAGAGGTGTGTACTGCTTTGGCTCTCTGCTCTCAGTTGTGTTTCACTGCAGGGAGTTGTGAAGGAGAGGAACACAAGGGCTGTGCTTTGGCTGCTTTTGTTGTCATAGCAAGTTAATATTTCCCCTTTTTTTGTCCACTGGCAAGGCAAATCAGAGGTGTGTGTAAGTGTGTGTGTGTGTGTGTGTGTGTGTGTAAGTGTTTTTCTGTTTGGAAGAAAAGGATGTGGCAGGCCTCAAGTTGCTGCTTCTATCATATTGTTTCCACATGGAACTCAAACTTCCTTCTCCCTCTGTCTCTTTGTTTTTCCTGCACTTTTACAGCAAAATAAAGATACAGTGGGCCTGAAATGATTGACACCCTTGATAAAGATAAGCAAAAATGACTGTATAAAATAAATCATTCAGAGCTCTGTTTTCATGTCATCCAACAAATGACATGTAAACACATGGAGTTTGCTAAACGGCATTGGTACTTGGACTGAAACCAGTGCCATGGTCAGATGACATGACAACAGAGCTCTTTGACCATGCACACCAGTGGTGGGGTTAGCGTTGAAATCAGAATGCATAAGCAGAAAAGAACCCCAGACCTAAATCAAATTTTATTTGTCACATGCGACGAATAGAACGAGTGTGGACTTAACCGTGAAATGCTTACTTACAAGCCCTTCGCAACGATGCAGAGTTAAAAATGTATGTGAACCCTTTGGAACTACCTGGATTTCTGCATAAATTAGTCATAAAATGTGATCTGATCTTTATTTAAGTCACAACAATAGACAAACAGAATGCTTAAACTTATAACACAAACAATTATATGCTTTCATGTCTTTGTTGAACACACCGTGTAAACATTCACAGTGCAGGGTGGGAAACGTATGTGAACCCTTGTATTTAATATCTGGTTGACCCTCCTTTGGCAGTAATAACCTCAACCAAACGTTTTCTGTAGTTGCGGATCAGAACTGCACAACGGTCTGGAGGAATTTTGAACCATTCCTCTTTACAAAACTGTTTCAGTTCAGCATTATTCTTAGGATGTCTGGTGTGAAACACTCTCGAGGTCAAGCCACAGCATTTTAAATCGGGTTGAGGTCAGGACTCTTAACTGGGCCACTCCAAAATGCATATTTTCTTCTGTTGAAGACATTCTGTTGTTGATTTACTTCTGTGTTTTGGGTCATTGTCCTGTTGCATCACCCAACTTCTGATGAGCTTCAATTGCCGGACAGATAGCCTTCCATTCTCCTGAAAAAATGTATTGATACACTTGAATACATTTTTCCATCGATGATAGCAAGCTGTCCAGACCCTGATGCAGCAAAGCAGCCTCAAACCATAATGCTCCCTCCACCGTACTTTACAGTTGGGATGAGGTTTTGATGTTGGTGTGCTGTGCCTTTTTTCCTCCACACACAGTGTTGTGTGCGCCTTCCAAACAACTCAACTTTAGTTTAATCACTCCACAGAATATTTTGCCGGTGGCGCTGTGGAACATCCAGTTGCTCTGTTGCGAACTTCAGATGTGCAACAATCCTTTTTTTTGGACAGCAGTGGCTTCTTCCGTGGTGTCCTCACATGAACACCATTCTTGTTTAGTGTTAAGGCAAAGGAGATGATCATGGACTACAGGAAAAAGACGACCGAGCATGCCCCCATTCTCATCGACGGGGCTGTAGTAGTGCAGGTTGAGAGCTTCAAGTTCCTTGGCGTCCACATCAACAACAAACTAACATGGTCCAAGCACACCAAGTCAGTCGTGAAGAGGGCACGACAAAACCTATTCCCCTTCAGGAGACTGAAATGATTTGCCATGAGTCCCCAGATCCTCAAAAGGTTCCGCAGCTGCACCATCGAGAGCATCCTGGCGGGTTGCATCACTGTTGGCCTCCGACCGCAAGGCATTACAGAGGGTAATGCGTACGGACCAGTACATCACCGGGGCCAAGCTTCCTGCCATCCAGGACCTCTGTACCAGGCGGTGTCAGAGGAAGGCCCTAGAAATTGTCGGACTCTAGCTACCCTAGTCATAAACTGTTTTCTCTGCTACTGCATGGCAAGCGGTGCCGGAGCGCCAAGTCTAGGTCCAAGAGGCTTCTAAACTGCTTCTACCCCCAAGCCATAAGACTCCTGAACAGCTAATGAAATGGGTACTCAGACTATTTTCACTGCCCCCCCCCCACGCTGCTACTACTCTGTTATCTATGCACAGCCACTGTAACAACCCTACCTGCATGTACATAATAATCTCAGTTACATCAACACCAGTACCCTGGCACATTGACTCTGTACCGGTACCCCCTGTATATAACCCCACTACTGTTTTTCACTGCTGCCTGCTCTTTAATGATTTGTTTTTCTTATCTCTTACTTTTTTCTTGATTTTTATTTTTTGATATTTTCTTAACTTCATCGTTGGTTAAGGGCTTGTAAAGTAAGCATTTCACTACACATTTCACTAAGGTCTACACCTGTTATATTAGACTTTTAGGCTTTTAGAGATTAGGCTTTTAGAGATACTTTTGTAACCCTTTCCAGCTTTTTGCAAGTCAACCATTTTTAATCTTAGGTCTTCTGAGATCTCTTTTGTTCGAGGCATAGTTCACATCAGACAATGCTTCTTGTGAATAGCAAACTCAAATGTTGTGAGTGTGTTTTATAGGGCAGGGCAGCTCTAACCAACATCTACAATCTCGTCTCATTGATTGGACTCCAGGTTAGCTGACTCCTGACTCCAATTATCTTTTGGAGAAGTCATTAGCCTAGGGGTTCACATACTTTTTCCAACCTACACTGTGAATGTTTAAATTATGTATTCAATATGAACAAGGAAAATACAATTTCTGTGTTATTAGTTTAAGCACACAGTTTGTCTTGTGACTAAGATGAAGATCAGATCAAATTTGGACATTTATGCAGAAATCTAGGTAATTCCAAAAGGTTCACATACTTTTTCTTGCCACTGTACAGGGAGTATCAGTACCAGATCAAATATGCAGGGGAATGAGGTAGATATGTACATGAAGGCAGGGTAACGGGACTAGGCATCAGGATAGATAACAAGAGTAAAATAATGAGCACAGAAGCATATGATGAGTGTAAAAGGATGGATGGTACCTGTCAAAAGTTTGGACATCTTTTCATTCAAGTTTTTTTTTATTTGGACTTTTCTACATTGTGGAATTATAGTCAAGACATAAACTATGAAATAACACGTATGTAGTAACCATAAAATGTTTAGCAAATCAAAATATATTTAACATTTTAGATTCTTCGCCTTGATGACAGCTTTGCACACTCTTGGCATTCTCTCAACCAGCTTCACCTGGAATGCTTTTCCAACGGTCTTGAAGGAGTTGAGCACTTGTTGGCTGCTTTTCCTCCACTCTGTGGACCAACTCACCCCAAACCATCTCAATTGGTTTGAGGTCGGGGGATTGTGGAGGCCAAATCATCTAATGCAGCACTCGATCACTCTCCTCCTTGGTCAAATAGCCCTTACACAGCTTGGAGGTGTGTTGGGTCATTGTCCTGTTGAAAAATAAGTTATACTCCCACTAAGCGCAAATCAGATGGGATGGTGTATCGCTGCAGAATGCTGTGGTAGCCATGCTGGTTAACGTCTTGGTGACGGGGGCAGTATTGAGTAGCTTGGATGAATAAGTTGCCAAGAGTAAACTGCCTGCTACTCTGTCCCAGATGCTAATATATGCATATTATTAGTAGTATTGGATTTAAAACACGGATGTTTCTAAAACTGTTTGAATGATGTCTGTGAGTATAACAGAACTCATATAGCAGGCGAAAACATGAGACAAATCCAACCAGGAAGCGGGAAATCTGAGGTTTGTAGTTTCATTTAAGTGATTGCCTATCCAATATACCGTGTCTATGGGGCCAGATTGCACTTCCCAAGGCTTCCAGCAGATGTCAAAAGTCTTTAGAAAGTTGTTTGAGGCTTCTATTGTGGAAGGGTCTCGAATAAGAGCTGTCTCAACAAGTGGACTAGACTGAGGCCAATCAGTTGTTTACTGCGCGGTCATGCCATTCCTTCTTTTTCCTCTGTATTGAATACGCTATTGTCCGGTTGGAACATTTATTGAAGATTTATTATAAAAAGACCTGAAGGATTGATTGTAAACATCATTTGACATGTTTCTACAAACTGTAATGGAACTCTTTTGATTTTTCGTCTGGATTTTGCACTCGCACATTGTGCCTTTGGAATAGTGAACAAAATGCTTGAACAAAACGGTATTTGGGGTATTTCGACATAAATATGGACGTAATCAAACAAAACTAACATTTCTTGTGGGAGTCCTGGGAGTGCATTCCAACGAAGATCAGCAAAGGTAAGTGAAGATTTATAATGCTATTTATGACTTTTGTTGACTCCACAACTTGGCGGGTAACTGTATGGCTTGCATTTGTGGCTGAACGCTGTTCTCAGATTATTGAATATTGTGCTTTTGCCGTAAATCTTTTTTGAAATCGGACTCAGCGGTTGTATTAAGAACAAGTTTATCTTTAATTCTATGTAAAACATGTATCTTTCATCAAAGTTTATGATGAGTATTTCTGTTATTTCATGTGGCTCTCTGCAAATTCTGTTTTTTTGGGGGCATTTCTGAACATGGTGCCAATGTAAACTGAGGTTTTTGGATATAAATATGAACTTGATTGAACAAAACATACATATATTGTGTAACATTAAGTCATGGGAGTGTCATCTGATGAAGATCGTCAAAGGTTAATGATTAATTTAATCTATATTTCTGCTTTTTGTGACACCTCTCTTTGCTTGGAAAATGGCTGAATGCTTTCTGTGTAAAATACTTGTATGGTTGAGGAATTTTAATTATGAGATTTCTGTTTTGAATTTGGCGCCCTGCACTTTCACTGGCTGTTGGCGAGGTGGGACGCTAGCGTCCCGAACGATCCCAGAGAGGTTAAGTGTGCTTAGAATTCAAAATAAATCACAGACGGTGTCACCAGCAAACACCATCACACCACCACCTCCATGCTTCATGGTGGGAAACGCATGCGGAGATCATCCGCTCACCTACTCTGCGTCTCACAAAGACACGGCGGTTGCAACCAAAAATATCAAATTTGGACTCATCAGACCAAAGGACAGATGTCCACCGGTCTAATGTCCATTGCTCGTATTTCTTGGCCCAAGCAAGTCTATTCTTCTTTTTGGTGTCCTTTAGTAGTGGTTTCTTTGCAGCCATGAAGGCCTGATTCACACAGTCTCCTCTGAACAGCTGATGTTGATGTTTCTTACTTGAACTCTGAAGCATTTATTTGGGCTGCAATTTCTGAGGCTGGTAACTAATACATTTCTCCTCTGCAGCAGACTCTGGGTCTTTCCTGTGGCGGTTCTCCATGAGAGCCTGTTACAAATCCCTTTTTGGCCCGGCAGTCTAGGGGGGATGGTAACGAGACCCGTAACATAACTCATGCAAATTATAATAGGGACAAAATAAAATTGCGAACGAAAAACCACAGACAACTTAATTACCATCAAACACTCAGGGTTTTTTTGAAAACAGACGGTAAAGGGGGGGCAGGAAAAGGGGCTTAGCTGGACCCAAGGAAAGAAACAAATATCCAAAAACAGCCCTAAGCTGGACTAGCCTACTACTATACAGCTAACTAACTTACCAAAAATACAGTGGGTGGTCCGCCCAGTTCTACCTAGGGTTCTTAGACAAAGTAGTCCTACGGGTAGTGTATGCCCATGGGCATTGTCTTCGTTCCCCCTTTTCCCACCATCAAACACCATAACACAAACAATACTCATAGGTGGGGACAAAGTGATCTGGAGGTGCTAAAACAAACAAGAGAACTACCGAGAGATTGTATGACAGAGATATTGAGCTCTTGAGAAAACAACTGATTGGGTTTTTAAACTAAGGGAAAGGAAATGTGATAGGGTAAGGGAAAAGGAGGGGAATGAGGAATGATTGGGGAATGATGATTGCCACCTGTGAGGAGGGGAGAAGGAGAGAAAAGAAATACACACACACACACACACAGGATACACACACAGAATACCTGTATCCATAACAGAGCCAGTTTAATCATAGCGCTTGATGGTTTTTGCGACTGCACTTAAAGGTTAGTCAATGTGGAAAATGTCATGTCTTAAAGTAATGATGGACTGTTGTTTCTCTTTGTTTATTTGAGCTGTTCTTTCCATAATATGGACTTGGTCTTCTGTATACCACCCCTACCTTGTCACAACACAACTGACTCAAATGCATTAAGAAGGAAAGAAATTTCACAGATGAACTTTTAACAAGGCTCACCGTGCATTCCTGGTGACTACCGCATGATGCTGGTTGAGAGAATGCCTAGAGTGTGCAAAGTTGTCATCAAAGCAAAGGGTGGCTACTTTGAAGAATTTAAAATATTTCTATTTGTTTAACACTTTTTTTGGTTACTACATGATTTCATATATGTTATTTCATAGTTTTGATGTTTTCACTATTATTCTACAATGTAGAAAGTAGTACAAATAAAAACCCTTGAATGAGTAGATGTCCAAACTTTTGACTGGTGCTGTAGAATAAAGGCACATACCTGTCTATATAAGGTCCCATAGTTAACAGTGCATGTCAGAGCAAAAACCAAGCCATTGTCCGTAGAGCTCCGAGATAGGATTGTGTCTACAGATGTGTGGAAGGGTACCAAAACATTTCTGCAGCATTGAAGGTCCCCAAGAACACAGTGGCCTCCATTGTTATTAAATGGAATAAGTTTGGAACCACCAAGACTCTTCCTAGAGCCGGCCACCTGGCCAAACTGAGCAATTGGGGGAGAAGGGACATGGTCAGGGAGGTGACCAAGAACCCGATGGTCACTGACAGAGCTCAATAAATCCTCTGTGGAGATGTGAGAACTTTCCAGAAGGACAACCATCTCTGCAGCACTCCACCAATCAGGCCTTTATGGTAGAGTGGCCAGACGGAAGCCACTACTCAGTAAAAGGCACATGACAGTCCTCTTGAAGTTTGTCAAACGGCACCTAAAGACTCTTAAACCATGAGTAACAAGATTCTCTGGTCTGATGAAACCAAGATTGAACTCTTTGGCCTGAATGTCAAGCGTCACTTATGGAGGAAACCTGGCACCATCCCTACAGTCAAGCATGGTGGTGGCATTATGCTGTGGGGATGTTTTTCTGGGACTGGGAGACTAGTCCGGATCCAGGGAAAGATGACCGGAGCAAAGTACAGAGGGATCTTTGCTGAAAATGTGTTCCGGAGTGCTCAGGACCTCACTGTGGTGAAGGTTCATCTTCCAACAGGACAACGACCCTAAGCACACAGCCAAGACAACGCTGGAGTGGCTTCGGGACAAGTCTCAATGTCCTTGAATGGCCCAGCCAGAACCCTGACTTGTATCGAACATCTCTGGAGAGACCTGAAAGTAGCTGTGCAGCGACACTCCCCATCCAACCTGGCATAGCTTGAGAGGATATGCAGAGAAGAGTTGGAGCAACTCCCCAAATACAGGTGTGCCAAGCTTGTAGCGTCATACCCAAGAAGACAAGGCTGTAATCGCTGCCAAAGGTTCTTCAACAAAGTACTGATTAAAGTGTCTGAGTAGTTATTAAATGTGGTATTTCAGTTTTATTTTTAATACATTTGAAAAAAACTGCTTTTGCTTTGTCGTAATGGGGTATTGTGTGTAGATAATGTGGGAAAATTAAAAATGATACATTTTAGAATGTTCATTTTGTTGGTGCATTGGGAGGTTCTTGAGGTTGGGGAATGGAATTAATTGCAATTTTTTTCTTGGGGAGGGATCTCGAATGGTTGAGGGACAGCTATTGGGGAACTGTGGGGGGATCTTGGAGGGTTCGGGTTCTCCTTTTTTGGCCTGGTGGGAGATCTGTCAACGTGCCCTTGAGCAGTGCATTGATCCTGGATGCTTCTGTGTGTCACTCTGAATGGGAGTCTGTTGGATGACTGGTATGATGTAGTTGTTGAGCGGCTTCACTGCAAGTATATTGTATGTTTTGGATATTCAATAAAATAAAATAATAAGATGTAAAAATGTGGAAAAAGTGAAGGGGTCTGAATACTTTCCGAATGCACTGTGTACGTGTCCTTGATAATGAATTACATTCTCAAATGTATGTGTAGTTGAAAGGAAAGGGGGATACCTAATCAGTTGTACAACTGAATGCATTCAACTGATATGTCTTCCGCATTTAACCCAAACCCTCTGCATCAGAGATGGGGTTTGGGATCCGTGGGTCGGCACCCGGGGAACAGTGGGTTAAATGCCTGTCGATCTCTATTTCTCTCCATATGTCTGTTTACATGCATTATATATTACATACAGAAACTTCATCCTCGATCCGGCTATCTTCTTGACGTCTAAGGAGCTCTGACTGTCCTGTAAGTGAGACTGATATTATTTATAACTATATGAAGGGATAATTTGCTTGGTTATTGTTTGGGCTTGTCCTTAGTTTCGTTTCCCCCGCTTACCTTAATTATTCCCTCTCCATTTGCAACGGTAACAGAATGCATTTGCATTCATTAAGAGTCCTCCATTGCATATTACCTGGGGAAAAGCACTGCTAACTCAGACCCTGATTGAGTTGTGATATCTCTACATCCCTGGGTTTGGGTGTAGGGGCCCCATTCTCTGCAGTTCAGCACTGAGCCTCTGTCGTAAGGAGAATGTCTTAAACATACAGGGGTCGATGCCGTCTCTCATCTTTACATCTTGGAAGTGAATGGAATTAATACTGGAGTGGCTGCCAGCAGATACCTTAATCCAGACTTGGAGAATGCAGCATCCCACTCAATGTCTGAACCCTTAACCTCTCTCTCCCACCAGTCCACTCTGCAGCCCTAGGTTCAGGTGGATGCATGGATACTAAGCACTGCAGAGAACAGGGCTGGGTGCGGTTTCTCACAGCTGTGGTTTTCCACAGTTGTAACTCAGAAACATTTGCCAAAACTGCAAAACATCCAAAGTTAAGTCAAGATCCCATAAGCTTGTTCGGAGATGTTCCACCACTTCAGAGACGTCATGTTCAGTAATCAGATAGCCTAGTTGGCCGGCCGATCGAGTAGCCTTTGGAAGAGCTCTGTGAGGGTATTGTCCATTCAGGGAAAAGACTGTGCTGGGCTGAAGAAACGTGAGAGACAGGAAATTGAAATAAAAAGTAAAAAATGAAAATTCTCTTGAGACTGAACCTGGGACTGGCATCACCAGGGGCCAAAATCTCATTTTGCCGTTAAAGCTCAGTCTCTCTGGAAAAATAATCACCAACTTTCTGAGTTCTGTGAATTTAAACATATGCTTCCTGTGACTGTGCGCTGGCATATCACATTGGCCTGGCAAATATTGAAGAGCCTTCTCACTTTAATTTACATTTTCTTTCCATGTATAAACCTGGTGAAAAGTAGTCACTATCTCCTGCTCCCTCTCTAGACCTTTTCAAGGACATTTGACATTTCTATCCAAATGTTCTTCAACTTCGCCATCAAAAAAAAGTCTTTGCTTGATCATAAATGAACAGCAAGAGCAAAGTGTTATATCCCAAGTCCTGGGGATGAAATATCCGTGTTGGATGAAACCACCTCAATCTACCATCAATCAATCCTGTAGTAAGTTTGGAGGTGATACACAAGTGCCCAACGAATAGCCCACCATCACCAGACGTCCATTCTAGAAGAAATCAATGTCTTTTTGTTGCTTAAGACTGGCCGATCACTGCCATTTTACTCTGGCTCGTATTTAAATGCATGGAATGTACATCCTATTTTATGGCGAAGAGGGAGTCCAAGAATAACCTGCCCACTGGTGCATGACGGGAGGTGAGATTCATAATTCACCAGGGACACTGCTTTTCTTCTCCTCTTTTAGATTAACTTTTAAGGGAGCGCTGGAGGAAATTGTAAACGATAGCACAGCTGAGCTAGCACTTCTGCTGAAATTAAACCCCAGAGAACTTTTTCACAGCCCTGGTTAAGTGCTGTAAATACTTTTTTTTTTTTAATGGTAATTTTGTAGGGTTCAGAATTCAAATGTCTGCCGGTAAATGGAACTGCTCATAATTCCTCGTATTATATGATGAGGAAGTATTCTTAAACTAAGTGTGGAGCTGGTGGAGCTGGTATGCATTATCGTAGAAGTTTTCTATTGTTGACAAAGCTTTGTAAGGTCTGCAGAAATGTCTCTGTGAACTCATCCATATGATTACAATGTCTAACATTCATTTGAATTTAAAGGGTAAGTGCTTATGAACTGCCTGTGTTGAAATTGAATCCAAGCTTTTTTAAACATAAGCTGCAAGTGAACAATAAACTGCACTATCCTATTAAGAAAACAAGAGTAGCACCGTCAGTAGCCTTGAGTTATCAGTACTTGAGAAATTCTTTGCTAACAAAGTTCAGTGTAAAATTGTTTTTACTAGTATGACGTCTGTAGTTACACCCTTGGAGGTCCCCACGCCATCATTTGATACCTCCCATTGCGATATTACCCAAAAGGTAATGATGCGGTGGGCCTCCCGGGTGGCACAGTGGTTAAAGGCGCTGTACTGCTGCGCCAGCTGTGCCATCAGAGACTCTGGGTTCGCTCCCAGACTCTGTCGTAACCGGCCGCGCCCGGGAGAACCGTGGGGCGACGCACAATTGGCCTAGCGTCGTCCGGGTTAGGGAGGGCATGGCCGGTAGGCGCACCAGCGACTCCTGTGCGCAGTGCTCGCTAACCAGGGTTGCCAGGTGCACAGTATTTCCTCAGTGGTTAAAGGCGCTGTACTGCTGCGCCAGCTGTGCCATCAGAGACTCTGGGTTCGCTCCCAGGCTCTGTCATAACCGGCCGCGCCCGGGAGAACCGTGGGGCGACGCACAATTGGCCTAGCGTCGTCCGGGTTAGGGAGGGCATGGCCGGTAGGCGCACCAGCGACTCCTGTGCGCAGTGCTCGCTAACCAGGGTTGCCAGGTGCACGGTATTTCCTCAGACACATTGGTGCGGCTGGCTTCCGGGTTGGATGCGCGCTGTGTTAAGAAGCAGTGCGGTTTGGATGGGTTGTGTATCGGAGGACGCATGACTTCCAACCTTCGTCTCTCCCGAGCCCGAGATTGTAGCTACTAAAACAATTGGATACCCCCGAAATTGGGGAGAAAAAGGGGTAAAATTAAAAATAAAATAAAAAACACAAAAAACAAAGGTAATGATGCAACAGACCTCTGCCTGAGCACCACTCCCACCAAAATGTTGTCTGCTCTGCTCCAAATTTGATCTCATCTACTCCAGCTCCCCTCCTATCTGAGGATATTAAACTGTTAGTGTGTCCTGGTCTGCTACACTAAGCTGGTGACGTGTTTGATGTTCTGGTCTATCGCCTGGCTGACGTCCATCAACTGATCCCAACATTGGCTCTGTGCACCTGGACAGCTTTCATGTTTTTCCTCTCTTGTCAGCACTTCTTGTCTCTTTCTGGGGTTGAGGGCTTGAACTGCCACCCATTGGTGTGTTGTCAAGCTGAGCTGCTTGTGTCAGCGATTTATTTCCCATAATTATTTTAGGTGTGGGACTGCCTCTGTGGATCCATGTTTTATTTTCCCACACCGTTGGAACAATGATGGCTGGCCATGTTATGCACTCTTGAATTGGGTTGTTTCCCTGTTCCGAATCTCTTTACGCCCCCACTAGGGCTGATCTCACTAACAAAGGCAGGCCAAGGGCAGTGTGTTCCCAACGGGCTCAGTTTGGTGACGCTTACATGAAATATAAAACAGATGGATGTAAAAATAGACATTGTTTCTTGAATACAATGAACATATAGGGCAAAGGTAATTATAGTTGTAGGTCTACATAAGCACACTGCATAGGTGTAGATCAGTGGCTGGTGATTCCGGTTCTGGAGACGAGTCGACAAAGGGTTCAAATATCCAGTTCAGCCCCTGAGGTCCTGTTGAAACACGTTGACTGATATATCCTTTTCATATATCATCGGAGCAAAAATGGGTTTGAGGCAAAAATCCATCAAGCGCTGATGATCCCTGCACTATCCTCTGGGAAATAGCAATTTTCTCCTAAATAAGCTGTTGTCATTGTCATCTCTGTGCAAGTCATTTTTTTTTTTCTGCTGAAGGAAATATTTGGTCTGTCTCCCGCTTTACCGCTCCCACCCTCAGCCAGACGCGAGTCTGTTGAGGAGGGTTGAGCAAGGGGAGAGCGAGAGGTGGGAGTACTAATTAATAGTTGAGAAAGTGAGTTAGGCGCTAGCATCCTCCATCTCAGGATGAAGACATCTGTATTTACCACACAGCCCTACAGCGAGATGTTGAAAAGTATGGGGAAGTATTTACTTGTGCTAAAAGCCCAAAGCTGCATTTGTGAACCTCAATAGGCCACAGCCATTTATTTGTGTTTTTGGTAAGTTAAATGTCAAGGCTATGGAGATAATGAACTTTTAATTGCTATTGGATTCTTCACATTTTTTCAAAAGTTTAATGACAGCCAATGGCAGCATTTCAGAATGACATTGCATTTCAAATAGTGAACAGTTGTTTTTTGTTTGTTTTTTGTCAGAGTTCAGTTGTAAATGGATGTTCAACTCAGTAAGTGCTAAGTGATTGCTCACTCATTTTCAATGGCACACATCATGCCTATGGGACTTGAAAGACCATAGCTGTGTTTGAGTACTCATTCTACCCACACTAACCATACTGTTTGTGACGGGAATTAAGTATATAGTATGCTTATTGGTCATAGTATGGATATAGTTATTATGCCAAAAATTCCCAGATGTCATACTATATTTGTCAAAATATGAAGTATACACACAGAGGACACTATTTCTGTACTTTAGGGTCCATAATGCAATTCTTCAGGAAATGGCGTGACTTTACATCGTTTTCAGATTTTAAGAAAATGGTGGAAAATAAGTCCAACGATAGCAGATACAAATTCATTTAACTAATTATGACAAATGTTTTCAAAATGTTGAGCATTATAATGAAGTCATTACTTTTGCAGTAAGTTACCTTACACGTTATGTTGACTGACATTTATTAGCTACACTGGCCTTACAAATCACATAGCATATAATTACAGCAGTATGTACCGGTATGTCAGCTAGCTACCTAACGTCAGTTGGCTACTTATACATCAAACTTGCCAGTATATTAACTATAAGGTATCTAACTACCCAATGTTTATTGACTTGATTATTCCCGTCATGCTTAGCTAAATGGTACAGTTGTTGTGCGTTCACAATGGACATTCACGTGCTTTCGGAAATTTAATTGACGAGCGCACTCTGGCACTCCGGATTGAATTGAAGAACACATCCAAAGTCGTAAAATATCTAACTAGTCATGTGTTATGCTAACTAGCTAGCAAGAGGTTGCATAGCAACAGCATCAACTTCCGGTAGACCGGCGAAGAGCTAGTACGCTCAACTGAAAAGATACGGTTTTGTTTACATTATACTAAAATTAACTAATAGTTTGTTGTATATACTCATTAAGTATGTAGTATACAAGAAGTTAGTATGGGTATTCGAACACAGCTCATGTCTGTTCTTGCTTTGGTTGTCTTAATAGTCTTGAGGATGACATAGGGTAAGTGGGTGGGGGAGCAGGTGGTAGGGGTTTATAGTATATTTACTCTAACTGCAGGACCACAGTTCTGGTCAGCGATGAACGTGGTTGATAATGGGTGTCTGGGGGTGTGGATGTAACGGCATCCTTGTTTGTAGGGTTATGGGTTGACTTCCTTGAAGTGTTGAGGGACCGGTGATGAGTTGAAGGAAAACACCTAAATTAGTCTCTTTCCTCCCATTGGACCGTCCGGATGTTCCATTTGATGTATCTGTTTTATACGCTTGAGCATTTACAAACCAAATGCTTGTTCAATTTGTGGGATCAATACAAGCTTGTTAGAAACTATAAGCTGTTGGGAGATGATGCTCTAGAAAAGAAACCAACACTTGTTCTCTGAACATTAGAGACGTGAACAGCAAAACCAAAAGTTTGTACACCACATAGCTGCCCTTTCCTCTGTATTGTAGGGAGTTTTAACATATGTTTTCATGTTGTTTACATGGAGTTTAACCAGGACAACTGCCAAACTTAAAATGTTGTTCCACTTTCCTCTTGAAATGGCCCATCTTTTGGACAATGTGGCTGTCTAGAAAAATGTTCCCTTATTTTGTCAGGGAAATGAGCAGAGCTATATTGATTATTTTTTTATACCATTGTTACATGATTCATTTATCAAATGGTCTTGCATTTTGTGAAGTTAACTCAAAATCAAATGTTTTTTGTCACATGCATGAATACAACAAGTGTGGTAGACCTTACCGCGAAATGCTTACTTACAAGCCCTTAACCAACAATGCAGTTTAAAGAAAATATAATTATCATCTATGGCAAGGGTTCTTTAAACTTTTTCAGCCTGGGACCCAAGCTTAGGAACATATGCAACTATATGTACATATTGGTACACTTCATTGCCGTTATGCCTAAAACAAATGCAATATAGACTAAAACAAATAACAATAAAATGAAATAGCCATATAAATAGCTATTAATGTTTATTTTCACACATTAAAAACTCTTACATATCTGTCTAGGTTGGAACTGTTGCTGTTAAAATACAATCTATAATTTTAATTCTGAACTGGAACAAACTGATTGATCACATCACACAGATGCATAACAGAACAGACACAAATGATGGTGCAACCCTAAGTAACTGTACAGATGAAAAATGACCAGGCCTGCGTGTCAGGCATCTTACTGTAGAAAGTATTGTCGAAAGAAAGTCTAGGTTGGCGCTGTTGCTGTTAAAATAGAAGTCATATATTTTATCCTGAAATGGAATAAACTGATTGATCCAGGCTATATCACATCCGGCCGTGATGATTGGGAGTTCCCTAAGGCGGCGCACAATTATCCCAATGTTGTCCAGGTTTGGCCGGGATAGGCAGACATTGTAAATAAGAATTTGTTCTTAACTGACTTGCCTAGTTTTTTTTTTTAAGTTCAATTTAAATAAATACAAATATTTCAAAAAATAATCACATGGATGTAGACCAGAAAACACACACACAGTCCTAATGAGAGGTCTGTGTGTGGCTGGTTTTCAACAAGCATGTCTGTTCTGGGATCAGTTTTTGACAGTGCAACACTGAGGTCATTGTTTTTGTTTTAAGTACTTGTTTTTTAAGTAACCCAGAGTTGAGAATCCTGACTGACATGGGTATGTGGTGCTAAACTGGACCAGAACATCTACTGCTTTCTCAGTTAGGCAGGAGACCACTTCCTGCTGTAGATGAGCAACCCAGAACTGTGTGTGTGTTTTTGCCTCAAAATGTATCTTGCTTCATTCAGTTTATTCCAGTTCAGAATAAACATGATGACTTGTATTTTAACAGCAATGATTCCAACCTAGATTTGTTTTCAACAATAATTTCTACAGTAAGATGTACAGATCATGTACTGATCATTTTTCATCTTCATCTGTACTGTTACTTAGGGTTGCACTATCAGTAGCTAGCTAGCGTAGCTAGCTAACGTTAGCTATTAGCTGTGTACAAAGCTGGAGGATTGTTTTAAAGAGAAACTCACATATACTACTATGAGAACAGTTGAAGGCGGAAGTTTGCATACACCTTAGCCAATTACATTTCAACTCAGTTTTTCACAATTACTGACCATTATTCCCCGTAAAAAATCCCTGTCTTAGGTCAGTTAGGATCACCACTTTGTTTTAAGAATGTGAAATGTCAAATCACTCTACTATTATTCTATTAAAGCATGTATTTCTTTCATCGCATTCCCAGTGGGTCAGAAGTTTGCATACACTCAATTAGTATTTGGCAGCATTGCCTTTAAATTGTTTATCTTGGGTCAAACGTTTCGGGTAGCCTTTCACAAGCTTCCCACAATAAATTCCTCCTGACAGAGCTGGTGTAACTGAGTCAGGTTTGTTGGCCTCCTTGCTCGCACACGCTTTTTCAGATCTGCCCGCAAATTTTCTATGGGTTTGAGGTCAGGGCTTTGTGATGGCCACTCCAATACCTTGACTTTGTTGTCCTTACGCCATTTTGCCACAACTTTGGAAGTATGGAAGACCCATTTGCGACCAAGCTTTAACTTCCTGACTGATATCTTGATGTTGCTTTAATATAATATAATTTTCCTTCTCATGGCGCCATCTATTTTGTGAAGTTCACCAGTCCCTCCTGCAGCAAAGCACCCCTACAACATGATGCTGCCACCCCTGTGCTTCACGGTTGGGATGGTGTTCTTCATCTTACAAGCCTCCGCCTTTTTCCTCCAAACATAACGATGGTCATTATGGCCAAACAGTTCTATTTTTGTTTCATCAGACCAGAGGACATTTCTCCAAAAAGTATGATCTTTGTCCCCATGTGCAGTTTCAAACCATAGTCTGGCTTTTTTATGGTGGTTTTGGAGCAGTGGCTTCTTCCTTGCTGAGCAGCCTTTCAGGTTATGTCGATATAGATACTTTTGTACCTGTTTCCTACAGCATCTTCACAACGTCCTTTGCTGGTGTTCTGCGATTGATTTGCACTTTTCGCACCAAAGTACGCTCATCTCTAGGAGACAGAACACAACTCCTTCCTGACAGGTAATGACGGCTGCGTGGTCCCATGGTGTTTATACTTACGTACTATTGTTTGTACAGATGAACGTGGTACCTTCAGGCGTTTGGAAATTGCTCCCAAGGATGAACCAGAATTCTGGAGGTGTCCAATTTTTCTTTCTGAGGTCTTGGCTGATTTTCTTTTGATTTTTCCAAGTAAAGAGGCACAGAGTTTGAAGGTAGTCCTTGAAATAAGTCCACAGGTACACCTCCAATTGACTCAAATGATGTCAATTAGCCTATCAGAAGCTTCTAAAGCCATGACATAATTTTCTGGAATTTTCCAAGCTGTTTAAAGGCACAGTCAACTTCATGTATGTAAACTTCTGAACTACTGGAATTGTGATACAGTGAGTTATAAGTGAAATAATCTGTAAACAATTGTTTGAACAATTGTTCAAACAATTGTTTGAAAAATGACCTGTCATGCACAAAGTAGATGTCCTAACCGACTTGCCAAAACTATAGTTTGTTAAGAAGAAGTTTGCGGAGTGGTTGAAAAACGAGTTTTAATGACTCCAACCTCAGTGTATGTAAACTTCCGACTTCAACTGTAGTACTCCTTTATATCTGCTTACCTGTTATAAAATGACAACAATGCCTTGCTAGCTGACTTTTCCACCGCCGAAGCACTGTTTCCTGAAGCTTTCTGCCTTGTTCTGAAAGAATTCCCTGCTAGCATGAGTCAATTTGATGGTGATGGCGATGGCGAGTGGGAATGACAAGGCATCTCCTTCTCCCACTCACGCAGCTGCCAAACTGAGCAGACACAACTGCTTTTAACAAATCAAATCAAAAACTGAAAAATTGGGCGTGCAAAATTATTCAGCCCCTTTACTTTCAGTGCAGCAAACTCTCTCCAGAAGTTCAGTGAGGATCTCTGAATGATCCAATGTTGGCCTAAATGACTAATGATGATAAATACAATCCACCTGTGTGTAATCAAGTCTCCGTATAATTGCACCTGCACTGTGATAGTCTCAGAGGTCCGTTAAAAGCGCAGAGAGCATCATGAAGAACAAGGAACACACCAGACAGGTCCGAGATACTGTTGTGAAGAAGTTTAAAGCCGGATTTGGATACAACAAGATTTCCCAAGCTTTAAACATCCCAAGGAGCACTGTGCAAGCGATAATATTGAAATGGAAGGAGTATCAGACCACTGCAAATCTACCAAGACCTGGCCGTCCCTCTAAACTTTCAGCTCATACAAGTAGAAGACTGATCAGAGATGCAGCCAAGAGGCCCATGATCACTCTGGATGAACTGCAGAGATCTACAGCTGAGGTGGGAGACTCTGTCCATAGGACAACAATCAGTCGTATATTGCACAAATCTGGTCTTTATGGAAGAGTGGCAAGAAGAAAGCCATTTTTTAAAGATATCCATAAAAAGTGTTGTTTAAAGTTTGCCACAAGCCACCTGGGAGACACACCAAACATGTGGAAGAAGGTGCTCTGGTCAGATGAAACCAAAATTGAACTTTTTGGCAACAATGCAAAACGTTATGTTTGGCGTAAAAGCAACACAGCTCATCACCCTGAACACACCATCTCCACTGTCAAACATGGTGGTGGCAGCATCATGGTTTGGGCCTGCTCTTCTTCAGCAGGGACAGGGAAGATGGTTAAAATTGATGGGAAGATGGATGGAGCCAAATACAGGACCATTCTGGAAGAAAACTATGGTGGTCTGTGTGAAATATGTAGGTATTACAGACACGGTCAGCAAGAGGTTGAAAATGTCAGTGAAGATACTTGCCAGTTGGTCCACGCATGCTTGGAGTACATGACCTGGTAATCCGTCTGGCCCCGTGGCCTTGTGAATGTTGACCTGTTTAAAGGTCATGGTCACATATGCTACGGAGAGCCTGATCACACAGTTGTACGGAACAGTTGGTGCTCTCATGCATGCTTCAGTGTTGCTTGCCTTGAAGTTAGCATAAAAGGCATTTAGCTTACCTGGTAGGCTCGTGTCACTGGGCAGCTTGCACCTGGGGTTCCCTTTGTAGTCCGTAATAATTTGCAAGCCATGCCACATCCGATGAGCATCAAAGCCGGTGTAGTATGATTCAATCTTAGTCCTGTATTGACGCTTTGCCTGTTTGATGGTTCGTCTGAGGGCATAGTGGGATTTCTTAGAAGCTTGCGGATTAGTGTCCCGCTCCTTGAAAGCAGCAGCTCTAGCCTTTAGCTCAGTGCCAATGTCGCCTGTAATCCACGGCTTTTGGTTGGTGTATATATACATACGGTCACAGTGGGGACGACGTTGTCGATGCACTTATTGATGAAGCCGGTGACTGAGGTGCTATTATACTCCTCAATGCCATTGGATGAATCCTGGAACATATTCCAGTCTGTGCTAGCAAAACAGTCCTGTAGCGTAGCATCTCCTTCATCCGTCCACTTCCGTATTGAGCGTGTCACTGGTACTTCCGGCTTTCGTTTTTGCTTGTGAGCAGGAATCAGGAAAATATAATTATGGTCAGAATTTTCAAATGGAGGGCGAGGGATAGCTTCTTCTTTTTCTTTTTTTTTTTTACCTGTATCTGTGTGTGGAGTAAATGTGGTCTAGGTTTTTTTTTTCTCTCTCTCTCTGGTTGCACATATGACATGCTGGTAGAGATTAAGTAAAACTTCTGGGTGAGCATTTTCTTGTTTGCTTATGGCCTTATACAGCTCGTTGAATGCGGTCTTAATGCCAGCGTTGGTTTGTGGTGGTAGACAGAAAATTATAGATTAACTCTCTTGGTAGGTAGTGTGATCGACAGCTTAGAATGATATACTCTACCTTAGTCCAGCAATACCTCGAGACTACCTTAATATTAGACATCTCTCACGAGCAGTTATTGACTAATAGACACACCCTCATGCCTTGTCTTACCAGACGTAGCTGTTCTGTCCTGCCGATGCACGGAAAACAGAGCCAACTGTATATTATCCGTGTTGTTTTCAGCCACGACTCGGTGAAACATAAGATTTTGCAGTTTTTAATATCCTGTTGGTAGGATAGTCTCAAACAGAGCTCATCCAGTTTATTCTCCAGTGGTTGCACGTTGGCCAATAGAACGGATGGTAGAGGCGCTGACGAATTCTCACAAGGCACACTGATCTTCGCCCCCTATAGTTCCTTCTTTTCTTTATGGGGATTTGGGCCTTGTCTGGGAGCAACATTAAATCATTCGTCAGACTCATTAAAGAAAATATTTGAGGTGTGTAATCGCTTTTCTGATATCCAGAAGCTCTATTCGGTCATAAGAGACGGTAGCATCAACATTATATACAAAATATGTTACATACAATGCAAAAAAAATAGCAATTGGTTACGAGCCCGTAAAACGGCAGCCATCCCCTCCTGTTCCGTTCTTCAAAAATTCAGATCAAAAGGTCACTCCATCCAGCCTTTAGTTCAGCTGAAACAATGGGCTGGCACCAGTCACCTCACCGTTGCTGGACTCCCCAGAGCCTCTGCTGGCTGTGTGAGCAGGCATCTTCCCAGCCTACATGTGGATCCAGGAATCTGCAGGCTGGTTAGATGGTTGTCACATGTCTGGTCTTCTTCATCGGCACTACTTATGTCACCTTCCTGATGGTTGTCTGGAACACTCATATAAGGGTACTGTTAACACCAAGCTCTACAACATCTGTGTTTGTGACCAGTAAACAAATCCTTTAACAGGATACAGTAACCAGTGTGCCAAGACTACCATGCTTTAGTTGAACCCAATTTGTGGTGATGAAATGGATCGTAATTACTTGTGTTAACAAAAATGTACATATGGCATTATATAAATTGTAATATTGCCGTTAGCTCAGTTAGTGCACCTCTGTGTATTGAAGTATACGTTTCTTACCGGAGGATGAGTGTCTGAATGTCAGATGCTTACCTCTGTCACAAACCACTGATGTCTTTGCGCTGGCTCACGTTCCAGGAATGAGGTGAAGAATGTTCTGCAATGTCAAGGGCCAGCTTAGGCTTCACTCAAGGGGGAAAAATCTCGGAAATCTATTTGGAAAGCTCACGTCTGTCAGAGGGGAAAAAAAAGCAAGAACGGTCACAGAGGTTAATTTATTGCCCTGGAGTTTGTGGCTGTTCCGCAGTAAATCTCCCCAGTCCGCTCCAGGCTGATGTCTTAACCAGAGCTGGCTTTTCATGTATATTTAGACATTTATTTAAATATAGTTTAAAGTGGTTTTCAAAGATTATTAGCAGATATAGTTGTTGGTGTATGAAGCAAGTATATTTGCGCATCTCATTTCTCAAACTCTGCTATTGTTTTTATCAAAAATGTGGATTAGGCTACTCAGTCTCTATATGCATTAGAAACCTTTAAGATGTAACTCAGTGGTTGACTCTGTTTTTCCTCCAACACTAGTTGCACTGCCACCTTGTTAAATCTAACAACTTTGATAGGCTCAGAGCACACCACATGAACCATCCAGGAGGTTAAATTTCCTCTGTGCATTGATTTTGCGTGTTGCCTTGATTTTGATCACAATGCCCAGCACGTCAAATCAGATTATTCCTCCCCCTCATAACTTAAGCAGAACCGAGCGTATCCACCTCGGTCTGAGCCAGGACGTTGTGAGGGGCGATTGGAGTGTGAAGGCTGCCTTGTCTCCAAATGAGAGACTCAGGTTGTCTGGCAGTCGGCTGCTGACATACCCTAAACTCCTAGACTGAGACAGATGTCCTCCAGTCAGCACAGCACTAAGGCCATCTCCACCTCTGATCTGTCCCCCTTTAAACCTGCCCTAAAACCTGCCCTTACTTTTCTGTAAACTAGTTGAACATAAATCAAGAATGAAAAGCTTTCATTGCTGCTGTCACTTGTAGTTCGTTTTCCGGCACATTCGTGGGACCACAAAATGTTTCGACGACTAATCAGAGAACTGCAATTTTAGCCTGAAATTGTTGTCACCCGCTTGCGATTGTGGGGTCTGAGCTAAATGAGTCTTAGAAGGTCAAGCTTCACACACAAGAAAAAAAGATGGGAGGGCTATTTTTGTAGTCAGGATCACGACTGCATGGCTGATTGCATTAGATTGTCATGCCATCCTCAGTGGTTGAAGGGTGGAGCCATAGACTTAATAGAGCTGATCTGTTACTCCACATGTATTTTTCTTCACAGACCCACATCTCTCAAACCTTTTTACCATTTGCTGAACCTTAAGATTTACCTGCCCTCTTTAAAATTATCTGTTTTTATTTACTTACTGTATGGTCAGTTATTCTTCCTTTTGACATTTTTTTATACAGGACAACAACAAAGTAATTTCCCAATTTTCCCTTGAAGTGACTTATGATGTGTTGTCGTTATTTTATTTGCCGTTTTTATATAAATGATTCTTACGGATGTAATGTCAGAAATGAGAGAGAAGAGCGAGACTTCTAAGCTCTGCGGAATGTGTGGGTTGTCGCTCTCGCTGCTGCCAGTGAAATTTGATGATAAAGACGCAATGGCTATGAGCTAATGTCTGATTTATTAATTCGGAGTAGCTCTGGCGTACGCTCGCTGATCTTCTCTGTGTTAGGATGTGCACACACTTTGCCCCTGCCCCATCGGCTCTGCTGAAGCTCAAATTAGTGCGAGAAAGTCTCCAATTGAAAAGTACAACTGTCCACCTATATATCTGACCATTTTAGTGTGCTCATTCCCTCTTTATATGGTGACTTGTTGTGAGCGTTCTGGCCCAAATTTGACCAAAAGTGCAGCGCATCACCCAGATGGGTGGATGCTGCTCATTTGTTGATGGAAGAGGATGAGTTCTCCTCCCTTACAATGTAAAGAGCTTTGAGGTCCAGTGGAAAAATGGCATCCATCATTGTTCTTTTCATTACAGATACGAAAGCATCGTGGTTACAGTATATTTGAGACTGCTGAACCGTGTCAGGGATTGGATGGAGAAATGTTCCATGCTCATGTATAGCCAATCTCTTAAGTCTTTAGGGCCAATACAAGTAGAGGATTTTATGGGAACGTTTGGAATTCTCAGTCATTAGCCAATAACTGAACTTGCCTTTGATGTTTGTGAATTCTCACAGCAGTTCACTAAGTTTGGGGGTTTGGAGGTAAACTTGAATGTGCTGTAGTTGCAGTTGTCTGTAATTTTGGCAATGTATTTATCTGGATTACCATTTTTGTTTTGGCAATTTTTATCTTAATACCTTCTTAAAAACAAATGTTGTTTTTATAATATGATTTTATTGCTCTCTATTTGCTATTGGAGCCTATTGAAATTCCCCTTTTTGACTTTAATGACCCCAAACATTTGACTGACCAATATTAAAATGGACCTTCCCAAGTTATTTTCAACCATTTCTCAAACAGACTCCCTACTTCCCGTAGGCTGTCTGAACTACTGTCACGCCTATAAACCAGGGTCTGTTTTCTTGACCTACCTTTCTGCTGCTAGGAGGCAAATCAGTACCATGCAGCCAGCTGCGGTGTTAGAACTGCTTTTGAAAAAAAGGTTTGAATTAAGGTAATAAATGACTCAACGCGGGCCGCTGAGCAAGGCCACTCTGTTAAGCGCTTTGAGCTCCTCGACAGTCTCCCCAATGGGCCTGGGGCTCTGGCCTGCTGCTCCACCAGGATTCTCATCTCCGGAGTTTGCAGACAGGTGCTATAGTGTGACGCAGTTGGCCAAGCAAGCCCAGCCAATTAAACACTGCTGGATATTCATTTGAAATGGCACTGCCTCACCATCTAAATCAGTTTGCCATTGCACTTTAACTCAGGACAATGATTAATGTTGTTTCTACCTTCTAGCGGAATGACTACATAATGATGATGATTTACTGTTGCGCTAACGTCCCATTTGAGTTCCATCGTGACTCGTTTAGCATTTACAAACACATTCGGATCATGTGAACCTCATACACAACCTCATACTTCATGCTGCTTTTTTCCTGCATATTTGTTTATTCCTGAATGTCATCTTAATGTGTTGGATTTTAATTGGAGAAGCAACTCTTATTATATAAATGACATGTATGGCTAACAAACATACTATTCAAAATAGACTATTCTCTACCAATCATCCTGGTCAAAAAATGTTCTAAGCATTTCAGGCATCTAACCAGTTTTATGTAAAGTACTGTGCCGTTTCACAGGTGTTTCTGATACCGTTACCAAGATGTTATGGTTTCATTTTTTACATTTTTCTAATATTGTGTGAGAAGGTCATTGAGGCTTAATAACACCAGTGAAACAGTGTTTGGGAGGAATAATGGCTGACCTTTCTCTCCCCTCTCCATATTACTGTACTGCTGACTGATGAGTTTAGAAGCCTGCGAGTATGGAGATTGCACAAAGATGGTAAGGGGGGCTCTTCATAATGGCCACATTCCACCAAGATAGCAATAAGATCCCAATCTTAGTCGTGTCAATGCAAGTTCCCTCCATTCTGGAGATCTCAGAATCTTAGGTTTTGATATTAGTATGAAATCCTTATCTGAGATGAGTCAATGGAGACGAAGCTCACCTTGTTTGTCTGATCTTAGGTTGAACAAAAGGAAAGGGGGGGGGGGGGTCATACTGTAGTAGTCTCCTTTCCAAGGGGAACAGTTGGTTCAGCTAGATAACTTGGTCCCTTTTTATCTCAGATTTTATCAACCAACATATACATATATTGAAAGCTTTCAAAAGTACCGATCTTATCTCGCTCCTACCTTGGTTTTGGGGGAACTCTAAAGAAGAAAGCGTGTTTAAAGATGTAAGATTTAGGATGTGGTTATGATCCCATTCCACAATACTGATTCTGCAATGGGGTAGAGCTTCCGTTTGAGTTTACCGGATGTTTCTTTTTGTCAACTGTTCTTTAGTGCCACACACACAGAGAGAGACAGAGACAGCTCCTTACGTCAGTTTCAAAAGTGTTTTCCTGATGTCAGCAAATCCGCGGGAGTTATCATCTAGGGCTGGAAATAGGATTTCCTCTGCGTCATTGATAGGTTAGTTAAATTGAAAAAATCCAGATTGTTTTTTATTTTTTTTAATTTTTTTATCTATCTACACAGATGTGTCAGCCTGACTTATTACATCACCTAACTCAAAAAAGACCGTCTACAGTGAAATCCTGACTGGGCCTTGGGCAAGATAGGGTCTGTTTTGCTCAATACCGTTCCCTAGTCCGCCCTCCGCTTCCCACTGAGGGCTTCTGGGAAGGATTTGGTAAGAGAAGCTAAGTAGTCGAACTGGAAGGGTTGCCATAGTGACATTTGGTATGAGTGGAGGGGGGACAACAATGTGGGAGGAGGGTGATTCCATCTTAAATTGTTATTTTCTCTCTGGCCCCATAAGAGGAAGTCACTTTGATAGTCATCTCGTAACTTGGCACGGAGGTTGGGAAACACAAAGAGAGAGGGGAGGCGTCCCATGGGGGCTGTGTCCTAACTTCATCCTCCTCCAAGGCAATCTCTGTCCCCCTGTCAGTACACCACCATACTGATGTTGGTGATAATTATATTTCATAGCTTCTGTTATATTTCAAGCTTCGGCTTTGGTTACGTGAGATATATATATATTTTTTCAAATATAGTAACAGTTGGGAGTATTAATGGTATTATTTTACATGATTTTTCACAACCCAAATTGTTTAGATTAATAATAGGCCTTTAACTTCTTACATTCACTGCTGAAATTGAATACATTTGACCGCCAAGATATATTGTGTGTTATAAAATCACAAATGGTGGTCCTCGAGAGCTTTTGACGGTGATTTGGTGGTCCCCGGAATGGAAAAGGGTTGGGAACCGCTGGTCATGTTGCCTTCAGTTTCTATCCCAGGCCTCTGCATTAGTTTGCTACTAATTTGGCTGATTTCTATCAGGTCTCATGTTTAGACATGGCCCACAGGCCAGACAGGATAGCCAGGGGAGAACACGTGTTGACTCTGCTCAGAGGAAGTGAGCTAGTGAAAGAGACAAAATATCCATTGCCTTTGCGGCTAAATATGTAACCCAAAGCTCGTCACACAATGTTTCCGTGTGAAACTTAACTGATCTCCTCCTTTCCTGAAAGGTTATTGCAAGTTGCAGAGTCGAGCACAGAATTGTTTATGTTCTCTAAACAGTTACCCTTGAAATTCTGAGGCAAAGACAAAGGAATGTACTGGAAACCTTAAGCCTTACCATCTTTCCTTTCATACCATCTTTTCTCTTCTCTTTTCAACTCTGACTTGTGCTCCTCTTTGTGCCCTCAAACTATTTGTCTTCACTCTCACAAAGATGAATGTTGGGGGAGGGAGAACGGAGCTGTAATACAGACAACTCCCCAGTAAGCAGAAATCAATGGCAAGGAATTCCTTGATATATTTTTTTTATTGATTTGGTTTGTTTTTGTCAATTTGTTCCCCATATAATGATTTGTTTCCAGTGATCGTATTCAATATTTCACATACACAACCTCCTTATAAACCAGACTACATTATATTGCTCCGAGGTGGTGGTGTTCTCAGCTATTTATTTGTCCGTTTGTTAGATGTCTTTTCTTGAATAAACACTAAGGTAAGGCAGCCTTGTCGTATAGATGCAGAAACATGTTTGCTAAACTCAAATCAAACTCTATTTGTCACATGCGCCGAATACAACAAGAGTAGACTTTACCGTGAAATGCTAACTTACGAGCACTTAACCAACAGTGCAGTTCAAGAGGAGTTAAGAAAAATATTTACCAAACAGACTAAAATAGAAAGTAACATAATAAGAATAAGAATAACAAGGCTATATACAGGGGGCACCAGTACCGAGTCAGTGTGCAGGGGTACAGGTTAGTTGAGGTAATTTCTACATGTTGGTGGGGGTGAAGTGACTATACATAGATGATAAACAGCGAGTAGCAGCAGTGTATAAAAGGGAGGGGGTGGGGGGTCAATGTAAATTGTCCGGTGGCGATTTTATTTGAGGGCCCTGTGCAAACACTGCTCTCTGAGGTTCCCGTGGCCTTCAGTGTACAGTATGGGACACACCCAGACTATCTGCTAGCTCTCTACCCATCTCTCCTCCTGTGTGGAGGGGGACATCGGCTGGGCGAACAGCACCGGAACCTGATCTCTACATTTACACACCGCCTCTCACTGAGTCAGCCGCTGGCCTTGCTGATGGAAGGAGGTTTTCACTCAAATTCTCACGATACATGGCCCTGTTCATTCTTTCCTTTACACTGATCAGTCGTCCTGGTCCCTTTGCAGAAAAACAGCCCCAAAGCATGATGTTTCCACCCCCATGCTTCACCGTAGGTAAGGTGTTCTTTGGATGCAACTCAGCATTCTTTGTCCTCCAAACACGACGAGTTGAGTTTTTACCAAAAAGTTATATTTTGAGTTTTTTTTAAAGTTTCATCTGACCATATGACATTCTCCCCATCTTCTTCTGGATCATCCAAATGCTTTCTAGCAAACTTCAGACGGGCCTGGACATGTACTGGCTTAAGCAGGGGGACACGTCTGGCACTGCAGGATTTGAGTCCCTGGTGGCGTAGTATATTACTGATGGTAGGCTTTGTTACTTTGGTCCCAGCTCTCTGCAGGTCATTCACTAGGTCCCCCCGTGTGGTTCTGGGATTTTTGCTCACCGTTCTTGTGATTATTTTGACCCCACGGGGTGAGATCTTGCGTGGAGCCCCAGATCGAGGGAGATTATCAATGGTCTTGTATGCCTTCCATTTCCTAATAATTGCTCCCACAGTTGATTTCTTCAAACCAAGCTGCTTACCTATTGCAGAGTCAGTCTTCCCAGCCTGGTGCAGGTCTACAATTTTGTTTCTGGTGTCCTTTGACACCTCTTTGGTCTTGGCCATAGTGGAGTTTGGAGTGACTGTTTGAGGTTGTGGTCAGGTGTCTTTTATACTGATAATAAGTTCAAACAGGTGCCATTAATACAGGTAACGAGTGGAGGACAGAGGAGCCTCTTAAAGAAGAAGTTACAGGTCTGTGATAGCCAGAAATCTTGCTTGTTTGTAGGTGACCAAATACTTATTTTCCACCATAATTTGCAAATAAATTCATAAAAAAATCCTACAATGTGATTTTCTTGATTTTTATTTTTATTTTTCTCGTTTTGTCTTGTCATAGTTGAAGTGTACCTATGATGAAAATTACAGGCCTCATCTTTTTTAGTGGGAGAACTTGCACAATTGGTGTCTGACTAAATACTTTTTTGCCCCACTGTATATGTGTCAATCAGTAGGCGTGACCTTGGTCCTGAGAGACACATTTTACTGCCGCTATGGCAGGGAGGGTTCGCCTCTGACTCCACAGTGAGTAATGTGTTTCCTGCGGCAGACAGGAAGTAGGACTCACCTCTTCTGTCCTTGCTCACACAAAACAGACCCCCCCCCCACCACACACACACATACACACATACACACACACACACACACTCCCATGTGAAACTCCAGGACTGTCTACACTCCGCCATCATCTTCGACCTGGTTGGAGGAAGAGGGCCTATTTAAGTTATATAAGCTGTACTATACCGGCTTTCCAGTAGCTTGATTCTCATGGAAACTCCCGAATCTGTCATAAGAGCGTCCTAATTTTCTGGTTCTTATGCTTTCATCGGCTCTATACAGTAGATTTGAGTTTCCATGTTGAAGATGTCAAACTCATAGCTACGTATTTCTGTACCCTCTACTGTATTATGCCATCACTATCTGAGACATTTGACGATCCCTTTTATCTGAGATTGATGTCCCTATTGGTCCATGATGAAATGAAAGTGAGTGTCTTGAATCTCCATGTCCTTACCGGTCTCTCTACCCTCTCCCTGCAGTGCATACTATCTCAGCCCAAGTTCTGGGCTGTGGTGACGACACTGTGTCTAAGGACCAACCTCAAGAGGGGCAGCTCTCGACGGGTGCAGGGGGCCATGATGCAGACACAGGTAAAAGATGAAAGGTCACATAAGAGTTTTGATTCTATGAGATACTCTGACACACTGATGGTGAACGACACTATTGGTAGCCCACAATATCAAGTCTGATACTGTACATGAATGCACAGAATCACCCTAAATTATTTATAAGGCCATTAATGCTGATCTGTCAAGTGAAGGCACTTGGCATCATACCATTTCCAGGGCTTACATGCTCAATTATATAAATTCCAAACCTGGATTTACATTTTCTGTAGATTACATATGTCACATCATTAGCACAACAGTCTGCAAGAACATGTGCTGCATGCCGTCTGAAATCCACTCAGCCAAATCAGTATTCCCACTGAGCTGTGTTTGCGAAAGCACAGGGGCCTTTGAAATAACCCAGCAGAGGACAGACACGCTCCCCCTGTGCTGGGGTTCCTGTACCCGTTTAGAATATTTGTCATGGTGTCTGTCTGGGAATAAGTTATGCTCTTCTCAGGTCTGCTTTAAACTGATGGGGATGACATCATGTTGTGTGTGCCTGTTGCTTTATCCAGCCCAGCTTCAGTGCTCCAGGTGTGCAGTGAGCTGTCAGTCGCAGACAGACGAGGTCAGAGTCATAAAGCAGGAGGTTGGGGCCTGGTATAAGACGGTCCGATGTCTGGTATAGAACAGGAGACTCTTAAAGAAGCCAGACACTAGTGCTGCCCCATGGTTTTGTGACATAAAGGAAAGTGAAAGTCTGGTTTCCATCTCCCTAGCCTCCCCTCCTAAAATGTTTGCACACGGAGCTCTGCACTCTTATCCCGAAACCTGATTTGACAGACAGGACCTGTAGGGGGGCGAAACAGCTGAGGGAGCCCTCTAGGGAGAGCCGTGTGACAGGCGGGGGGGGTTCGGTCATCTAGGGGGTGGGGGAGTCACCTGTCCATCACTGTGCAAGGAAGACGTCAATCACTCAATGATCCCACCACTGACACCAACCCCATCTGCACCCGGCCCTAATCCCCTGTGAGACAGACATGCTCAATCACCGTTTCTCCCAGAATGCCAGAACCCAAAGAGAGACACATCAGAGCGAGAGTTGACAGGCGGCTCACACGCACCAATGACTGAGAGTTGGAGGGAATGGAGAAAATAAAATAGTTTGCCCTCCTTTGTTTCAAATTTCTTCTCCCTCAGGGTGATGTTTTGACTTAAAATCTCCTTGGCTGCTGAAGGGGGGAAAATGTGGAGGAAATATGTTATGTGTTGAGTTGTTTTATGTCGGAGCAGGAATTATTAACCCCGTCCTGCTCCAATAAGCCACTGGGGGACTTCTGTGAGGAAGCTTAGCTGGGCCCATGGAGATCCGACTGGGTTTTGTTTATCACGATCAAGCTCCTCATTGGGTGGAGTACATAGCTGTGGCACTAATGGCTGCCCCCTCAAGGGAATGAGTGATTATAATAAACTGCACTTCCCTGTCTTTGTTGTCTGTCATTTCCACTTCTTATTTCCTGTGTTTGAGAGTGGACACCCAAAGTCCAGATGTAGACTGACCTGAGGGAAGGCTAGGTGAAATTCCCTTCCTATCGTCTGATTGAATTATCTTTTCTCTTTTAAATGCTTCACTCTCTTCAGTTTGTAATCTGACATATACACTGACTGTACAAAATATTAAGAATACCTTCCTAACATTGAGTTGCACCCCTTCCCTTTTGCCCTCAGAACAGCCTCAGTTTGTCGGGGCATGGACTCTACAAGGTGTCCAAACGTTCAACAGGGATGCTGGCCCATGTACACTCCAATGTTCCCCACAGTTGTGTCAAGTTGGCTGGATGTCCTTTGGGTGGTGGACCATTCTTGATACACACCGGAAACTGTTGAGCGTGGAAAGACCCAGCAGCGTTGCCGTTCTTGACACAAACTGGTGCGCCTGGAACCTACTACCATACCCTGTTCAAATGCACTTCAATCTTGTCTTGCCCATTCACCCTCAGAATGGCACACACAGCCAATCCATGTCTCAGTCGTCTCGAGGCTTAAAAATCCTTCATTAACCCGTCTCCTCCCCTTCATCTACACTGATTAAAGTGGATTTAACAGGTGACATCAATAAGGAATCACAGCTTTCACTTGGATTCACCTGGTCAGTCTATGTCATGGAATGGGCAAGCGTTCTTAATGTAGACTGTATATCCAGGAAGAAAATGTGCTATTTCAGTATGAGGTTCCTTGTTTCTTAATTCTATCACAGCCAATAACGTAATTAATGACAGTCTATTACTCTCCTATCAGAGACTTGTAGACATTGAAACGCCCAGGGTCTTTTACCAGACAGGTTTTACTGTTCTTAGTCCACTCAAGCTATTTCTTATTTTATTAAGGCAGTAGTGGTGTAAACATATAAGTAAACGTATAATATGCAGTCTGTTTACTTTTATTTTGTTCCATAATTCGGTATTTTTTTTCACAAAGGTCGTAAGCCAACACCAGTGGTGAGTACTTTGACATATGTAGCTGGAGGACATTCCTAGCAATTGTCCTTATTTAGTTTAACAGAATTTGTTCCAACTTAACAAGTGTATTAAAAGTACACTGGTCTTGTTTTTTTATGCGTTATTAATTTTTATTTTTACCCCATTTATTTCCCCCAATTTCGTGGTATCCAATTGGTAGTTACAGTCTTGTCTCATCGCTGCATCTCCCGTATGAACTCGGGAGAGGCGACGGTCGAGAGCCGTGCGTGCTCTGAAACACAACCCAGCCAAGCCGCACTGCTTCTTGACACAGTGCCCGCTTAACCCGGAAGCCAGCCGCACCAATGTGTCGGAGGAAACACCTGGCGGCCGTGTCAGCGTGCATCGCGCTCAGCCCGCCGCAGGTGTCGCTAGAACGCGATGGGACAAGGACATCCCTGCTGGCCAAACCCTCCCGTAACCCGGGCAACGCTAAGCCAATTGTGCACTGCCCCATGGGTCTCCCGGGCGCGGCCGGCTGCGACAGAGCCTGGACTCGAACCAGGATCTCTAGTGGCACAGCTAGCACTGCGATGCAGTGCCTTAAACCACTCGGGAGGCGCACTGGTCTTATTCTGAATGTGTAAACGTAATATTTCTGCAACCTGTCAGATGTTTTCCTTCCTTGTGCAGTTGTATAAAATCAGTATTTTCTGGCTTACTGTATACTCATTTAATATACTTTCCATTACAACCACCATCTGCTATAATTGTGTTCATAGAGCAACTAATAACTCAGTTCAGTGAATCTGGATGTTTTTACTCACCAGTCTTCTCTGAACCCCAGTAGCCTGTGGCTCTTTCTGTAGGGTCTCTGGTCTACCGGAGCTCACCACATACCAACCCCGTTTGTGCTTTGAAGCTATCCACTGGCCGTGGTTGAAACAAAATTAGTTATTAGTCATCCGCAGTCTGCTTTCAAACAAACCTTGCTTGCCATTAAGGGAAACTGATTGCACCAAGCCAACTGGAAATTGAATTTCTAGATGAGGTTGATGTTCATCCCTAAGAACCGTCCTCACTCTCCTTTCAAACTGTAGCTGGAATTTCCCTCCAACTGCTGGTTGTGTTGTGAGACTAGTTATCAGTTCTTTCACACCTGTCAACATAGGTTTTATTCTCTGCCTTTCTCCCCTCTGACATGAGACATTGTTCAGTCCACACTTTCGCTGAAATGCTTTGGAACAGATATGGAATATCTTTGGAACAGATATATAATGCAGATATTGGTCTGTGGATGCTTGACATATCCCATTTTGGGGGATGGTTGAATGTGCAGAGGAAGTATTTCATCCTGGAGCATCAAAGCCTTTTAAGCAAAGAGCTCTATCCTTTAATTGTGACAGCTGGATCGGCTTTGCCTTCATGAATTCCTCTTCTGAGCATTGCTGTAAGATTGTCAAACCTCCAACAGATGACATGGCACAGGATTTACACCGACACTTCTCCGATATAACCCAAAAAGGTAGTACAGGTTTTTGACAATGATGATAACAGCCTTGTTTTTGCACAGCCGTGTAAGTCCGTTGGATATGTGCTACCTTTTTCATCTTACATCTTACATAATAATAATAATATATAATATATGCCATTTAACAGACGCTTTTATCCAAAGCGACTTACAGTCATGTGTGCATACATTCTACGTATGGGTGGTCCCGGGAATCGAACCCACTACCCTGGCATTACATCTAATTATTTTTATTGGGAAACAAAAGTCCTCAGGAATGTATTTTTAGGTTTTATAAAGAACAGAACCCAGCTGCATGCATTATCAAATTAGAGCACCAACAAAGTTAGAGCAAGGAATAATGGTAATTTTCTCTCGTTGGTTTTGTGCGTCGTTTCTCTGTAGCAAACGAGAGCACTTACATCGATCTGGAAGACTGGATGCTTTGCTCTCAAACAAGTGCAAAGGCTGTTTGTTTTGGCATGAATAGACACACAGTCCCATTTTAAATTCCTCATTCTGTTGAATTCTTACAGCTTCCGTCTTGCACTTGCTGTGTGCCTGCTCCCACTCTGCAGGCTGCCTGACACTGCGTCACTTTCTCTGACCGTGTCAGAGACTTGTTTTAAATGGAAAGATGGACTCTTAACAGTTGACCCACTCATTTATAGACTAGGTTTGTATAGATGTTACCAGATACATGCATCTCTCATTGGTAAAGACAACTTTGCCAACCACCCATTAAACTGACCGAGACAAAAGATGAACATTGATGAAAATCATTTGGGCAGTAATGGTCTTTTTGAGGAATCAAGATCAGCATTCTTCGGAAGCCGTGTCGGTTTGACGTCAACACTTGGACAAAGCATTGGATTTGTCTTTCAGAGTTATCAAAAAGGAAGGGGTGCTTTTTATCCCCCGCCCTCCTGATTGTGTTGGTGTCTCTGTCTAGATTTTGGTGTTTTTATTTGTGTCCGTCAGTGTCCCCAGAAAATGCAATCACCATGACTCACCTCTGGATTTTCTTCATCCCAGGCAGTAAAATACTGTATCTCCTGTATCACTCTCAAACAATGTCCTCTTCATTTCCTATACAAGGAGCCCAATCACATCCAAGCTGCCCAACTCCATCCACTTCTTATAATTAAACACTTTATCCTGGGCAGTCGGGATCCACATCTCTTTACAGGAGACTGGGCCCTGTCCACGTCCCACTGATAACACCATCCAACCGAGCCATAACAACAGGACTGAGGTTTATGTGCCATGGTATAGGATCTTCGACTTCAGATATTAAGAAACCATCTCATCGTTGTTAAATACTTAGCTGTGAGTCGAGGCCCAATTTAGACACAGACAAAATATCTCCTATCCAATAGCAGGCAGAATGTGAGTTGTTGCTCTGCATAACGACCAGCTGATAAAGTGACTTGACTCGCCAGAGGAGTCTTGTGAATGAGACGATAACAATTGGATAGCAGTCAGCTGTGGCTCATTTGGCACAGCTGTGAGAGAATTATGTTTACTGTTTATGCCTTGTCTTCCTGGATGCCCTCAGCATGTGTTCATTGAGTACCTAACGTCCCCTTGCCATTGTAAAACCAGTCAATCCAACAGCGATTGAGACAGAAGAAGGATCTAAACCAGGGTTGCCCACTCTGTCAATGCTTGTTTACACCTGCTTCACCCACATCTCAATCAATTAGTGCATTACAATTTGCTCTTGACTTGCTCTACCAACTTTGCAGTTTAAATTCCTTTCATTTATTATTAGCACTTTGCCTGGGTATGACTTTCTAGTTGATGTTGGTTGTCTCTCCTCTCTTCCAGACTATAGTGGATTGCTTTGAGGAGAAGAGCTGTCCTGTGACTCAGCGTCTGAAACTCTTCTTCTGCTGCCAGGCTCCTCCCAGGTGGGCTGTCCAGGTAACACCCCCTCATTAGACCGTCACCGCTTCATTGGGTTTCTGATTTATGCTGATTGACTTTGAACTGATTTTGTTCCACTATGAATGTTAACTTCCTGTTGAGAGCCGACTCACTGTAACTGAGGTACCACACAGCAATGTCTTTCATCAAAGCTTTGACTTATGACTTGACCCATTGTAAGTCATGGCCATGATTTAAAAATAAACATGTGTCAGGTTTATATGAGTGATCCCTAAGTCAGGAGAAAAGGATGGGATCCATCCGCTGGGGGGTGGGGGAGACTCTCTTTGAACTCCTACACATTTGAACAAGGATGCTGGGCCTCGCTCCGGTGTTGTAACTGTGTCCTCTTGACCTCCTGCCTGAGGTCCACTAACGCCTTGTCCTCAGAGGAGTCTCATCCATCACCACAGGGCTGGTCATATGTGAGTAGGTAGTGCGTCAGAGCCCTGATCTAATCTGGACAATAAGACAATATATCTGTCAGGCTCAAGCTCTGTGTCAGCGCAGGCTGCTTTCAAGCCAAAGGCCACCTGATGGCCACCTCCACTCTAGGATGGCCACTAAAACAGTACACCCATGTCCTTCATCATCTACCAGACAGCCCCTCAGCGTAGGAGCTTCACCAACCAGGTAGTTTATATATGGTGACGCAAGTAAGGCTCATCTGTTTTTATCTGTGTACATATTCTGGGAGATGAAGTAAGTGAGTGAGTATTTTTGTTAGTCCATATTTGTAGCTTTCAGAAAGATAATTTGTCAACCGTGGATGTTTATTTTGTGTTGACTGTGCCATTCCTGGCACATAGTCAGTTTCTTCTTCCTCTCGCTACATAGAAATGACAGCGTCTGTCAGCTAAGGTGTTTTGAGCAGTGACATTTGCTTACATGTTCAGCTTGTTGGAAAGGTTTCCCCTTTTAATTAACCATTTGCTGTTGTCTAAAGCCAATGCTCCTCAATACAATCAGTCAATACAATGTTTACCTTGGCAGATTGGGAGACCCACAAACAGACATAAAGCGGGGGAGAGAGAGATTGACAGGTACTGTCCAACAGATGAGGGAGGAAGAGATATGGAGAGGGAGATTGACAGGGACTGCCCAACAGATGAGGGAGGAAGAGATATGGAGAGGGAGATTGACAGGTACTGTCCAACAGATGAGGGAGGAAGAGATATGGAGAGGGAGATTGACAGGGACTGCCCAACAGATGAGGGAGGAAGAGATATGGAGAGGGAGATTGACAGGGACTGCCCAACAGATGAGGGAGGAAGAGATATGGAGAGGGAGATTGACAGGGACTGCCCAACAGATGAGGGAGGAAGAGATATGGAGAGGGAGATTGACAGGGACTGCCCAACAGATGAGGGAGGAAGAGATATGGAGAGGGTGATTGACAGGGACTGCCCAACAGATGAGGGAGGAAGAGATATGGAGAGGGAGATTGACAGGGACTGCCCAACAGATGAGGGAGGAAGAGATATGGAGAGGGAGATTGACAGGGACTGCCCAACAGATGAGGGAGGAAGAGATATGGAGAGGGCGATTGACAGGGACTGCCCAACAGATGAGGGAGGAAGAGATATGGAGAGGGAGATTGACAGGGACTGCCCAACAGATGAGGGAGGAAGAGATATGGAGAGGGCGATTGACAGGGACTGCCCAACAGATGAGGGAGGAAGAGATATGGAGAGGGAGATTGACAGGGACTGCCCAACAGATGAGGGAGGAAGAGATATGGAGAGGGAGATTGACAGGTACTGTCCAACAGATGAGGGAGGAAGAGATATGGAGAGGGAGATTGACAGGGACTGCCCAACAGATGAGGGAGGAAGAGATATGGAGAGGGAGATTGACAGGGACTGCCCAACAGATGAGGGAGGAAGAGATATGGAGAGGGAGATTGACAGGGACTGCCCAACAGATGAGGGAGGAAGAGATATGGAGAGGGAGATTGACAGGGACTGCCCAACAGATGAGGGAGGAAGAGATATGGAGAGGGAGATTGACAGGGACTGCCCAACAGATGAGGGAGGAAGAGATATGGAGAGGGCGATTGACAGGGACTGCCCAACAGATGAGGGAGGAAGAGATATGGAGAGGGAGATTGACAGGGACTGCCCAACAGATGAGGGAGGAAGAGATATGGAGAGGGAGATTGACAGGGACTTGAGGGAGGAAGAGATATGGAGAGGGAGATTGACAGGGACTGCCCAACAGATGAGGGAGGAAGAGATATGGAGAGGGAGATTGACAGGGACTGCCCAACAGATGAGGGAGGAAGAGATATGGAGAGGGTGATTGACAGGGACTGCCCAACAGATGAGGGAGGAAGAGATATGGAGAGGGCGATTGACAGGGACTGCCCAACAGATGAGGGAGGAAGAGATATGGAGAGGGAGATTGACAGGGACTGCCCAACAGATGAGGGAGGAAGAGATATGGAGAGGGAGATTGACAGGGACTGCCCAACAGATGAGGGAGGAAGAGATATGGAGAGGGAGATTGACAGGGACTGCCCAACAGATGAGGGAGGAAGAGATATGGAGAGGGAGATTGATTGAGGGAGGAAGAGATATGGAGAGGGAGATTGACAGGGACTGCCCAACAGATGAGGGAGGAAGAGATATGGAGAGGGAGATTGACAGGGACTGCCCAACAGATGAGGGAGGAAGAGATATGGAGAGGGAGATTGACAGGGACTGCCCAACAGATGAGGGAGGAAGAGATATGGAGAGGGAGATTGACAGGGACTGCCCAACAGATGAGGGAGGAAGAGATATGGAGAGGGAGATTGAGGGAGAGAGTGTAAAAGAGGATACATCGCACAGGCTCCATTGTAACAGCAGCAAACAGCAGTACAGCTGGAATTGAAGGCACCCTTTTATTTCCGCCTGGGGAATTGAAAGTGCAAGAAAGGCAGAGAATCGTGGGGCCTTGATTGTGCATTTTCTCCTCAGCAAGAGGCATGTAACTATGGCCATGCCTGCTCACAGAGGAGTTGTGTTGGGAGAGGAGGGACAGGGAGATGGGTTCTGATATCCGATATTGTAGGTCAGGGTTCCCCAACTCTCGTTTGCTGTTCGCAGTGATTTTATCTGATCTCCCAAGTTTTCTGAGCAAAAAAAAAAACATTTTGTTTTATTGTTGAACATAATGTAAAAACACCAGCAAATCAGCTTCTGAGTGATTTTAATTTCGGAAATCTGTTCCAAAGTATTCCCACGCATAATAGAGATGTGATCGTCAGGGTGGAAAATTAACGTTTTGGTCCACCAGCCACTGTGGTAGGTAGATTAAAACATCTACCATGCCCTGGGCTCGTGAAGCGCTACTGGAGCTAAATCGGAGGGGGCGAAAAGGCAGATGCTCCAGCCTTCTGGAAACTCGTTTCAGTCAAATTAGGCACCCTCATACTTTAGCCTGTGTGCGTAGTGTCGTGTCTTTACTATCATTAAATTGAAGACTTAGTTTTATCAAAGATTCTCTGTAATTAGTATTACGCGATTAGACTGATTAATCATGTAACAGTAATTAACTAGGAAGTTGGGGCACCAAGGAAAATATTCAGATTACAAGGTTATAATTTCCCAATGTAACCTTTCAGATATTTTCATATCTGATCCATAGTCTTCTGATTAATTAATTATTTACTTTACCCCACGTTAGTCTCATTCCAAGCGTCGGAAATTGTTGGTTATCTGCACGAACCCAGTCTTCACTATGATTCGCCCATACATAAATTGTCTTAAATCATTTATTTATTACTAAGTCATTCACAGAAATGCATAAACAAAACAACAAAGTAAATATGGCAACAAGAAATGATAGGAGAATGTGCCCTAGTGGGCTAAACCGGCATCGCGGCTTGGTGGACACAACGGGGAGTATAGGTCAGCTGAGAAGTCACTACAGAGTTGATAATTATAACAATTGAAATTCTAATCCTTTGCACATGAATGCTCACTCATTCGGGAACAATTGCAATCAATCAATATATTTACGCTCAGTCTGTCGTCTTTATTGCTGGTGAAAAGTTTGTTTATTTTGTAGAATTGTCCGTCATCTCTCTCTCTCTGTCTGTTGTGGTTAGAGTGGATTGTTCAGAGTGACATTCCTTCATTCGTTATAGAATGGATGTTTCGGCGGTTGTCGTTCATTCACGTTCAATGATACCGAATTCCTAGCTGCAGACTAGTAATTAATATCAAAGACTTGTTCTTATTCTGTCGGTATTGATAGTCTAAGAGTTTAAACACGTGGTATGGTTAAAAGATTCAGCAATTGGTCTGCAACCTTTGTACTCCCGTGATTGAGAGAAACATGGTCTGGTGATAATTTCTCGAAGTTTGGTTTTATTCAGAATTGCAGAAAAGGGCTGTCCTAGGATGCCTGACCCTAACTTGGCTCAGGGGCGGTCCTCTGATTTAGTTAAACTCAAAAGGGAATTGGAATTCCCTTCATTAAACGGTCCAAAATCACATTGTAAATTTGTGTAAACAGTATCATTACTCACTCATTCATCTTATACAACAATTAGATGTAAACCTCATATCTGAGGCTATTATATAAACAGCATTATGGTAATGTGGCCACACAGTCTCCCATAAGCTTCCCCAAGTTGTAACAAACGGACCAGTTCATAGCTGGATTCTTCACCGATCTTTTATACTTTCTCTGGAACATGAAATTTGTTCGGATCTTAAGTTCTGTGAGGTGGAAGAAACTCCTTTGTTCTCTATGAAAATAGAGACTCACTCTCTCTTATACTGTGTGGCCATGTGGCAGGGTCTTCTCCTCAGGAATTTATGACCCCTCTCTGAACACAGCAGCCTAGTTGAAGGAGGAAAGGGGGAGGCAGGGAGAGGGGGATGGGGCTTGCTGTACCCAAAGAGGGTACGTCATGACAGTAGTTAATAAGATTGAGTAAGTAAACAATTTGTCCACAAATCTACCCACATGTCTGCAAATAGTTGATGATAAGTTAATGCTATAATGCAGTTATTTTGTTAGATACTTTTCCCTCTTAGCTAAAATTGTGTTGGAAAAAATATGATTTTAGCTCTCGCTAGCCGTTCAGCACGAACAATGGTATCCCTACTCTCCCTATCGCCCAGCAGTATTCAGATTTGGTTGATTAATTACCTCAGCTGGCCCTTAGCGCTGTCCGCCGTGGGTAAACAAACCCGCCCCAGTTACGTCTCTCTCCTTGCTCTTTAACTGTTTACTCTCGTGGGAATTGGCTTATATGGATAGGGCTAAATTGAAATGTTTCTTACAGAAGACTTATAAAAAACATATGCATAACCATGGTAGCAATTGAAAGGGAACAGTTTTGAGGGTTATGGGATAATTAGATGAGGAAACAATAGTTCAGCTGACACAAGACTGAATCCAAACATTACACTATTGATTTTGTGAATTTTACATTTATTGGCTGGGCGGGGATGCAGAGATTTACATTTTGAAGGTAGGCCTAAAGATTTTAAGGCAAAATAACCCTATCAAAATGAAAATCTCCTTAAGAGGTAATATGTCAGGCATATTGGGTCAAAATGTATGGTAGCCTATTGTATATATAATATATAACGAAAATTTTCACAATGATTCTTTAGTTGTGGACACTGTAAATAGTTTGATGTGAATGCCATAATGTAGTTATTTTGTTAGATCTCCCTATTAGCTAAACATAGTTTATTTTACACAATTGCTGTCGTGCTAGCTGTTCGGTCCAAATATGGCATTGAATCATGGGGATTTGTTGCACTATGCAGATGTTGCCTCACTCCGAGGCACATTTTGCTAGGCAACCCCCTTGGTACTTGCTACCAAATGTTTGTTCCAAGAAACTAAATAAATACTGCACTCTGACACACAAAATATCTTTGCTTGGTTCATGATATTGTTAGATAAGGCAAGGAAAGTGAATTTCAGAATGTGATATAGTTTTATTGGGATTTGAAGCTGTTGTTGGTAAGTAATGAATCTGCTAGCTTCTGACAAACTAATCATCCTTTTTAAGGAGAGACTTGTAAAAATTCATAACAATAGTCTCCCTCCTTTCCCAACCCCCCAGCAGTATTCAGATTTGGCTCGTTAATTACCTCAGCTGAGCCTTAGTGCTGTCTGCCGCGGGTAAACAAACCCGCCCTAGTTACGTCTCGGCCATGCTCTTTAACCCTTTCACTCGTGGGAATTGGCCTATATGGATGGGGCTACATTTAAATGTTTCCTACAGAATAAATATGAAAATGCATAACCATGGTAGCAATTGAAAGGGAATAGTTTTGAGATTATGGGGAAATTATTAGACCAAAGGTGAGGACACAACAATTCACAAGACTGAATCCAAACATTACACTATTGGTTTTGTGAATTTTACATTTACTGTACTATTCGCTGCATTTATTGATAATGAAATCTGAAAATACTCTGGATACATTCAGTAACATGATAAGAATATTTCTGGAAAATGTACTGTAGGTGTAACATAAGACAAAAAAATTACAAGGGTTTGAGTGAGAGGACTAACTTGGTCTCTCCAAGTGGTCACACACCTCTCCAAAGTTTTCGAAGTTCCTAACTTAAAAAAAAAAAAAACGTCTAGCTGTGCTGTTGAGGAACGAGATCAAGCACACTTGTAATTCTATTTGGAACACAACCCTGCATCCCCGCCCTCACACAAACACTGTTTGTTTTTATCGCTATCCAAAAACAGCCCATTGTAAATCACAGTCTGGGTCTGGTGGGCATCATTTGAAAGCCTGTTCTATAACAGATCGTCATTTTGGTGCTCATAGAAAGGAGTCATGAGTGCATTCAGGTGTGTGTGCCGCGACAAATGTTCTTCACAATAGATCCACAGCCTCATTCTGTTCAGAACAAGCAAGGGTATGATGCCATGGGCAGATTGGCCATCTGGCAATTCTGGAAAATACCAGAAGAGCCGGACCATCTTTTATTGATGTGGGCTGGTCGATGAAAATGTATGATAAAACAAAAAACATATACTGTGTATATATACCCTGAGTATACCGAACATTACGAACACCTTCCTCATATTGAGTTGCACCCCCCTGCCCAGAACAGGCTCAATTTGTCGGGGCATGGACTCGACAAGATGTCAAAAGCATTCCACAGGGATGCTGGCTCATGTTGACTCAAATGCTTCCCACAGTTGTGGCAAGTTGGCTGTATGTCCTTTGGCTGGTGGACCATTCTTAATACACACGGGAAACTGTTGAGCGGGAAAAACCCAGCGGCATTGCAGTTCTTGACACAAATCAAATCTAACTTTATTTGTCACATGCGCCATATACAACAGGTGTAAATTCTTACTTAATCAACCAACAATGCAATTCAAGAAAGAGTTAAGAAAATATTTACCAAATAAACTAAAGTTTTTAAAAAAGTAACACAATGAAATAACAAGGCTATATTCAGGGGGTAACCTATGTCCTCCCCTTCATCTACACTACACCAGCCCTTTCTCACTCTGAGTCAATATGCAAGCCGAGCTTTACCGTTCATTTTTTTAAATATTTTTTTACATTACTTAAAAAACATAAGTATATGCAACATTAACCAATTGAAAAACAGTTTTGTAGCAATAAGGTTTGTTCAGTAGGTTATAGGCCCAATACATTATCACTGCATATTGGCTATGCTTGAATTGCCCTGCCAATGTTCTTCTCAGACCATTTTGAAAATATATAACAAAAATATAAAGTATATGATCGCACTGGTAAAGGATCATTTATTCTATTACTTGTGAGCATAATAATTATATGATTATTTTTCACTGGACTGATGCCGCATGCACGAATTCATGTTACTCTTATTACCAGAGAAAGTGAAATATTCCTCTGAAAAAACACACACCGCTCATAACAACAACGCAAGCTTATCGAAACACTTTGCTGTTCTCATTCATTGCAACTGCAGTGGAAGTAGGAAAAACACACATTTTATGGCTCATAAAAGTGTTGAACAAACCGTTGACACTGCTGAATAACAACTCAATCATGAACTCACTCGTAAAAACAGCAGCTCTTTGCTTTATTCGTTGAGTCTCTGGTCATGGTTTTAAGTTTTGAAACCTCACAGTATCAGCTTTGCTGTGCATTCAAGGTATCTTTTTAGTCTATGGCTCGAGGAAACCATTCAGACATAGTGATCTGAGCTATCGGATTGGCCAGCGGTAGGCCTATACGACAGGAAAAGGAGGGCCGAGCACGCCCCCCATTTTCATCGATGGGGCTGTAGTGGAGCAGGTTGAGAGATTCAAGATCCTTGGTGTCCACAGCACCAACAAACTATCATGGCACAAACACACCAAGACAGTCGTGAAGGGGGCATGACAACACCTTTCCCCCTCAGGAGACTGAATAGATTTGGCAGGGGTCCTCAGATCCAGTTCTACAGATGCACCATCAAGAGCACCCGACTGGTTGCATCACCGCCTGGTATGGCAACTGCTCGGCCTCCGACCGCAAGGCGTTAGAGGGTAGTGCGTAAGGCCAGTACATCACTGGGACCGAGATTCCTGACATCCAGGACCTCTATACCAGGCGGTGTCAGAGGAAGGGCCTACAAATTGCCAAAGTCTCCGGCCACCATAGTCATTGACTGTTCTCTCTGCTACCGCACGGCAAGTGGTACCGGAGCTCCAAGTCTAGGTCCAAAAGGCTTCTTAACGTCTTCTACCCCCAAGCCATAACACTGCTGACCAGCTAATCAAATGGCTACCCTGACTATTTGCATTGTCCTCCCCACCCCCCTTACGCTGCTGCTACTCGCTATTTATTATCTATGCATAGTTACTTTAACCCTACCTACATGTAGAAATGACCTCAACCAACCTGTACCGCCACACATTGACTCGGTACCGGTACCCCCTGTATGTAGCCTCATTGTTTTATTGAAAATGATTCAAAATGGGGACACTTTGCCTAGCCTGCGCTAGGGCTGCTAAATGAATGCAAGAGGAGTGACACAATTTCCCTAGTTAATATTGCCTGTTAACATTAACTTATTTTAACTAAATATGCAGGTTTAAAAATATATATACTTCTGTGTATGGATTTTAAGAAAGGCATTGATGCTTTAGATACATTCGTGCAACGATTGTTGTTTTGTAAAATCACCCGTTTGGCGAAGTAGGTTGTGATTCGATGGTAAATTAACAGGCACCGCATTGATTATATGCATCGCAGGACAAGCTCGTTAACCTAGTAATATCATCAACCATGTGTAGTTAACTAGTGATTATGTGAAGATTGATTGTTTTTTATAAGATAAGTTTAATGCTAGCTAGCAACTTACCTTGGCTCCTTGCTGCACTCGCATACAGGTGGTCAGCCTGCCACGCAGTTTCCTCGTGGAATGCAATGTAATCGCCGTCCAAAAATGACGATTACCGATTGTTATGAAAACTTGACATCGGCCCTAATTAATCGGTCAACCTCTGGTCTGGAGGAAACCTGGCACCATCCCTACGGTGATGCATGGTGGTAGCAGCATCATGCTGTGGGGATGTTTTTGCAAATATGGCCCCCCGGCCAAAACCGGTTTTCGCTTTGTCATTATGGGGTATTGTGTGTAGATTGATGTGGGGGATAATGTAATACATTTTAGAATAAGGCTGTAAATGTGGAAAATGGGAAGGGGTCTGAATACTTTTCAAATGCACTGTAGGATGTGTATGGAAAAATAAATGTTTAAACATTTCTTGGTCGACCAAGATAATTTTTTGTTGTTGTCGGGAACAGCCCTAATGTCTTATCATCATCTTGTGCAAATTTATGAATGTTCTAATAAATTCAATACATTTAGTTAATTTCCTACTAAGTTCAGAAATGTTTGCTTCCACTGGGAAGCCAAAAAGTTCCCAAACTGGAGATTTTAAACGATGATTGAGGATCCTCCAATTATGGTTTGTCCACCCCAGCACTCGCCTTCGTACAGAACTACTTTCCAGCTGCACCCCAAAAGGATAGTTTGAAATGCGGCAATTAAGATTTGAATTTGGATTACTATGTATGCATAGGCTCTTGTTGTTTTAACGGAATAGCCTACAATGTTCTTTCAGCTTAGATTTACTCCGATTTACATACAACACAGTGTAGCCATAGCCTACAGGCCTAGTGCTTACATTTTTGTGTATATATTCTTTATGTATTCATTCGGGTTCACAGTGCAGACCCAACCCTGTACCACCATTATACACCTAATTTCTACTGGTGTGGTTGTTTAAAGGTTCAGTGCATTGAAAAACATGATTTTGCAGTGTTTTATATACTGTATTTCCACACTGAGGTTGTAGTAATACTGTGAAATTGTGAAAATGATGATGATGCCATTTTTGTGTAAGAGCTGAAATTTCAGCTTGTTTTGGTGGGATGGGGTTTTGGTCTGTCTGATGACATCACCAGTCGGGAAATTTGTTAATAGACCAATAAGAAAGAGTTCCAAACCAAAGAGTTCCAAACCTTTCTGCCAATAACAGCTAGTTTTCAGTTTTCCCCTCCCCACTCAGACCACTCCCAGACAGTCCTAGCATAATTATTGCTTGAGAAATTGCTCTTTGCTAAGAAGCTATTTTTGTTTCCTTTTAACCAATTGTATTTAAAACCAATCACAAGAAGGTACTTAAATGTTACCCAGAAATGATTTGATATTGAGGTAAAAACGGCAGCATTGGACCTTCAAAACCTAGTTGTGCTATCCCATGTCTGAACAGCTCTCCTATCTCCCATCTCCAGAAGCAGCTGGCCAACCTGCTGACGGACCTGGGCTGCACCAGCTCAGTCCTGCTAATCTACGAGAAGCTGGAGCTGTGGGAGGATGCTGTCATCTGCCTGGAGAGGATGGGCCAACATGGCAAGGTACAACACAGCCATTATTACCACCAGAAAAACTGTGACTTCCCTTCTCAGGCGCATTTAATACTCATTGTGTTACACAACAGTCAAAGGACCTTCTTCATACTAAACATGGGCACCATCACCACACAAAACACTCGAGAGAAGCTCATCTTGCCCACACTTGAAGAACAGTGAATATCACCGCTCTTTCCATCTACCCTGTTACCTAGCTATCTCGCTCTGCTCCCTACTCCCTCCTTCTCTCCTCCCTCCCCGTCTATCAGTCTGTCTGTCTTTAGTGCGCACCTGTTTATGCACTCATTTGTGTTCTCGGGCATTCCAGCTGTCAGACAAATCAGTCCCAGGGAGATCTGGCTCTGTGTCTCTGGCGTTATTATTAACCTGTCTGGCCCCCAGGGCCCCCCTGGGACTCACACACTCCCAGATAGACAGAAATATAGCATGTTTGGGTTGGATCACTCTCTGAGTCCCCCTATCCTTCAGTCAGTGTCCTCTTGGTGGCGCTGATTTGAACGTTCTCTTTTATCTCTTGATGGTGAAACAACAGGCTGTGGAAATACAGGTCACAAGGATAGCCGGCAGAACCAACGGCATTGGTTTTAGACTGTTTTCCACAGAGGCAGACAGTAAAGAATCAAAGATGTGGACATATGGCAGCTGTTTGTTTTTGTTGGTCCTCCTTTTTGATAGCGGATCGTTTTCATTTTCTTTTCTTTTTTGCTGGAAAAGTCTCAATGTTTACACAGGTGTTTTTTGTTGTTGTTTTTTTTCTCGCCCAACCTGCAAGGGCTCTCGGTTCAGAATTGACCGAGGTAATGAAGCAGAGCAAGAATAAAGAGCCAGAGGTTAGGCAACCTCCTCTCTTGCACCTGTCAGACGATGTTCTGTCACGTCCTAGCAGAATGGTGGCGTGCCACACCAGGTAGAGGTCGAACTATTAGGAATTTTTCAACGCCGATACCGATTTATTGGAGGACCAAAAAAATATAAACAGTGGGGCAAAAAAGCATTTAGTCAGCCACCAAATTGTGCAAGTTCTCCCACTTAAAAAGATAAGAGAGGCCTGTAATTTTCATATGCAGTTTAAAAAAAATATATAGTGTGTATTGATTTTAAGAAAGGCATTGATGTTTATGGTTAAGTACATTGGTGCAACGATTGTGCTTTTTTTTTTCGCGAATGTGCTTTTGTTAAATCATTACCCATTTGGCGAAGTAGGCTGTGATTCGAGTTAACAGGCACCGCATTGATTATATGCAACGCTGGACAAACTACTTAAACTAGTAATATCATCAACCATGTGTAGTTAGCTAGTGATTATGTTCGGATTGATTGTTTTTTACAAGGTAAGTTTAATGCTAGCTAGCACCTTACCGTGGCTCCTTGCTGCACTCGCGTAACAGAAGGTCAGCCTGCCACGCAGTCTCCTCGTGGATTGCAATGTAATCGGCCATAATCGACATCCAGAAATGCAGATTACCGATTGTTATGAAAACTTGAAATCGGCCATAATTAATCTGCTATGCTGATTAATCGATCAACCTCTAACACCAGGCCAAGAAGAGAATCTTGTAACACTGTCCCCCATCTTGCTGTGGTTATGAAATGTGGTTCTGAAAGTCATTGATGAAACCAGTGCCAGATTTGTCACAAATGCTCTGAGGATGTTTTGAACCATTACGCAATGGACATCTGGTTAATTGTCAGTAAGATTCTCGCTGAAGTATTTTCTTTCCCCTTGTCCTTTTAGTGATCGACCTGTTTAAGTGACCTCTCAGCATGATTCACACGGTTCTTTTTCATAAATTCTCTGTAATGGCTAATATCACCACATCAATCTCTCTGGATCAGCGGGGCTTGGCTTGGACAGATTGAGCAGAAATGAGAATTCTACACACACGCATGCATGCCAGCACACACACATACCAGTGCTCCCTCCAGCTGACCCGTACTTAGCTGCTGCTCACAGTCCCAACCCTGAATGCGAGTCCTGCAGGCCATTGTGCTCCGTTAGTGAATTACAGCTGGTTTTGTCTTCCAGGCTGATTACAGACGTGCATTCTGGTCAATATAATAAGTCCTCCACACTAAAACCATGCACTTTGGCCCCGGTCAGTACTCCATGTAACATGATCAAAAAGGCTAGACAATCCATTTGTCTGGAGAAGACTTGGGTGGATTCCAGCCGGTAGTCTCTTTGTACTAAACGTGCTGTTCCTGCTCTCGGTGTGTCTGAATGCATGCTGAATGTGATTGAGCCTGACCTGGCCGCACCCTGAGAAAAAAAAGAATGTAACTAAAATAGAGAAACAGAGGAAATAGGAGAGAGGGAGACCTGCATTAAGTCGATTTCTGTTGAATTCGTATGGTAGCTCTTGAGTTGAGAATGTAATTGTTGTATTACACCAGCCTTATGTATGAGCCATCTGTGTAAACCTTACATGGAAATAAACAAGATGAAACATTGAACAACACTTATATGGTATAATCCAGGACAAAATGGCCACATTTGAAATAAATGTATGGTATTGACAAACGTTTAAAGCACCTCTGTTTCACAAATGGGACAGTAAATCAGATATGAATATCCCGGGACATGCAGTTCAGACAGAGAACCCATTTAGAGAGTAATATGTTCGCGTACAGAACTCATGAATGTTGTTCAATTTCTAGAAATATTCCAAACCTGATTGGATTCCCTGCGATGTGCTACCGCATCATGGAAAATTACTCTCCCCTTAACAAAATGTGTCATGGCCCCCATAGTAAGACAGGCCCCATTTATAAAAGCGACAGATATAGCCAAAGGGTGCTTCCACTCTACCCTTAAGCAAGGGTCAGTGAGTTCAGAGAACTCCTTATGTGGTTTTCCCAGCACAATAAGGGTGTCTGTACTTGGAGGAGTACAGAATCCCTCCTTTTCTCTCCCTCTACCTGCTCTTTCTCTCTTTTATGGAGGAGCATGCTGGGGGTTCTAACTGGTGGGCCATTCTCCAAGTTTATTAAAATCCAATTCACAATCACCCTTTTTTTTTCATTTCCCCCAGAAAATCGACTGAAATGCTTCTACTGAAAGTCATTCTCCAGTGAAATGCACATAGTCTGTCTGTCTTATTTCCTGGTGAGAGCGTGTCAAGTGTGCGTGGTCATAAGAGCGCTTTCTAATCAATTAGCCTAATTCTTAACCAGCAGTTGGCTGTAGGAGTGCCCAATTGATTTTGTGAATATAACCTTCCTAATATGATTTTTATCTGTCACGCCCTGGTCGAAGTATTTTGTGTTTTTCTTCATGTATTTGGTCAGGCCAGGGTGTGACATGGGTTTTTGTATGTGGTGTGTAGCTTAGTGGGGTTGTAGCTTAGTGGGGTGTTCTAGGAAAGTCTATGGCTGTCTGAAGTGGTTCTCAATCAGAGGCAGGTGTTTATCGTTGTCTCTGATTGGGAACCATATTTAGGCAGCCATATTCTTTGGTTGTATTGTGGGTGATTGTCCTGAGTGTTTTGATGTCCTTGTTAGATGTTAGTTGACACATGTATAGGCTGTTTCGGGTTTCGTTTATTGTTTTGTAGTGTTCGTGTTTAGTCGTGTTTTACGTTTGTTTAAATAAACATGGATCACAATCGACACGCTGCAGTTTGGTCCGACTCTCCTTCACCATTAGAAAACCATTACATTATCATGGTAATAAAATCTTGCCTGCCTTTCTGGGAAACAGTCAGACGTTTTCCCTCTTTCCTGGGTGTGCAGCACCCCTCCAAATAACTGAATGGCGTTAACTATAGGATTCACTGCAGTAACGATGACTGAAACTGTTAAAAATATTTGTTAAAGGGATCAGGCTCTTCTGTCAGCGGAGGGGGTGTGGTCTGGAAAAGGCCATGGAAGCCCACTTCTTTTTGACCAGCAGCACTAGTGTGCTGATGTGATGGCCCCTAAGGACAATATTGATATTTGAAGGAAAATCTAATGGATTTTCATTTTTAAATGGGCTGTAAATTGTTGGCTTGCTCCCTCAGTAGAGGGGGGGAAATGCTTTCTTTCTAATATAAATGCACATGTCTTCGAAGATACGTTTTCCCTTGTTGTACTATATAGTATAGTGGGATCAGCGAAAATACAAATATGTGCAATAGATTGACCAATAGATAAGTCTACAGCAATTTTCTGTCATCGGTAGAGTTGCTGGACTCACCTTACTTTTCTGTGGTGTTAATCCCCTTTTGTCAACCCAGTCTGTGATTTGCAGAGGTCCATGTCCATCTACTACTATTCAAGCTTATACCAAACACACTTTTCGTCCAAACAAATATTCCACTTTGCCAGCCGTATGGTTTTTACGTTGTAATTCCATTTGTTGGAGGTGAGTTCAGGGTTTTGTGGTCTAATGAGTGGTGTGGAAGAGAGGGCTACGGTTACTCCATGAGGTAAAGGAATGCAATGAAAACGCAGAGTCCCTTGCGCCCAAAAGCACTCACCCTGAGTTGTGGGTAGATTGGGACGCTTCGACATGAACAGAGGCACTTCTCAAAGTGAAGGGAAGTGAAACCGGATCTTTATTCTACACTCTCCAAATCAGGGAGTACAGTACTTAAATCAGCTCTTTTGAGAGGTTCGGTGTCTGTTGGCTTGTTTCAACATCTTGATTGAGCTTCCTTTAACTTCTTGGCGCACCCATCCCTTTAGCGGGATCATTTTCGTCAACATCCGCTGAATTGCAGAGCTCCAAATTCAAATTAAATTACTAAAAATATTTATTTTTTCGTGAAATCACAAGTGCAATATAGCAAAACACAGCTTAGCTTGTTGTTAATCCACCTGGCGTATCAGATTTCAAAAAAGCTTTTCGGCGAAAGCAAACCAAGCGTTTATGTAAGGACATCTCTCTCACCAGACAAAACATTACAAACAGCTAGCAGCAAAGTAGATTGGTCACGAAAGTCAGAAAAGCAATAAAAATGAATCGCTTACCTTTGATGATCTTCGGATGTTTGCCCTCACAAGACTCCCAGTTACAAAATAAATGTTTCTTTTGTTCCATAAAGATTATTTTTATATTCAAAATACCTCCATTTGGTTGGTGCGTTATGTTCAGAGGCTTGAGCGGTCACGACGGGGCAGTCGAAAATTTCAAATAGTATCCGTAAAGTTTGTAGAAACATGTCAAACGTTTTTTTTATAATCAATCCTCAGGTTGTTTTTACAATAAATAATCGATAATATTTCAACCGGACCGTAGCTTTTTCAATAGGAGAGAGAGAGAAAATGTCTGCTCCACTCTGTTGGCGCATGCAAAACGCTGCTGGCACCCAGCTATGCATTGACGCAATGTGATCTTTCTCGATAATTTTTGTCTAATGTCTAAAGACTGTTCAGACCATGTGGAAGCCATAGGAAAAGGAATCTGGTTGATATCCCTTTAAATGGAGGGAAGGCATGCAATGGAACAGGGAGCTTTCAAAATAGAAGGCACTTCCTCTTTGGATTTCCTCAGGTTTTCGCCTGCAATATCAGTTCTGCTATACTCACAGACAATATTTTGACAGTTTTGGAAACTTTAGAGTGTTTTCTATCCTAATCTGACAATTATATGCATATTCTGGGCCTGAGAAATAGGCAGTTTCATTTGAGTATGTTTTTCATCCAAACATCAAAATACTGCCCCCTACACTCAAGAGGTTAACCAATGAGTGTATTGTGGTATTCCCAGACCAAATCAAAGCCTGATCATTGTTAGCAGAGAATGTTCAGTGTGCTGGCTCTGAGGGTCTTAAGGAGCAAAGCTCTTTCCCCCTCTCTCCCTGCCTCTCTCTCCTCCCCATTCCCTCTGTTTCACTCCCTCCCTCCTTTCTCGCTCCCTCTCTCCCAGGCAGAGGAGATCCTGCGTAGGGAGCTGGAGAAGGAGTCCCCCAGTCTGTAATGCCTGCTGGGGGACGTGGTGCTGGACCACCAATACTACAACCGGGCCTGGGAGCTGTCGAACCATCGCAGCGCATGCGCCATGCGCTCCAAGGCCCTGCTGTACCTCCGGGCCAAGGACTTCCAGCAGTGTGTGAAGTGCTTCAAGAAGTCACTCCGCATCACCACCATGCAGGTAAACTAACCTCTGATATGGCTAGCTCTGGGTAGGATATTTGAACAATTATTTGAGTCTCTGAAGTGGATTCTTGTCATGTCAGGACTACTCATAGGGTGGAACTCAACTACCTGACCTGCTGGTAACCTCCCTACAAGTGATATTTCCACATTTTTTAACGAATAGATGGATTCAATCAATCATTCAATAGCACTTTAGAGAGTAGGTTGGCACTGTAAAGAGGATAAATCAGGAGTCAGTTTCACCCAGGCCATAGCGGAACAGAGGAAAGGGAAATCATTTCCTGTTTTCCTTCACTCTTCTGCCCTTTGTCCATATTTAATTCAGCAGGTCAGCCAGCAATAGGATGTTTTAATTGAGTTTGTTTTGACATAATGACCCCCTCCATTTTTCAAGGAGTTGTTGAAGTATTGCCACGGAGATATGAGAGCCCTTGTAACCGATCACTCTGGCCATTCTTTGGAGAATGAAGATAAACAGAATATAGGGGAATATACTGTACATGCCAGTCTCCCACCTCCCTTTGATATGAGCAATAAGATGTTGTGGTGAGAGGGGAAAGACACTCGAGTGTGGCTCAGATATCAGAGCTGGGGGGGAAACGAGGGTGAGAGAGCGAGAGGAAAAGAAAGGAAAATAGACGGGGAAGAGGGAAAGAGTCCGGGGGACTGACACCACAGCTGATTTGCATAGATGGGTCCTGCCCGTTAGTTGCAGAGCGGGACCTGCCACTCCCCCCGGGACAGGTGGGCTTTCCTCCAAAGCAAACATACATGCACAGGAGGGACGCAACATGAGCCAACATGGCGTTTGCCCCCCCTCCCCCACACCGTTCCTGTGTGGACCCTGCCAGTGAGCATGGTGGGGAAGTTTTGAACGCAGGACTCTTGAGAAAGTGTGGTAGGCTCAGCACGTTTTTACAGTGGATCAAGGGGGAGAGTTAGCATTTCGCACGAAGATAATACAGGATTCTCACCTGGAATAGAGAAATCTATAAAATGATTTTGCACTCAACATTTAACAGTTTATGATTCCTAAACACTGCTCACTGTGTTTGTCTTGTTTCTACAGCTTGGTGGTTCACCCTAGGCTGTGCCTACTTTGCCCTGGAGGGCTATTAGGGAGCTGCCAGGGCCTTACAGATGTGTGTGTGTGGGACTGGAGCCAGATGTAAGTACATACTATATTACTACAACGCCTTCCTCCCTATGTCAGGCCTTACATCACCACGTACAATGCCTTCAGAAAGTATTCATACCCCTTGACTTATTCCACATTTTGTTGTTACAGCCTGAATTAAAAATTGATTAAATATATTTTTTTCCTCCACACACACTGCCCCATAATGACAGTGAAAACATGTTTTTAGAAATGTTGGCAAATGAACTGCAGAAATATCTCATTTACATATGTATTCACACCAATGACTCAACACTTTGTAGGAGCCCCTTTGGCAGCGATTACAGCTGTGAGTCTTTCTGGGTAAGTCTCTAAGAGCTTTCCACACCTGGAGTCTACAACATTTGCCCATTTATTATTTTTTTAATTCTTCAAGCTCTGTCAAATCAGTTGTTGATCATTGCTAGACAGCCATTTCAGGTCTTGCCATAGATTGTCAGGTAGATTTAAGTCAAAACGTTAACTCGGCCTTTCAGGAACATTCACTGTCTCGGTAAACAATTCCTATTTAGATTTGACCTTGTGTTTCAGGTCATTTTCCTGCTGAAAGATGAAGTATTATTCTCCCAGTATCTGGTGGAAAGCAGACTGAACCAGGTTTTCCTCTAGCATTTTGCCTTTGCTTAGCTCCATTCCGTTTCTTTTTCATCCTGAAAAACTTCCCACTGCGCTTGAAAATATGGAGAGTGGTACTCAGTAATGTTTTATTGGATTTGCCCCAAACATAACACTTTGTATTCAGGACAAAAAGTTACTTGCTTTACCACGGTTTTTGCAGTATTACTTTAGTGCCTTGTTGCAAACTGGATGCATGTTTTGGAATATTTTTATTCTGTGTATCATTCCTTCTTTTCCCTCTGTCAATTAGGTTAGTATTGTGGAGTAATGTTGTTACAATGTTGCTACAATGTTGTTGATCCATCCTAAGTTTTGTCCCATCACAGCCATTAAACTCTGTAACTGTTTTAAAGTCACTATTGGCCTCATGGTGAAATCCTTGAGCGGTTTCCTTCCTCTCCGGCAACTGAAGGACGCCTGTATCCTTGTAGTTACTGGGTGTAGTGATACACCATCTAACGTGTAATTAACAACTTGACAATGCTCAAATGGATGTTCCATGTCTGTTTTCTTCTTCTTTTTTCACCAACTACCAATAGGGGCCCTTTGTGAAGCATTGGAAAATCTCCCTGGTCTTTGTTGTTGAATCTGTGTTTGAAATTCTTGACTGGTTGACTTTACAGTTAATTGTATGTGTGGGGTACAGAGATGATGACGTCGTTAAAAAAAAACATGTTAAACACTATAATTGCACACCGAGTGAGTCCATGCAACTTATTATGTGACTTGTTAATCATATTTTTCCTCCTGAACTTATTTAGACTTGCCATAGCAAACGGGTTGAATACTTATTGACTCAAGACGTTTCAGCTTTTCATTTTTTTATTAATTTGTAAACATTTCGAAAAAATATAATTCCACTTTGACATTATGGGGTATTGTGTGTAGGCCATTGATAATAACAAAAAATCGCAATTTAATCTGTTTTAAATTCAGGCTGTAATACAACAAAATGTGGAAGAAGTGATACTTTCTGATGGCACTGTATAGGAAGACAGAGTCGATCACATGAATGCGCAGTGCGACCATTAAAATACCATTCCTCTCATTTTGTCACTCCCTCTACCCCCCTCCCCCACTCTATTTTTCCATTACTCTCACAAATGCGCACACACAAACACACTCAGACAAACTGAGAACACACCCTTACCGTAGCCCCAGTTATAACACTCTTGTCCTCCAGCAGTCTTTCCAATCCAACTTAATGACCCATACGGCACCTGTGTGCCCAATGCATCGGGAGGGAATGTACTCCTAGAGCACTCGGCAGAACCGATTTCTGCTCTGAGGGAGTTAGTCTTCTGCCACGGTATCTAAACAACCCTGTGCTTACTTGTGTGTAAACTGTTTTTCTCCCTCCCTCTCTTTTTCCTCCTTTAGAACGCAGAGGCGTGGAACAACCTCTCCACGGCCTACATCCGCCTGAGACAGAGGTGAGTACTGTACAGTCGCACCCCCTGGGCCATTAACCTGTCAAAGATTGAACAGAATTAGGACTCTGGAAGATGTAGAATTCAGTCATACGTACCATCAACGAGTGACTGGCTCAATGTTCGAATGTCTCCTGGTTTTGAATTTAGGGTCCCTCAGTCTAGTCGAGAGCCTCCTCTCCCCAGCTCACAAACAATTGACTGGACTGGAGGTTCGCTTTAGGGTGAGGAATTATATTATTGAGCCAACTGGTCTTGGTGGCTCTCACTGCTACTCACTTGGTCACTCACTCACCTGCCCATCCATCCACCCCCCTGGTGCCGATTGACACAAGGCTAGAACAAAGACAGAGGACTCGAACGTTGATGTGATCAGCCCTGATATCCCTGAGTTTCCCAGGCCGCTACCCGTACTGATCAAGGACATGTCACTCTCACAGAGACAGTGAGAGGGAATCGTCAGCCAGCAGGCCTCCATTCAACCTGACCGTATTGATTTTTGGCTGGAGAGGGGTATCAAAGAGTGGGGGTTGAGACGAGATGTTGTCTGTGGAAGGACATTACAACACTTATCAAACAGAACATCGCCAGCCTGCATAACCCCACAGATAGCACTGATTTACACACTAGTGAAACAGATTGATGTTTACAAGGTTGTTTTTTTTCTCACCCCACTCCAACTTCTCTGGTCATTAGTTTGGTCTCGTAACTGACTTCAATGCTTTTCAATTACTTCCCGAAACTCACCGGGCAGTAGTAATGGGAAAGATAACATCGTAGCGCCCTCCTGATTTTACCACAGGACCTAGGTACACCCCTGCTGACCCTGACGAGGGCATCAGACAGATTTGTTAAGCTTAAGTCAATTAGAACATTCTCACCCCTGCAAGATGGGCAGGTTCGCTTATTTCCCCTGAAAACCACCAGCTCTTGCTGGCAGGACTCTCTGTTTGGGAAGCAGGACTCGCCACTGTTTCTTTCTTGGGAAACTTTCCCCCCTCAGCCCCTGTTCAAATCAGGTCTGTGCTTTCAGGCCTGAAATTAAAAAGTGTGGAGACTTCTACCTGGTTAGCGCTTGGGCTAATTCAGTCGAAGCCTTCTCTGTTGAAGAGGCTGGAGCCTGTGGTGTGTGTGTGAGTGCAGGTGGATCAGAGGGAGAGAATCAGGGCGGTTGTGACAGCCCAGCGCTAACTATGTAGCCTGCGTCTCACTGAGGTGTCAGACACAGAGGGCAGGCAGCCATGTCAGTCATGCTTGGCTATGCTCCACCTCTGGACATCTGCTGAAGTTACAGAGATACTGGCACCTCACCTGAAATCGTGACTAATTACTGAACTGTAGAAATGACGGGTAGGACCGAATCCAAACTTAAAGGAATAGCGCGAGATTTTGATAATTATATTGAGGGTAGTTTCGTGAGCCAGTGCTAACTAGCTTACCGGTAGACTTCCAGTCATTGCGCTAACGCTGGTTAGCATTGGCTCATGAAACTACCTTCAACTTCCTTCAAACTGTACATAAACATAATGGTATTCATGAGCTCATCTGACTCTGGGTAAGTAGAGAAAGGGCTTGTTTGCCAGAATCTTGCACTATCCCTTTGAGTAACTCAAATTGGTACAAATATCCCATTGACAGTAATGCATGATTTACTCCAAAGTCTGTGTGCATCTCAACTTTATATTAATTCCATAAGACTTTGTAAGCTGCTCCTGAAAAATATCATGAGCACCAGCCATGTAAAAACACTTCACTTGACACCACTAATTCCAGGCCCTGTCTGTCCCACTGTCTGTCAGGACCAAGGCGTTCCACAACCTGCAGGATGCTCTGAAGTGTAACTACGAACACTGGCAGACCTGGGAGCACTTCATCGCCGTCTGCACCGGCGTTGGAGAGTTTGCAGAGGCCATCAAGGCCTACAACCGCCTCATGGACCTGAGGGACAAATTCAAGGATGTACAGGTAACGATAGTGCCCACGGGCACAGATCTAGGATCAGTTATCCTGAAATCACAGCCTAAACCATTTAGGAGGAAATGCTAAATGGATCTTAGATCGGTGTCAGGGGGCGGTACATGTAAAGAAACCTAGAATTTGAACATGCTGGACCCAATATGCCACCAAGAGCTTGCCTATAATGGCACAGTAATATCCTATTATTCAAGGAGTCGTGGCTGGACGAGGACCTGGTTAATATAAATCTAGCTGGTTTTTCTATGCATTGCAGGACAGACCGGCAACATCTCATAAACTCAAGGGCGGGGATGTATGTCTCTTTGTTAACAACAGCTGGTGCACGATTTTGAATATTAAGGAAGTCTCGAGGTTCTGCTCACCTGAGTTAGAATACCTCATGATCAACTGTAGACCATACTATTTACCAAGAGAGTTTTCATCCATTTTTTGTAGCTGTCTATTTACCACCACAAACCAAGCTCTATAGGGCCATAAGCCAACAAGATAATATTCATCCAGAGGCAGCGCTCCTAGTGTCCGGTGATTTTAATGCAGGAAAACTGAAATCCGTTTTATCTCATTTCTACCAACGTCTCACCTATGCAACTAGAGGGGTCACCTTTACTGCACATACAGAGACTCATACAAAGCTCTACCTCGTCCTCCATTTGGCAAATCTGACCATAACGCTATCCTTCTGATTCCTGCTTACAAGCAAAAACTCAAACAGGAAGTACCAGTGACTCACTCAATTTGGAAGTGGTCTGGTGAAGCAGATGCTAAGCTACAGGACTGTTTTGCGAGAGCAGACTCAAATATGTTTTGGGATTCATCCAATGACATTGAGAAAAGAGTTTGCCACATCAGTCACCTGCTTCATTAATAAATGCATCGAAGACGTTGCCCCCACAGTTACCGTACATACATATCCCTACCAGAGGCCATGGATTACAGGCAACATCCACACTGAGGTAAAGGCTAGATCTGCCTCTTTCAAGGAGCGGGACACTAACCCAGTCGCTTATAAGAAATCCTGCTATGCCACTTCTCAAACTCATTCCACGGAGGGCCAAGTGTCTGCAGGTTTTCTCTCCTCACTTATATTTGATTGATGAATTAAGATCACATATTAGTAAAGTACTTCCCTCACCTGGTTGTCTAGGTCTTAAACAAAACCCGAAGACACTAGCCCCTCCATAGAATGAGTTTGACACCCCTGCGCTACGCTCTCCGACAACCCATCAAGCAGGCAATGCATCAATATAGGACTAAGATCAAATCCTACTGCGCCAGCTTTGGCGCGCGTTGTATGTGGCAGGGCTTGCAAAATATCACAGATTACTGAGGGAAACCCAGCCACAAGCTGCCCAGTGACACAAGCCTACCAGACGAGCTGAATGCCTTCTATGCTTGCTTCGAGGCAAGCGACACTGACCCATGCGTGAGAGCACCAACTGTTCCAGACACTCGCGCTCTGTAGCCGATGTTAGTAAGACCTTTAAACAGGTTAACATTCACAAGACCGCAGGGACAGATGGATTACCAGGATGCATACCCAGAGCATGCGCTGACCAGCTAGCAAGTGTCTTCACTGACATTTTCCACCTTTCCCAGAGCATATAGTTCCTGTGCCCAAGAAAGATTACTTGTCTAAATGACTATCGCTCCGTAACACTCACATTTGTAGACATGAAATTCTTTAAAAGGCTGGTCATGGCTCACATCAACACCATCGTCCCAGACACCCTGGACCCTCTCAAATTCGCATACCGCCAAACAAATCCACACCTACGTGAGAATGCTGTTCATTGACTGCAGTTCAACATTCAACACCATAGTGCCCTTGGAGCTCATCACTAAGCTAAGGTCCCTGGAACTGAACACCTCCCTCTGCAACTGGATCCTGGACTTCCTGACGGGGCCTCTGAGGTGCGTGCTTAGTCCCCTCCTGTACTCCCTGTTCACCCATGACTGTGTGGCTGCGCACACATTAAGATTGCCGATGACACAATGGTGGTAGGCCAGATCACCGACAACGATGAGACAGCCTATAGGGAGAAGGTCAGAGGCCTGGCAGTATGGTGCCAGGACAGCAACTTCTCCTTTGACAACAGTGAGACAAAGGAGCTGATCCTGGACTACAGGAATTGGAGGGCTGAGCCACGCCCCCATTCACATCGAGGCTGTAGTGGAGCGGGTCGAGAGCTTCAAGTTCTTCGGTGTCCATATCACTAAGGATCTATAATGGCCCAAACACACCAACACAGTCGTGAAGAGGTCATGACAACGCCTCTTCCCCCTCAGGAGGCTGAAGAGCTGGCATGGGCCATCAGATGCTCAAAATGTCTACAGCTAAATAATAAATAATATATGCCATTTAGCGGACGCTTTTATCCAAAGCGACTTACAGTCATGTGTGCATACATTCTACGTATGGGTGGTCCCGGGAATCGAACCCACTACCCTGGCGTTACAAGCGCCATGCTCTACCAACTGAGCTACAGAAGGACCACAGCTCAGCTGCACCATAGTGAGCGTCTTGACTGGCTGCATCACCACTGTGTTTGCGAACTGCTTGGCATCCGACCTCAAGGCACTACAGAGGGTAGTGCATACGGCCCAGTACATCATCCAGGTGGTGTCAGGCCCAAAAAAATGTATCCAGCCACCAAGACTCCAGCCACCCAGCCACAAACTGTTCTCTCTGCTACCGCACAGCAAGCCGTACCAATGCACCAAGTCTGGAAGCAACAGGACCCTGAACTGCGTTTACCCCCAAGCCATAAGACTTCTAAACAAGTTTGATAAATATAAATATATATATATTTAAATATAGATCGATCGATATATATATATATATATATATATATATATATATATATCATTGTTATTTTTACTCTATTTATATTTGTTATTCTCTGTCAACTCTGCATTGGAAAAGGACCTTAAGTAAGCATTTCACTGTTAGTCTACACCTGTTGTCTATGAAGCATGTGACATAAAATTGGATTTGATTTCACCATACACCTCATCTGCTTGTTCTACCGAGCTGCCCCTCTAATAATGCGTGTTTAACAGTAGCCGCGCAGGTCTTCCGGAGGAGGAGGAGCGACGGAGAAGTCTCAGCCGTGTCATTTGGGATTCAGCCTCCATAATTTACCAGGGCACAGAAGGGTGCACTCAACCTCCTCTCTCCGCCTCTTAGCTCCATCACAAAACCCAGGGCCACCCAGAGAATGAACCCAGGGGAATGAAAAATATGAGGGAGGTTGTAATCTGTTTGAGAAAAGCCACCGCCACCTGCTACCACCTCTTTAATACTGAAATCACTTGGGTCAGGGAGCCCGATCATTCGGAGACCTGAACCTTCTAGACCTCCATGACAACACACCACTTGAACACCAGTCTCTTATTTTGCTGAGGCTCTTATCCCCACGATGTCTAATGGAATGTCAGGTGTCGATATTGAAATGGGATCCGTAGGACCCTGCTCACATTCTCTGAAGATGTCCCTGCAAAATGTCCACGCCAATAGTTGTACCCTGCCTGCTAGGCTTATCAGGGACTTTCATTTGGTTTAATTTTCAAAAATGTACATGTACAATCAGTGAATCATCGCCGGCTAATTAGAAATCCACCGACGCATACTAAATAGAAACTTTACCCGGCGACTTCGAATAAACAAGTCCTAACATCGCCACTGAGCAGAACAGCCTTCAGAGCAATTCACTTTAAAGATGTTTCAGTCTGAATGTGAACACTCTAAATAACAAACAGATCTTTAGATGTCTGGAGGTTGGGGCTGGGTGCTCCTGGGTGCACAGTCATAATACCCAGCCCTTGCTTCGTCTTGCACCGCCACTGTCGTGCCACTTAACATTCACAGCCATGTTTGGAGCTGTCTCATTGCCTTTCCTAATTAGCTTGGCAAAGTCGGTAGGGGTTTGCTCAAAAAGTGTTATTTTACTTTCCTTTCCTGCCCGCTCTCCCTCTTTTACTCTTCTTTCGCTCAATGGATTCATTTATGCTTGGCAAGATGCTAGTGCCTCATAAATTAGGGTCGGAGATGTAAAAGCACACAAGTTGAAAAGGTCACAACCAGCCACCCGCTGTTGAGAAGGATATGTCCCAGTAATTGGGATCTAGATTCACATTCTTTAACTGTTTTCCCACAGTCTTCATTCTCTTTATTTTGCCTTCTGCCCTTTACTCTCTGGGTTGCGTAAGGAGGATGGGTCAGTTCCTAAGGCCCCAGCTTATTTGGCTTTTGAGCATCAAATTAAAATGTGTTCCCATCCGGTTTATGAGTGCTTACTGTGGTTGTCTGATACCCTAGCCCCTCTCCACTCACACAATGTGCATAGTTTGGTGGGGCTATTTGAGTTGCTGACATTGTAAAGTCTCTTTTACCCCCATGCCATGCCCCTCCTCCCTTCCTCAACTCAGCACTGTTTCATTTAAAAGCGCTCGTATTTTTAGCGTAGGCTATATTCGGCACCCTATTTTTAGGCATGCCTGACTCGCGTCATTGAATTGTATTTTGAATTGTTTGAAGAGAGGCGGCAGTTAACGTCGTACCTCCTAAAGCCACTTCATTACATCTATTCTTGGAAGTGCTTGTATGTCACCAATGTCTTTTCCTTTCCCCTCCTTCACTTGTTCTGACCCCATATTTTGTTTATTTTCTTCCATTTTGTTTGCTTCCTGTGACTGTTTTTCGTGTATACTGGACTGCATGTCAGAGTGGGAGAGAGTATTTTACAACTGTACTCCCTATGGGCCATGACCAGGGCTCTGCAGTTTATTAAATGCATTGGTAGCACTCGTGCTCCCAACTTAAAGCGAGGAGCACAACATAACATTTGGAGCACCAGAAGATGGTCATATTTTGAAATTGATTGGTATATAGCATGTATTGAGCCTTTATGAATTCTAGCTACTTGTGAAGCACATGTTGTGCCCTAAAAACGAATCTGTAGCACTGTAAAGACGCTTGTTTATTATAAAAGCTACAGTGTTGATATCTGTCATTGAGAGAAAGTCATTGGTGGAATATTAGGTTTCTACATTGTGTAAATGAAATTGAGATTCATTACATTTGATCCCTAAAAAAGAAACAATATTCATTTTAAACTAAAGGTTTGTAATGTACATTTGGACGTTTGACATTCTGAAACAAAGGACTTTGACGTCAGTAGGGCAAACAGGCAAGCAACTGCAGCAGAATTCAGATGGACCTGCCTATTCATTAATATAGGCATCTGAAATAAAAAATAAATGTCTTGAGCATCCACATGTGATTGGCCTATGATTTGCGCTTCACATTCGCAACATTGATCATGCAATGCATGCATGCACTAAATTGGTAGCTTTAATCTTTTTGCGTAATAAGCACAGTTGAAAAATGTATCAAATGAATTTACTGGAACATGACAGCCAACCAAATGTAGGATACCTCATTTGAACCACTTAGTGCTACTTATAGATTTATTGAAATGACCGTAACAGTAATTGAAAGTTGGCTATGGCGCTGAAAATGTGGAGACGAGGGCGCACAAGTCTATTACAAGCGGCGTCTAGCTAAACAGGAGAATGGCGCATTTCCGTGTACACCAGCTCTGCACCGTTTCTGTAATCGACATAACTGCATCTACCTATTCATTATGGTAGCTAGCTAGATAAAATAGCCAGTGCGTTGTTAACTTTATCAGCAGTAGGCCTACATTTTGAGAGGTGGGACATTTTAGCACCATAGCCCCGGTGCCCAGTGGTCCCATCGTGGTCTGCAAACTCCTCTCTCTGCTCATGCGCTGTGCTGTCCCTCCAATAATGGCTTGAATAATGGGCTGGTCCGAGGAGTTTTCGAGAGACCATTTTCTCTTGGGCACTCGGGTAATCATTACCACAATTGCGATTATGTATTTATTTGTATTTATTTTTTCTTCCCGTTGCTCCCAAAATAAAATGTCACGTTGCACAGCAAAATATTTAGGAGCATATACGACCAAAATGGTTGCGCTTTCAAGCCATGGCAATGATGCATTCCTCTTCTATGGAATGCAGAGGATAATCAACTCTAGAGTTGCTTGAGTGACTTACGAGGACCTCTGTCACATACGCTCTGTATTTTCCTTATCCACAGGGTCCTAGTGAGAAATGATGGGTTAAGTTAAATCAGCCGTCTATGAACACACACTCACGCATTCCTTTAAGACAGAGAAAATAATTAACGTTTTTTTCTTTCCCTTGTTCTAAATCTAGGAAGTCTCATTCAAAATGGATCAAATCTCACTTTACTGTGCTCTCGTTACTCCGCGTACATCAAACCTTGACTGCGTTTTCCCATCTCGCTCATTCCCCGTGGGAGGATATTACTTTTCCTCTTAATTTCACGCTATAACAGGATACAGAACGAATCTGGGAGAGCGATCCATTCAATTTCCCCCATTTAATTTTCCCTCACTTTTTTTCTGAATTGACCACATAGCGAAACCATCATAAACCGTCCCATTTAGGGATTTAATTTGTTACACATTTTCATCGAAATCGACACTCAGATGAATCCTGTCTGAGACCTTCCAGGCAAAAATTAGCTTCAGACGCTGAGGTGTCCCAGTGGCAGAAGAGAGCTGTCAATCAACATTAACACTAATTTACCCAGCACCGCCCCCCTTGATTTTCCTCCAACAAACAGACTCCCATCAACGACTGTGCCAGTATGGCAGCTAACTGATAAGTCAGACCAACCCCTTCTCAGAGCCAGTAGACAGAGGGAAACCGTGTTTATGGGTGTTAGCATGCCTTTCACAGCTTTCTACTGTGACATATTTATTGTACCCTGCCTCTCACTGCATTATCTCACATACACACTGATAGACTTTTTTCTCCCTCTGGCCCACAGACACACAGTGGTAAGAAAAGTATATGAACTCTGGTATTACCTAGATTTCTGCATAAATTGGTCATCAAATTTGATCTGATCTTAATTTAAGTCACAACAATAGACAAACATAGTGTGCTTAAACTAATAACACACAAATTATTGTATTTTTCTTGTCTATATTGAATACATCATTTAAACATTCACAGTGTAAGTTGGGAAAAGTATGTGAACCCCAAGGCTAATGACTTCTCCAAAAGATAATTGGAGTCAGGACTCAGCTAACCGAGAGTCCAATCAATGAGACGAGATTGGAGATGTTGATTAGAGCTGCCTTGCCCAATAAAAAACTATTCACGAGAAGCATTGCCTGATGTGAACCATGCCTCGAACAAAAGAGATCTCAGAAGACCTAAGATTAAGAATTGTTGACTTGCATAAAGCTGGAAAGGGTTACAAAAGTATCTCTAAAAGCCTTCATGTTCATTAGTCCACGGTAAGACAAATTGTCTATAAATGGAGAAAGTTCAGCACTGTTGCTACTCTCCCTCGGAGTGGCTGTCCTGCGAAGATGATTGCAAGAGCACAGCTCAGAATGCTCAATGCGGTTAAGAAGAATCCTAGAGTGTCAGCTAAAGACTTAGAGAAATCTCTGAAACATGCCAACATCTCTGTTGACGAGTCTACGATAAGTAAAACACTAAACAAGAATGGTGTTAATGGGAGGTCACCATGGAAGAAGCCACTGCTGTCCAAAAAAAACATTGCTGCAAGTCTGAAGTTTGCAAAAGATCACCTGGATGGTCCACAGTGCTACTGGCAAAATATTCTGTGGACAGATGAAACTACAGTTGAGTTGTTTGGAAGTAACACACAACACTGTGTGTGGAGGAAAAAGGCACAGCACACCAACATCAAAACCTCATCCCAACTGTAAAGTATGGTGGAAGGAGCATTATGGTTTGAGGCTGCTTTGCTGCATCAGGGTCTGGACAGCTTGCTATCATCGACGGAACACTGATTTCCCAAGACATTTTTCAGAAGAATGTAAGGCTATCTGTCCGGCAATTGAAGCTCAACAGAAGTTAGGTGATGCAACAGGACAATGACCCAAAACACAGAAGTAAATCAACAACAGAATGTCTTCAACAGAAGAAAACACACCTTCTGGAGTGGCCCAGTCAGAGTCCTGACCTCAACCCGATTGAGATGCTGTGGCTTGACCTCGAGAGCAGTTCACAACAGACATCCCAATAATATTGCTGAACTGAAACCGTTTTGTAAAAAAGAATGGTCCAAAATTCCTTCTGACTTTTGTGCAGTTCTGATCCGCAACTACAGAAAACATTTGGTTGAGGTTATTGCTGCCAAAGGAGGGTCAACCAGTTATTGAATCCAGGGTTCACATACTTTTCCCACCCTGCACTGTGAATGTTTACACAGTGTGTTCAATAAAGACATGAAAACATATAATTGCTTTTGTTATTAGTTTACGCAGTCTGTGTTTGTCTATTGTTGTGACTTTGATGAAGATCAGATCAAAATTTCTGACCAATTTATGCGAAAATCCAGGTAGTTCCAAAAGGTTCACATACTTTTTCTTGCCACTGTATACACTGGCACCTATCTGAGGGTCAGGAGAGGGGTGTAGGGAGATATTTGCCACACCGTTATGGTATACAGAATTACATTTGTTCCAGCTTCTGAGGACCTGCTCATATATTGAAAGTTTACATTTTAAACACAGAGGTGGGGGAGAGGTTATTTTACATTTTTAAATTGAATCCTTATTTAACTAAGCAAACAAAATCTTATTTACAATGACGGCCAAACCCGGACAATGCTGGGCCAGTTGAGACTCCCAATCACGACCGGATGTGATACAGCTTGAACTTACACTGTGAAAACTTGGAGCACCCATGAGACTCTGAAGACGAGTCATTTGTTACACGTGAGTGTTGAGAAGGGGAATAAAACGTTTTAAAAATCAGAACTCCCGTGGAATGCCAATAGGTAGTGAGCTGTAGTGAAAGGGGGAGAGAATCCTGGATTCCACATACTTTTGTAGGTGTCTGGGTGGCTTGACTATCAGTTGTATGATTAGGGTGGTAGTGAGGAGAGGAGTCTGGTTTGGACCAGATCCAACCCTCTGGTTTAGTGTGAACGGGGCCTTTCCACTCCCTCCTGCCTGTTGATGTTCACACCACTTGAAGCTATCAGATCCACTTCCTTACAGATTCTCTTCCTCCTCCACCGGCGGGCAGGCCACAGTCAACTGGAGACAAAACAATAATATAGGCGCGCATTAGCAGAGGCAGTGTTGCCCGCCCGCCATCTGCGTGCAGCTGAACTGACAGCCCATTTAACTAAAAGCTGGGTCATTTGATCACTTGGTGTCAAGACTCTCTGGGGTGGAGTCTTTAAACGGCCTCTTTAGACGTGCAGTTTGGGAAGAGATTTTCAAACACACAATCATACTACAAGAAATGCATTGGCTCTGTTGATTCAGTCACTGTGAAGGTGAAATCCCTCCCTGTGAGTGGTTGTATGGATATGTACTGTAGGCTAGAGGTGTCATGTTTGGCTGAAATGTTACTGTGAACAATCAAAAGTGGGATACAGTAAAAAATTATTTTAAAAATCCTTAGCTCAGCAAGGAGCTTTCTGTTAGTTCCACAACTTCAACGGGAGCAGGCCTAGCTGACTTCTGGGAAACCACTCGCACAGGCACGCGTGTGGGAGACATGCACACACTCTCAAAGTCTAGCATGGGGACACCCACACACACGCACACCAATACATAGGGAGACACACACAACTCGCAGTTTAACCCCACATACTACCCACACACAAAGGTAGCCTAGTGGTTAGAGCATTGGGCCAGTAACCGAAAGGTTGACGGATCGAATCCCTGAGCTGACAAGGTAAAATAAAATGTTCTGCCGCTGAGCAAGGCAGCTAACCCACTGTTCCCCGGGCGCCGAAGACGTGGATGTCGATTAAGGCAGCCCCCGCACCTCTCTGATTCAGAGGGGAAAGGTTAAATGCGGAAGACACATTTCAGTTGAAGGCATTCAGTTGTACAACTGACTAGGTATCCCCCCTTTCACAAACCCCTCCATTCCAGACCACAAATACCCACACACACACTGCCCAGATATGCATGATGAGACACACACATACTACACAAACACAGGGGAGATATCTCCAACCCTTAGGCCCCACCTTTCATCCATTTGAGGTCTCTCGCGCCTTTCCCCTACCTCTACTGAGCGTGCTCAGACTGGAGTGTTGGTATTCAATGTAGTGCATGAGGGCTTCATAAATAACATTCCCCTGTACAGACAGAATGAGGCCCAGAACGCTGCTGCACTTCCTGGCTTTTAGTGGAGCACATGGACAGACGTTTTGAGGTCTGTTTGAGGTCTCTTATTTTGAGTGAGATCATCCTCTACTGTCTCGCCCGCTCGTTGCTTATGGAACACAAATAGGTAACTGCCAAAATAAAGGAAACACCAATGTAAAGTGTCTTAATAGGGTTTTGGGCCACCACGAGCCAGAACAGCTTCAATGCACCTTGGCATAGATTCTACAAGTGGGGGGGTCTCAGGTGCCGCTCCAGAATCTCCCATAAGTGTTCAATTGGGATGAGATCTGGTGACCAAGACGACAATGGCATATGGTTTACATCATTTTCATGCTCGTCAAACCATTCAGTGACCACTCGTGCTCTGTGGATGGGGGAATTGTCATCTTATCGAGGCATAGCCATGGTAGCGAAAAAAAATGGCCTGCGCATCATTTTTATGCATGACCCTAAGCATGATGGGGTGTTAATTGCTGCTTTCAATATACCTTGTATCCCTTATTTACTCAAGTGTTTCTATTATTTTGTCAGTTACCTGTATGTTGGTGTTTGGGTTACTACATGATTCCATAGTTTTGATGTGTTCACTATTATTCTACAATGTAGAAAATGGTAAAAAAATAAAGAAAATCCCTGGAAGGAGTAGGTGTGTCCAAACGTTTGTGTGTGTGTATACAGTTGAAGTCGGAAGTTTACAAACACTTAAGTTGGTGTCATTAAAACTCGTTTTTCAACCACTCCACAAATTTCTTGTTAACAAACTATAGTTTTGGCAAGTCGGAGAGGACATCTACTTTGTGCATGACAAGTCATTTTTCCAACAATTGTTTACAGACAGATTATTTCACTTATAATTAATTGTATCACAATTCCAGTGGGTCGAAGTTTACATACACTAAGTTGACTATGCCTTTAAACAACTTGGAAAGTTCCAGAAAATGATGTCATGGCTTTAGAAGCTTCTGATAGGCTAATTGACATAATTTGAGTCAATTGGAGGTGTACCTTGGGATGTATTTCAAGGCCTGCCTTCAACCTCCGTGCCTCTTTGCTTGACATCATGGGAAAATCAACAACAACAACAAATTGTGGATCTCCACAAGTCTGGTTCATCCTTGGGAGAAATTTCCATACGCCTGAAGGTACCACGTTCATCTGTATAAACAATAGTACGCAAGTATAAACACCACGGGACCACGCAGCCGTCATACAGCTCAGGAAGGAGATGTCTCCTAGAAGATGAACGTACTTTGGTGCGAAAAGTGCAAATCAATCCCAGAACAACAGCAAAGAACCTTGTGAAGATGCTGGAGGAAACAGGTACAAAAGTATCTATATCCACAGTAAAATGAGTCCTATAATCGACATAACCTGAAAGGCCGCTCAGCAAGGAAGAAGCCACTGCTCCAAAACCACCATTAAAAAAAAAGCCAGACTACGGTTTGCAACTGAACATGGGGACAAAGATCGTACTTTTTGGAGAAATGTCCTCTGGTCTGATGAAATAAAAATAGAACTGTTTGGCCATAATGACCATCATTATGTTTGGAGGAAAAAGGGGGGGGGGGGGCTTGCAAGCCGAAGAACACCATCCCAACCGTGAAGCACGGGGTTGGCATCATCATGTTGTAGGGGTGCTTTGCTGCAGGAGGGACTGGTGCACTTCACAAAATAGATGGCGTCATGAGGAAGGAAAATTATGTGGATATATTGAAGCAACATCTCAAGACATTAGTCAGGTAGTTAAAAGCTTGGTCACAAATGGGTCTTCCAAATGGGCAATGACCCCAAACATACTTCCAAAGTTATGGCAAAATGGCTTAAGGACAACAAAGTCAAGGTATTGGAGTGGCCATCACGAAGCCCTGACCTCAATCCTATAGAAAATTTGAAAAAGCGTGTGCAAGCAAGGAGGCCTACATACCTCAGTTACACCAGCTCTGTCAGGAGGAATGGGCCAACATTCACCCAACTTATTGTGGGTAGCTTGAAGAAGGCTAACCGAAACGTTTGTCCCAAGATAAACATTTTAAAGGCAACGCTACCAAATACTAATTGAGTGTATGTAAGCTTCTGACCCACTAGGAATGTGATGAAAGAAATAAAAGCTGAAATAAATCACTCTCTCTACTATTATTCTGACATTTCACATTCTTAAAATAAGGTGGTGATCCTAACTGACCTAACACAGGGAAATGTTACTTGGATTAAATGTCTGGAAATGTGAAACTGAGTTTAAATGTATTTGGCTAAATTGCATGTACACTTCTGACTTAAGCTGTGTATATATATATGTATATATATATATATATATATATATATATGTATGTATGTATATGTATATCTATATATATATATATGTATGTATGTATGTATGTATGTATGTGTATATCTATATATATATATATATATATATATATGTATATCTCAGCAGAAAAATAAATGTCCCTTTTTCAGGACCCCCCCCATAATCTTTGCCTTGGGAGCAACAAAAGAAACGGCCCTTTTTCAGGACCCTGTCTTTCAAAGATGATTCGTAAAAATCAAATAACTTCATAACTTCATTGCAAAGGGTTTAAACACTGTTTCCTGTGCTTGTTCAATGAACCATAAACAATTAATGAACATGCAGGACGGTCTGAGGGACGGTCGTTAAGGTCACAGTTATGAAAACTTAGGACACTAAAGAGGCCTTTCTACTGACTCTGAAAAACGCCAAAAGGAAGATGCCCAGGGTCCCTGCTCATCTGCGTGAATGTGCCTTAGACATGCTTCAAGGAGGCATGAGGACTGCAGATGTGGCCAGGGCACTAAATTGCAATGTCCGTACTGTGAGACACCAAAGCCAGCGCTACAGGGAGACGGGACAGACAGCTGATCGTCCCTCGCAGGGGCAGACCACATGTAACAACACCTGTGCAAGATCGGTACATCCAAACATCACACCTGCAGGACAGGTACAGGATGGCAACAACAACTGGCCGAGGTACACAATCCCTCCATCAGTGCTCAGACTGTCTGAGAGGTTGGACTGAGGGCTTGTAGGCCTATTGTCTGGTGAGGACCTGCCTTACATCACCGGCAACAATGGGGCACAAACCCACCGTCGCTGGACCAGACAGGACTGGCAAAAAGTGCTCTTCAGTGACGAGTCGCGATTTTGTCTCGCCAGGGGTGATGGTCGGATTTGCGTTTATTGACGACGGTTTGAGCATTACACCGAGGCCTGTACTCTGGAGCGGGATCGATTTGAAGGTGGAGGGTCCATCATGGTCGGGTCCGATGTGTCACAGCATAATTGGACTGAGATTATTGTCATTGCAGACAATCTCAACACTGTGCGTTACAGGGAAGACATCCTCCTCCTTCATGTGGTACCCTTCCTGCAAGCTCATCCTGACATGACCCTCCAGCATGACAATGCCACCAGCCATACTGCTCGTTCTGTGCTTGATTCCCTGCAAGACCGGTATGTGAGTTGCCAGCGAAGAGCCTAGATCTCAATACCATTGAGCACGTCTGGGACCTGTTGGATCGGAGGGTGAGGGCTATAGGGCCATTCTCCCAAGAAATGTCTGGGAACTTGCATGTGCCTTGGTGGAAGAGTGGGGTACCATCTCACAGCAATAACTGGCGAATCTGGTGCAGTCCATGAGGAGGAGATGCACTGCAGTACTTAATGCAGCCGGTGGCCACACCAGATACTGCCTGTTACTTTTGATTTTGACCCCTCCTTTGTTCAGGGACACATATTTATTATTTTTATGTGTATATATACTCACACACTACCGTTCAAAAGTTTGGGGTCACTTAGAAATGTCCTCATCTTTGATCATGAAACACATTTTTGTCCATTAATATAACATCAAATTGATCAGAAATACAGTCTAGACATGGTTAATGTTGTAATTGACTATTGTAGCTGGAAACGGCAGATTTATTTTTTAAATTGATTATCTACATAGGCGTACAGAGGTCCATTATCAGCAATCATCACTCCTGTGTTCCAATGGCACGTTGTGTAAGCTAATCCAAGTTCATCATTTTAATTGATCATTAGAAAACCCTTTTGCAATTATGTTAGCAAAGCTTTAAACTGTTGTTCTCATTAAAGAAGCAATAAAACTGGCCGCCTTTTGACTAGTTGAGTGTCTGGAGCATCAGCATTTGGGTTCGATTACAGGGTCAATATGGCCAGAAACAAATAACTTTCTTCTGAAACTCGTCAGTCTATAATTGTTCTGAGAAATTAAGGCTATTACATGCGAGGAATTGCCAAGTAACTGAAGATCCCGTACAACGCTGTATACTACTCCCTTCCCAGAACAGCACAAACTGGCTTTAACTATAATAGAAAGGGGAGTGGGAGGCCCAGGTGCTGAGCAAGAGGACAAGTACATTAGTGTCTAGTTTGAGAAACAGACCCGTCACAAGTCCTCAACTGGCAGCTTCATTAAATAGTACCTGCAAAACACCAGTCTCAACGTCAACAATGAAGAGTCTACTCCGGGATGCTGGCCTTCTTTAAACTTTAGACAAGAGGTCATGGGTGGGCCTGGCCCACCAATGGTTGCACTCCTGCCAGTCATGTGAAATTCATAGCTTAGGGCCTAATTTATTTATTTCAATTGACTGATTTAAAAAAAATATATATATATATATATATATATATATATATATATATATATATACAGTGCCTTGCGAACGTATTCAGCCCCCTTGAACTTTGTGACCTTTTGCCACATTTCAGGCTTCAAACATAAAGATATAAAACTGTATTTTTTTTGTGAAGAATCAACAACAAGTGGGACACAATCATGAAGTGGAAAGACATTTATTGGATATTTCAAACTTTTTTAACAAATCAAAAACTGAAAAATTGGGCGTGCAAAATTATTCAGCCCCCTTAAGTTAAGTTTGCTGCGATTACAGCTGTATGTCACTTGGGGTATGTCTATCAGTTTTGCACATCGAGAGACTGAAAATTTTTCCCATTCCTCCTTGCAAAACAGCTCGAGCTCAGTGAGGTTGGATGGAGAGCATTTGTGAACAGCAGTTTTCAGTTCTTTCCACAGATTCTCGATTGGATTCAGGTCTGGACTTTGACTTGGCCATTCTAACACCTGGATATGTTTATTTTTGAACCATTCCATTGTAGATTTTGCTTTATGTTTTGGATCATTGTCTTGTCTTCCCTGTCCCTGCTGAAGAAAAGCAGGCCCAAACCATGATGCTGCCACCACCATGTTTGACAGTGGGGATGGTGTGTTCAGGGTGATGAGCTGTGTTGCTTTTACGCCAAACATAACATTTTGCATTGTTGCCAAAAAGTTCCATTTTGGTTTCATCTGACCAGAGCACCTTCTTCCTTCTTCCACATGTTTGGTGTGTCTCCCAGGTGGCTTGTGGAAAACTTTAAACAACACTTTTTATGGATATCTTTAAAAAATGGCTTTCTTCTTGCCACTTCCATAAAGACCAGATTTGTGCAATATACGACTGATTGTTGTCCTATGGACAGAGTCTCCCACCTCAGCTGTAGATCTCTGCAGTTCATCCAGAGTGATCATGGGCCTCTTGGCTGCATCTCTGATCAGTCTTCTCCTTGTATGAGCTGAAAGTTTAGAGGGACGGCCAGGTCTTGGTAGATTTGCAGTGGTCTTATACTCCTTCCATTTCAATATTATCGCTTGCACAGTGCTCCTTGGGATGTTTAAAGCTTGGGAAATCTTTTTGTATCCAAATCCGGCTTTAAACTTCTTCACAACAGTATCTCGGACCTGCCTGGTGTGTTCCTTGTTCTTCATGATGCTCTCTGCGCTTTTAACGGACCTCTGAGACTATCACAGTGCAGGTGCATTTATACGGAGACTTGATTACACACAGGTGGATTGTATTTATTATCATTAGTCATTTAGGTCAACATTGGATCATTCAGAGATCCTCACTGAACTTCTGGAGAGAGTTTGCTGCACTGAAAGTAAAGGGGCTGAATAATTTTGCACGCCCAATTTTTCCGTTTTCGATTTGTTAAAAAAGTTTGAAATATCCAATAAATATCGTTCCACTTCATGATTGTGTCCCACTTGTTGTTGATTCTTCACAAAAAAATACAGTTTTATATCTTTATGTTTGAAGCCTGAAATGTGGCAAAAGGTCGCAAAGTTCAAGGGGGGCGAATACTTTCGCAAGGCACTGTATATATATGACCTGTAACTCAGTAACATCTTTGAAATTGTTCCATATTGCATTTATATTTTATATTTATATTTTTGTTCAGTATAGCTATGACTATTACATGCCTGAGTGTGTTGCTTTCTAACTTAATTATTTGTTTTCAGTGTGCTGATGATGAAATAATTTTATTATTCATATGGGAAAGTATTTAATTCAAATATGTAAAAGAGGGTGAGGTCATATTTTCAAATCTGGCATTGCTCTGCCCTGTCACTTTTTAATTGTACTGCATGATGATCGTGACTATGCATACATTTCCATTGAGACAATGGAAAACAAGCCAGACAAATCCTGTGCGGTGTTGATATTCCAGTCTCAGTCCCTATCGTATTGCATTTGAGTGGGTGTGACGTGAAATTGAAACCAAGTGCGGAAAGCGTCGGTGTGAAATACTCTCCTGCTCAGATGGCAGTCACCAAACTAGAAACAGAGGATGACGCAGCCACGAGACATTGAGGAAACCCAACTGGCCTATGTTGAGAGAGGACATATGTAATTCAAGCCAGTGTGGTCAGGTTCACACACCAAACCACCCACCACTTTCTCTTCGATTTCGACAAAAGTAGTCACTCCACCCTTTCTGACTCCTCTCTCACTTCAAAAGAAAGTAGCGCTCCATTCACATTCCCACTCGTCCCTGTTCTCTTGTGTTCCAGATTCAAGAGATCCTGGTGCAGGCGGTGGTGGAGGACATGATGGATAACCATGGCGACCAGGCCTCGTCCCTACGGGCCAAGATCCAGGAGCTCCTGGATCGCGCACGTCCCGCCATAGCACCGACGCTGAGATCTGCCGTCACTACGCCGTGCTGGTTGGAGACGGACAGAGCACCAGGCCTGGTGAAGAGTTAGTAGGCCCCCTTAACATTCCCCTAACATCCCTTGACATTTAGCTGTGCAAACACCACACATGAAATATACTTACTGTATGTGCTCTGAGGAGACGGGGGGAAAGTAATTATTGTAATGGACTTTGCGCCTGTTAATAAGCTATTCATAGGCTCATTAGTAACTGATAGGCATTGGTAACTAATGGTGTTGCACTTAGCCACACGGTGATAGATGGCTCCTATTTGTCCGACTCAGTGGGCTGATGAGTTTTTTTTTTCCTTCGTACAAAGGCCACATGTAGAAGTTGGTCAAATTGAGAGAAAAAAGCTATTAAAGTGTGACTTTGTCCTCGTGTTTATTGGCCAGTTGTAGTGTTTTGTTCACACACTAGGTTGTTTTTCTATGTTAGTTTAAGTTTGCTGAAACTGTCTGCTGCTAGGAAGACATAGCAGTCTGAGACTTTTTTTCATCACAGACAAGCGATTTCCCAAGTTACCGCAGTAAAGGATTGTGCTTGATTGAGCATTCACTTTTTGCTGTTTCTTGTCATTACGATACTTATACTTTAATTGTTCTCTTAGATGTATTTGTGTGCTTCTACATTTCTACTTAGGAGCACATCGTGTCAGCATAGGGCAGGGCCTAAAATTAACTTTTTTGTATACCATTCTCTGGTAGGTGGATAAAAAAAATCTACCAGCCACTCCAATTATTTTTATTACTAAATAAAACACAAGAAAATGCATGAGCATGCTTCGTAATGTTACGAAAACAAGAAATGTATTACTGGTAAGAAGTAATGTTGTATAATCCTCTATTTAATGTAATATTCTGTGATCTGAGTCAAATAAATACAAAATAAAAAATGCTGCCCCCTTACCCTGGTAACAGTGCCACTCCAGTTGTCATGTGTGCCTGTGAGAATCTCACTAGTAAAGACCGAAGATGTCTCTTTTTGCTAGCAGTGGAAGCAAACTCACACATTGAAAAGCAACCTAGCTTGTGAGCAAAACAGTGTAACTAGCCAAGAAACACGAGGACAAAGTCTCACTTTAGTAGACTTTAGAATTAATTAGACCAACATTTATACCTGTGCTCATTGCTTCTAAAAATGAATCTTTCAGCACATCCCTCAGTGCTCACAGCCACCCCAGACAGGCAGTATGGCTGTGGAAGGTGGGATAAATTAACGTTAGGATTCAGATTTCTTTGTGCATTACCAAAAATTAAGCAAAAGGGCAGAAATACTTTGAAAACAGCTACTGCAGCATTTATTTAGCTATAAATCACAACTTGCACTTGTGCCCATACTTGACTATTTTTATGAAATGCTCACACTGTATAGCCCTGAGTGTGACCACCTGCCAACGTGGCTGGTGAATTGGACGTGCTTAGGGAGTGAACGTTATTTATAGTACAGACCTCTGAAATGAAAATGGATGGTCCTCCCTTAAGCAAAATATATTTTACCTAAACCCTCTCTGAACTCTTGAAAAAAAAAAAATGAAAAAAAAAAAGACCCTTCCCTTCCCTATAATCATTTAAACAAGTGGATAGCAGAGAATATGTCTCCCGTTTACCCTCGCTTATTGGACAGACTTAGATATGCAGTTTTAGAAACTGTTCTTCATCTTGTAAGCGTTACATGGCAATGCAGGAAATATTATTGAGTACGGACGGGGCTGCGGGCCAGTAGGTTGTGGGTTCGCAGACCACCGCGGACAAGAGTAGGGGTGGAAAGATCTACTTAATAGTAAAAGCATTGCATGCATCTGTCATCGTATTTACAGGTCAGCAAAGAAAATAGCCTTTTAATACAAATTTCATGCAATTCTTTGCCATTTTACATATTAGCGGAATCTTTTTTAACACCGCACAAATTACCGAAGTGTACCGGCTCAGAATGGACACAGAGAGAGGTGTATGTGTTCATCTTATCATATTTCTCCAATGCCAAATCCTTGTGTCTTGTTCTCAAATAATTGCATCTGAGACATCATCAGAGCATGGTACTTAGAAAAGTTAGGCCTACCTTTCCACCCCAGACAGTTGGCCTACCGATGCAGAAAAATGTAAGCTATCCCACTGTAAGTTATCCCACTGTTCCCCGGGCGCCGAAGACGTGGATGTCGATTTAAGGTAGCCTCCCGCACCTCTCTGATTCAGAGGGGATGGGTTAAATGCAGAATACACATTTCTGTTGAAGGCATTTGTACAACTGACCTAGGTATCCCTCTTTCCCCAAAGTCTATTTTTTATCTCCTCGAAACTCAACAATGGTACAGTATCCCCATAATGTCTTTCCCGGGTATGTTACAGCTTGTTTGTAACATAAAGCATCAAAAACAGCGCTTTGGACCGGGATGCTTTATATAATCGAATCCGTTTTATTTTCTTATTCTTAAGCTAGCTGGCTGTGCTTTTTTGCCATTTTCTTTAATTAAAGGTGGCATAAACCCTCAATTCGTGTCTTGGTTTTAACTTAGCCTATCTCCGTGTCAGTGGAGGCCTGTTATTTAAAGAGTTCATGGTGAGTGGAGGAATTGACTGACAAATCTATGGATATAGCAGCCTATAGCCTAATTTAATCTGTCAAACATATAGGCCTACCTTTTATTTCTTAAATAGGAAGAAATAGGCTCCAACACAAAGCCCTCTTGTTGGTAAAGTCTAATTCAAATGAAGACGATTATCATTAAGTTCCCTTAGTCGACCAGTAAATTTCAAACTTATATTCAAAGACCAATGAGATTTTCAAATTCCTCGCAAAGAAGGGCATCTATTGGTAGAAGGGTAAAAAAAAAATGTTTTAATAACATTGAATGTCCCTTTGAGAATTATGAAGTTATTAATTACACTTCCTATGGTGTGTCAATACACCCAGTCACAAAGATACAGGCGTCCTTCCTAACTCAGTTGCCAGAGAGGACATAAGCCGCTCAGGGATTTCACCATGAGGCCAATGGGGACTTCAAAACAGTTAGAGGTTAATGGCCGTGATAGGAGAACACTGAGGATGGATCAACAACATTGTCGTTACTCCACAATACTAAGCTAAATAGTAGAGTGAAAAGGACGCCTGTACAGAATTGTAAAACATCCAACGCATGCATCTTGTTTGCAATAAGGCACTAAAGTATAACTGCAAAAAATGTGGCAAAGAAATTAACTTTGCCTTCAATACGAAGCGTTATGTTTGGGGCAAATCCAACACATTACTGAGTACCACTATTCATATTTTTAAGCATGTTGTTGGCTGCATTACGTTATGGGTATGCTTGTCATCGGGAAAGACTAATGAGGGATTTTTTAGGATTAAAAGAAACTGAGCAAAATCCTAGAGGACAACCTGGTTGTCTGCTTTCCACCAGACACTGGGATAATAATTCAACTTTCAACAGGACAATAACCTAAAACACAAGGACATTGAATGTTCCTGAGTAGCCTAGTTACAGTTTTGACTTAAATAATCTTGAAAATCTATGGCAAGTCTTGAAAATGGCTGTCTAGAAATGATCAACAACCAACTTGACAGAGCATGAAGAACTTTTTAAAGAATAATGGGCAAATATTATACCATCCAGGTGTGCAAAGCTCTTAGAGACTTACCCAGAAAGACTCACAGCTGTAATCGTTGCCAAAGGTGATTCTAACATGTATTGTATTTTGAATACTTATATAAATGATATATTTCTGTATTTCATTTTCAATACATTTCTAAAAACATGTTTTCACTTTGTCGTTTATGGGGTATTGCGTGTTGATGGGTGAGAAGGGGGGGGGGGGAAGCTAGGCTGTAACAAAAAAATGTGGAATAAGTTGAGGGTATGAATACTTTCTGAAGGTACTGTATGGCCTAATAAGCAACACATTCTAAAACACTGAGAAATATTAAAGTTTCATCAATTACAAATGACATTACCCTCCCCTGGACTCATTTTAAAAAATAGTAAACCTTCCCCTTGACTGAAATTTAATATAAAAATCTACCCGCATTTGGCAGGTGGTGGGTGTTAATTTTAGGCACTGTTAGTCCTGAGTTATTATAATAAATAAGCCATATTATCAGCCTTTTGTGGCATGGTAAGCACTTTGTTGATTCTTGATGTTCAGTGTAGAAATGTTTATCTGTTTTTACTATTGTATCTTAATTATGTATTTTAACTTTGGTTAAAAGACGCAGGTCACAAAAAAGTAATGAAATTAAGCAATAAACCTAATTTACTTCTTACTAGTAATACATTTCTTGTATTAGAACAATCGAAAGCGTGCTCATCCCTTCTTTTTTTTTTATCATTAAAAAAAATTATAATTATAATAATGACACCAAAAAAATATTTTGGCTGGTAAAAAATCTGAGTGGCTGGTTGATTTAGATTTTTTAACTCTACCTGCCACAGTGGCTGGTGGATCAAAAATGTTATTTTCCACCCTGATCATATCCTTAGTGTGAGTTGTGACCCTTAGCACTGGCATGTTATTTGTCATTCCATTCATCTTTCCACTGCCATTTCCCCCCTCCCATAGGCCAGTCATGCCACAGCGATGGCTTCTGTTAATTGTTTTATTCATTAAATGTGTTTACTTTGTATTCATTATAAACCAGATGGCTTGATGTTGCCAGCAGCTTGGTCAGGCTTTATGGTATGTGACAATATTTGATAAAAAAAAAACAAGAATAGGTGGCCACAACATTCTATGTGTTGGAGGGATAATTGTTTTAATGCATTTTCTTGTGTGTGTCTGTTTGCTTGGCAGGCGTTGCATTTCCTGTCCAAGGCCCATCACTGTGAGGTGCAGGCCAGAGGCTGGGAGAAAAAGTCTGGGACCTTCAAGGAGGTTATAAAGAGAGCCATAGATCTGGCCAACGGTGAGTGTCGCACTCCCTGCCCCTATACATACACACACCTCATCCCCCCTACACACGTTTCTTCGACACACACGGAACACTCGTCATGCTTAATGTCAAGTCTCCTGCAGGTCTTTGCGTCAGGCTGCGCGGGGAGGAGATATGATCGATGGCAGCCACGAGAAGAGTAAAAAGAAGACAAACAAATCCGTCTTACCCCACTGCCCTCTGCGAAACGCAATCGCCATCCAAACAATTACTCTGCGAGTTAGTGTGGAGGCAAGGGGGTTGGGAGATGGGAGATGGAGACAGCAGGAAGGATGGAGGAGAGTGTCCTATAGAAGAACTTCAATAAAGTTGTTAATCTAAAAAATCCCCAGGTTTTTCATTACAGCCGGATGCTGTTTTGAATTAAACATCAGAGGGAGTCAGGGCACCGGGGCAACACGGGAGGAATAGCAATGTGGATTCTCCAACACATCTCTGGGGTTGATGCTGTCGCTAAGGCTCATCTTCACTCAGGTCACACACCTTGTCCCTCACACACACGTACTTTACACCCCACACATATACTTCATTCCTCACACACACTATTACACACACACACACACAGGTTCTGGTGTGAATCGCAAAACCCTCCAATATGCTGCCCCTGTGTCCTTCAGAAAAGCACAAAGCTTTATAAAGAGATGCCGGTTGTGGTAGAGTGCTCCCTCTACCACAACCTCCTCACTCAACTCTGCTTTGTAACCTCTATGATGGGCCTGGACACTTCATCCACAGAGCTGAGAGGGAAGCGAAAAAATAAAGTGATGAGATCGAGGAGGAGGGTAGAGCAGAAGAGGTCCTCATCCATAAATCATGCTGTTTTGACCTGTCGCGGCTGAAGAAGACCATACAGGGAAAAGGTGTAGCTCAGATAGTAGAAGAGACCGCCGCTTGTTTTCCCTTTCCTCGTGTGCAAGAAGAAGATGAAAGGAGTTGGGTAAACACCAGGACAAAAGACTGCGGCGATGGGGAAATAGCCTATCACTGGGCTCAGGGACATGGCTTTGTGTTGGTATGTTTTTCAAAGCGGCACAGAATGACAGGTTCTCCCGAGCTTTATTCATCAGTTTGTGTGGATCATAGCTACCATAGATAAGGTGTTTGTCGAAATTGGTCCACCTCTACAAAGGAAATGAATGGTGTTTCATCCCGCTGAATGAATATTCACTGTGATGTCCTCTGAAAAAAAGTAAGTAGAGGCGTTACAGAGAACATTTTGATCACGTTATCTCGGACAGTGATCACGGAAGTGATTTAAACAGGCATTGTGGAAAAAGGTCTTGGTCTAATGATTTATTTGCGAGCTGCCAGGCCTGTCACGGCGGGGGTGAACGGCGAAGTGTCTTTCGGCGTAACGAGATGAGACCCACTGAACGGAGTCACTGACTGCAGGCCTGAGAAGTCACCCTGCGGGAGGTGGAGTCCTCATTATCCAGTCCCAGGAGAAATGACTCCTCTCCTCAACTTCTCCGCACATGTGCAGTATAACCCACAGTCCTGTGTCTATATGGGACCTGTTAGTCATGCATAGGTCCATGGTGCCACAGTGTCTCACCAGGGCAGGCAGGGCCATGGCCCCTGGACCCTGAACCAGAAACCCCTGATCTCTCCCCTCCTGACCCCTCCATGGTACCCCACCCATGCATGATGGTTGGTTGTCTCTCCCTCTAGCAATCACTCATTTTAATACACAACTTACGTGCACTGTCTTTTAATCACAAATATTAATGTGCTAATAGGTATCTTTTGGTTTCTATTTCTCACATGTATGTGTTCACAGTGACCCTCGGCTGTAGTAAGAAGAAGAGTAACCCCCAGGAGTCATTGCAGATGTTGTTCTCCATTCATCTCGCCACCAAAGCGAAGGTACACTACAAAACACTTTGCTTTCATGCCAGCATCCCACCACATCACACAGATGTATTGGACTACACAGATGTATCGGACTACACAGATGTATCGGACTACACAGATGTATCGGACTGCTCACATCCAGTCATTACTACATCACTGAGCTCGCATTGTTTTTTTGAGATAATTTCTAACCAAATGTAGTAATTGTATTTCTTTTAAACCGTTTCTCCTCAGCCACTGCACGCAGATGTCGCAACTGGAGAGATCCATGGCGACCTGAGTGATGATGTCAAAGAGCTTGAGCAGCTTATCACGGAGCTGCGCAGAGAATCAGCATGAATGCCTCGCTATAGACACACCTCGAAGGACTCTAAAGACCTCCTACAGCAAACTTGTCCCAGAGCAGACATGGCTACAAGGGACGCTGTCAGGGGACCTGCACCCATCACCCTCTTCCTTGCCAAAGGGACTTTACATGCTTTTACAGTTCATGTGACTGTTAAAAAAAGGAATGACGTAACTGGATACATTTGTATGTACAAAGTGTAATTTTGTATAGTTCCCCCTTGAGGTATGTGCTATTTGTTGTGTAAAGCATGGTTGAGGAATTTCTAGCTCAATCATGTTATGAACTCTACGGAATCGAAAGAAATCACAAAATGTGTACAATCATACATTGTACAAAGATGAAGCTTTATGATCATAGAACCACGCTTGCCTTATTGTCAGTATGTTCTAGTCATAACCCACTCCCCCAGGCGCAGTGAGAGCTTTGCAGATGAGAAATGTAAGCATGTGGGCCAAATATAAGAGCGATGCAGACACACAACAGGAGAGTGTGGACACACACACTCATCACCGGGGAAGCAGCAGGCCATGAAAGTGTCATCTCGCCTCGCTCACACAGAACAGACACCATGGAAGAAGAACAGACGCTGCACAGCTAACTCATCATCATGCTCAGGGGCTACAGATAGAGATCTTACACTCTTCTCCTCTTGGGTTTTCTCTCCGAAAGGAAAATGACCTTGACATTGCCTTTGTTCTATCATACTTATTGTTTTATTGCTATCGTACAGGTTTTTACTTTGCCTATGCCTTTGTCAAGGACTGTCTCTGCCTTGCTTTGAAGTAGTCCCACAGTGTGGGTGACTGACAAAGGAGGAAATGACTTTTATACGAGTAGATATGTACATGTGTTATGTCACAGCTGTAGTCCTCTTTCATGAATGTTAGTTTTTTTTCCGATTTGGTGATCATTTCTGGATTGGGAAGGAAGTGTGCATCACCCTTAAGTATACTGTATGTATACCTTCCATCTTTTCCACAGTTTGTGATCACACAACTTGTTTGCATACCAAACCACTCGATCAGAACCAGATTTCTGGCCCAAAATGTCAGTAATTGAATAAATATGTGAAATAATGGTCATTACGAGTGTGTTGTCATTATTTACTATCCTACACCATTACATCATATATCCAGGAGACACAGGGACAATATAGTCATACATATTCATGACAAACATCATTACACTGATTTGCTGCCAGGACATATGTTTGGAGAGGCCTCCCTTTGAAGCAGGGGAACTAAAATGCTTGTTTAGCCTCCTGTTTCTTTTCAACATTCCTGGTGTTTCCCAGTGACAACCTGACAACATCCTCATAAAGTTCCAACAGCAGCTGAAGTTCGATGGTGAGGTCATTGCCAATGAGAAACAACAAAATGACATCACCTTTCATGTTATTCATTGAGTGGTATGAATCAACAGCAAGGAACTAATCATCACTATGAGCCGTTCTTGGTCAGGACAACCTAGGACGAGGACTTGATTACAAAAGGTTTATCGGAACCTTTTTCAGAAGAATAACATTCTTTATAGAAAATGTGAGACCTGAAAGCTCATTGGAACAAAGACCCCAACATTCACATTTTGCGTACAACTTGTGCATGTCTATGTTGGTACCTTCCTACAGTCTTACTATGACTTCAGTATTTTCCAGACGCATCTTACACATCCAGAGTGACTTAAATACAGTAAGTAGTGTATGAATATATTCATGTCTGACTCTTCCATCCTTGATCATCCTGGATGACTGTTTCCTGGTCAGATGTGATCTCCTGGCACATGAGGCTGACCCAGATGTAATCAGTGGCTGGAGGATTGCATTTCTGCCAAGATTTTTCAAAATGCATCATTGGTGATTACGCCCTGCCCTGTCTTTCACCACATATCTGTCCCCTTCTCAGATGATGGGCTCCACAGACACTGAGCTCTGGTTACCATCAACCCTTGTGTTTCAAATTCAGATAAACGTTTCACGACTGTCCCCCCTTTCCCTCGCATTCTGGAGGGAAGAGTCTCGTGGACTTTAAAAAAAAAAATCTATTAAGTGTATGACACCACTATCAAGTATCCACCCACTTAAAACTTCAATGGGGGACATAGAGTTTTTAAGAAAACAATTAGATACCACTCAGAGAGCCAACGTCAGACGTAATTCTACTCTGTATGTTTTCCAAAGCACACGCAATGACTTCATGGGGCTTATGTTGATCTGGGTGGAGGTCCTCAAAACCACTGTGTGCGCGCTATAGTACGTCTTTAATGAACTCACTCCTGTACTGGAATATCCCCTGCAGTCTTCAATGGAATAATGAGTCACTGCTGAACAATTTACCAAGGGGTCGCTGGTAATTCTGCAGTGTAGGAGGACAGTAACTAGGGATAAGCATCAAAAATTAGAACCGCAACAGGAATGGCCCGCTGCGCAACTGTGGTCAACTCGTGGGTTGTTGGATGAATAATGGTACGCACATGGCTTTATGAATTACTTGACTATGGTTTATGACGACTTTCGCATGTTAGTTCCTATCTGATTCATGCGGGAGTGTATGGAACCGAAGTAACAATGACATAGAGCACTTTGACAGCGTGTACTTCAAATAAATATTTGTCATTTATAAATACGAGTTAAGAAACTTTACACATTATTAGTATTCCAAAGTATTACACATTACACGTGGCTTATTGGTTGTTTATTATTTTATAACGTGTCATTCTTATAAGCGTGTATTTATACTCTTATCACTCATGAACTTGCTGGACAACAATGTGTATGTCTTCTGTCACTTTGATGAGCTCGCGCTCCTGCGGACAGCACAGTTTATGCATCTTCAGGAATAGATTTTCTTTAGGTCTTTGGCGACTTTATGAACACTACGCACTCCAAACATTTATTTTAGGGTTCAGCCCCACAAGTTTGTTCCAATAAGCGTCCCACTCCTGACGTCATGTCTGCCGGAGATTGGCTGTTCAGTTCTGACACTAACTCCTGCCCTTACACAGTGAAACTTTTTAAAAGAGTTTTCAATCGCATCTGCAGGGTAAAGTATTGCACAAACGTAGCCATAGCAGCCGTAACATCTGCTGCCCAGCTTCCCCCTACCCAGCGCAGAGATAAAGCAGTGCTTATTCCGTTTTAGACCCATATTCAGGTTTATACATGCCCTCTTTTATTTTTTACTTTTTAAAATTAAGCCTACGTTTTAGTTCTCGTCTTTAATTCGGGTTGAAAGGCGAACCATAGACAAATATACTCAGGGATATATAACTGTTTTACTTGCTATAAAGTTACAGAAGTTTTTATTTTCCAGATACGGACCTTCTTCAAGGAATTTATTATAAAGTTTCCAAAAAAAGTATATTGTCTTTACGCGGATACGGAGTGGATATGGCTTGGATCAGATGGGACCTATTCTTTTCTATAGGTTTATTCATTTCACCGGCATTTGTCTCCACGGATCAGAGTGGCTTTAGGAGATACTACGTGTTGCAGCCAGGACCGAGCGGGACGGACAGAGTACATGTGAGTTCCATCTCTTCGCGCTCCGGTGCCACTGGACAGCCCCATGCCTACAATGTGGAGCTCTCGGCCAGTTACAGTGGCCAGGTCCGAACCCGTAGGATGGGTAACCAAGCGAACCCGATCCCGCTTCGCCAGGACACACAGTTTACGCAGCATCAGCAAGTCATTCGGCGCACCAGCCACAACGTTCAACAGAGTCGCCAAATGAAAATGTCAGGGTAAGATAACCTGCGGATCTCTGAAAAATAGTTGATGTTACAGAACAGTGAATGGCTATTGGCTACGTATCCTCTTGGATGGCAAGGTGGTCTGTTATAAAATATATAATGTTGTTGGGTCAACTTACTATATAGTAGCCTACATACAGTATAGGCATGCCTGGCACCTGGTAAAGGAACGTGCTATAAGCCTGGCCTACAACATTCACTGTCATCCGCAACATGATCATACAGCATGGTCTTAGCGTTGTTAAATATACACTGAGTGGACAAATTAGGAACACCTTAGGAACACCTTTCTAATATTGAGTTGCACCCCCATTTGCTCTCAGAAGGGCTTCAATGCGTCAGGGCATGGATTCTACAAGGTGTCGAAAGTATTTCACAGTGATGCTGGCCCATGTTGACTCCAATGCTTCCCACAGTTTTGTCAAGTTGACTGGATGTCCTTTTGGTGTTGGACCATTCTTGATACACATGAGAACCTGTTGAGTATGGAAAAATCAGCTGCATTGCCGTTCTTAGCACACCCACACCAGTGTGCCTGGTACTTACTACCATACACCATTCAAAGGCACTTCAATATCTTGTCATGCTCAGTCACCCTCTGAAAGGCACACATACACCATTCATGTCTCAAGGTTTAAAAATCCTCCTTTAACCTGTGTCCTCCCCTTCATCTTCAATGATTGAAGTGGATTTAACAAGTGACATCAATATGGGATCATTGCTTTCACCTGGATTCATTCAATGTCATGAGCAGGTGTTCCTAATGTTTTGTGCACTCACTGTGCATTATGAAATAAATAGTCTGTAACTTACAGTACATTCTATATTCTATTTGATTCAGGTAGCTATTTGATCATATTTCTGACAAATTAAAACAACATACGATACTGTACTCATTTCAGACATTTAGCCCAATGAATGTAATGTGTCAATAATGAACTTTGTTAAAAAATTTCAAGTTGATACAAAATACATGTCTTAACATCCACTCAGTAGAGACAGAAACTAAAACAGCCAATTTAAAGTACTATCCTCAAAGGACACTAAATAATAAAACAAAATGGCCCATATCCTGTTGTGTTCAGGAGCATGACCTCAATGTGCAGGGTCCTAGTCGCAGCACTCTCAGATGTATGATTATTGGGGACATTCCCACACTCTCAGCAGGGGCCACCAGGCTAGGGGTGCCCAGCTTTACCTCCAATGAAAGGAGGCCCCTAATACCAGATCTGGCCCAGGCTTGGCGGGTGGGTCACTCGAACCACCTGTGTGTGAGTTTTAGCCAGTATGAGTTGGTCTTGTGTGTGTGTGACAGTGCTCTCTCTTTCGCTCTGTGTCTCTGGGTGTTATTGCAGGGTGAATGTCTGTGGAGGGCAGTGCTGTCATGGATGGAGTAAGGCCTCTGGATCGCAGCAGTGCACAAAGCGTGAGTATACACTACACTACATCACCACAGCCGAGCCACCACTGCCAAATCGTTGCAGTTGTTCAAAATGTTTTTCCAAATGATTGACAACAGTCTTGGATTCACTCTACGCTCTTAGAAGAAAAGGTACTATCTAGAACCTGAAAGGGTTCTTCGGCTGAACCCTTGTTGGTCCCAGGTAGATCCCTTTTTGCTTCTAAGTAGAACCATTTTGGGTTCCATGTTGAACCCTTTCCACAAGAGGCTTCTACATGGAACCCAAAATGTTTCTACCTGGAACCAAAAAGGGTTTTACTTGGAACCAAGAATAGACCTCCTATGAGGACAGCCGAGGGAACCCTATTGGAACCTTTTTTACTAAGAGTGTACTTGGCACCTCATAACTTCTTCCTTTGGAAAATGTACACAATCGTCTTCGCTTGTGTTGTTCATCAGACAGCACATGTGCCAGAACACCAGCATCATACCATGTATAATCCATCCAGAATACCCCCTCCCCTACTCTACTTGGAAACTCACCCCAGCATCATACCATGTATAATCCATCCAGAATACCCCCTCCCCTACTCTACTTGGAAACTCACCCCAGCATCATACCATGTATAATCCATCCAGAATACCCCCTCCCCTACTCTACTTGGAAACTCACCCCAGCATCATACCATGTATAATCCATATAGAATACCCCCTCCCCTACTCTACTTGGAAACTCACCCAAGCATACATACGTATATGTTTTCAAGGCGCCTTTAGCTGATTTGTAGCGCCAGATTGGAGAACAACACCTTTCTATGTTGCTCTTTATATGTAACTGGCATTGCTGGCAGTGGCTCTACCCACCTGGGAACAATGCCGGGACTGTCAATGTGTTATGGCCCGTGTTGCAGAGTCATGAGGACACTGTTATTGCATAGGACTGGGCGCGCAGGGCCGGCCAAAAGAGAAGCAGGTTTAGAGTGTATTATACCTCTTGGCTCGGCCCCACGAGTGGGATCTCTTTCTTATTCGACCGTAAGGCCTTGCCAGCTGGTTATATAAAAGACAGACGGCTTTCTTCTGCGACGAGTCTGGTGGACCTCCTGGGGAAACCAGGGTTACGTTTTAGTCTAGGACCCCTGGTTCATACGTTTAATAGGCCCATTGCGCCTGTTCTGCTCTACTCTGCTCTGCTCTACTCTGCTCTACTCTGTTCTGCTCTACTCTGCTCTGCTCTACTCTGTTCTGCTCTACTCTGCTCTACTCTGTTCTGCTCTACTCTGCTCTGCTCTACTCTGTTCTGCTCTACTCTGTTCTGCTCTACTCTGCTCTACTCTGTTCTGCTCTGCTCTGGTCTACTCTGCTCTGGTCTGCTCTGGTCTACTCTGCTCTGGTCTACTCTGTTCTGCTCTACTCTGCTCTGCTCTACTCTGTTCTGCTCTACTCTGCTCTGCTCTACTCTGTTCTGCTCTACTCTGTTCTGCTCTACTCTGTTCTGCTCTACTCTGTTCTGCTCTACTCTGTTCTGCTCTACTCTGTTCTGCTCTACTCTGCTCTGGTCTACTCTGTTCTGCTCTACTCTGTTCTGCTCTACTCTGTTCTGCTCTACTCTGCTCTGGTCTACTCACACTTAAGACTGGACTGCACTTAGTACAGGGACTCTTTGTCGCTGCCTTGGTGCCAGTGGTATGTGTGTAAGTCTGTGTTGGTGTTTGTTTGGGTGTATGTGTATATATGGTGCCTTCAGAAAGTATTCATATCCTACACTTTGTTGTGTTACAGCCTGAATTCAAAATGGATTCAATATTTATTTTTTCTTACTCATCTTACTTAATGGAGAAAGTGATTTTTTTTTTTTTTTGAAATGTATGCAAATATATTGGAAATTAAATACAGAAATATCTCATTTACATAAGTATTCACACCCCTGAGTCAATACCTTGTAGAGGCACCTTTGGCAGCGATTACTGCTGTGAGTCTTTCTGGGTAAGTCTCAGAGCTTTCCACACCTGGATTATGCAACATTTGCCCATTATTCTTTTCCAAAAATGTAGAGCTCTGTCAAATTGGTTGTTGATCATTGCTAGACAACCATTTTCAGGTCTTGCCATATATTTTCAACGAGATTTAAGTCTAAACTGTAACTTGGCCACTCAAGAACATTCACTGTCTTCTTGATTTGGCCTTGTGTTTTATGATATTGTTCTGCTGAAAGATGAATTCATCTCCCAGTGTCTGGTGGAAAACAGACTGAACCAGGTTTTCTTCTAGGATTTTGCCTGCGGTTAGTTCCTTTCTATTTCAATTTTATCCTGAAAAACTTTGCAGTCCGTAACAATTATAAACATACCCCTCTAAGTGACTGAGTGTATTGATACACCGTACAAAGTGTAATTAATAACTTCACCGTGCTCAAAGGGATATTCAATGTCTGCTTTTTTTTTACCCAATTACAAATAGGTGCCCTTCTTTGCGAGGCATTGGAAAACCTCCCTGTTCTTTGGGGTTGAATCTGTGTTTGAAATTCAATGTTCAACTGAGGGACCTTACAGATAATTGTATGTGTGGGGTACAGAAATTAGGTAGTTATTCGAAAATCATGTTAAACACGCTATTATTGCACACAGAGTGAGTCCATGCAACTTATTATGTGACTTGTTAAGCACATTTTTACTCCTGCCCTTATTTAGGCTTGCAATAACAAAGGGTTTGGACACTTATTGACTCAAGACATTTCAGCTTTTAACTTTTTATTAATTTGTAAAAAAAAATGTTTAAAAAAACTAATTCAACTTTGACATTACGGGCTATTGTGTGTAGTAGGCAAGTGAAAATACATCTAAATGTAATCTATTTTAAATTCAGGCTGTAGCACAACAACATGTGGGGAAAGTAAAGGTTGTGAATACTTCCTGAAGGCGCTGCATGAGTGTGTGTTTATCGTTCAGTGTTGAGTTGTTCATGCATCATTAACCGTGCAGCGCTGGCTCCTTGATAACATGCACAGATTTTTTGTGGGACCTTTTTTTTTTTTTTTTACTCATTGGAATTCCCACTACTCTTGTCCAGTGTCCAATATCGTAGCTTTTCTCATTGGCAGAGGTTAGGTGGAGAAGTGGGGGCAGGCATGCAATGCACCATGAGGGAATGCTCCTGTTTACATGGGCACGGGGAACGCTGTGCAAGGCCTCTGGAAAATAACCAACAGTGGACATTCCTTCAGTACCCATGGTTTGGATTGGTCTTTTTGATGTCAGGATCAGAGCCCAGTACTCCCTACTGTAGCCAGATGCTGGAACCAGGGGAGTGGACAGGATGGAGTAATGCTGCGTTTAGACCTCATACCAATCGGCATAGCGGGTCGAGAAAACAAGAAAGAGCGTGACGGCAAAAGCAAACCAGCACAACGGTATGCGTTGCTATGGTGATTTCCGTAAACGAACCGTGTAAATCAACATCCAGTAGAAAACAAGGCTTACTTGTTGAGAACAATGATATCCGGTTTGCCGTCTTACTTGTACCATCTAAACGCAACATAAAGATGACATTTTACAGAGAGTTTCAAGACTGCTTTAGAAAAACCTCCAAAGATCTTTGTGCCTCTAGATTTATTTTAGTGTACGGCTTCTCTTTCTGGAAAAATGTCTATGTTCTTGAAATCTTTTTATTTTCTAAACTCAACCTCAGATCATCCGGTGGTCAGCACTCATTTGATTATGATTTCCCACTGGCTGTGATATTAATATTTACAGTAGTACAACACAAGGACGCACTGTGAGAGGTTTTCTCTGTGATTACCATTAATCAATAGCATGAATTGCTTTAGACAACCCTACTAAATATGATGAAGAATGAAACTATGATTGATAAATTACTTTAACTGACCAACACATATACTTGGCTTCCCCCTTATTTCTTTATTTTTATTCTGCTTGTTTTTTCCTATATGAAAAAAATATGATAGTCAGTCACATGTTTTATGGATAGATTTCCATCTTCCTATATATCTTTTGCTCAATCGGTTTTTCAGGATCAGCTCTTTACTTTTATCCACCTACCTTGTCATGGGGGATGGACTATGTTGTAAATCCACCCGTTAAATGTTTAATGGCGTTTGATTTTCAGGACAACCCAGCCCCCCACCCACTACCCTCACTGAAAATGCCAACAAAAGGGTTTCTTAATAGAAATGTGTTTTGTTATTATATTATTATTGTTTGTTCTGGCAATGCCTTAGACATGGCTTGCTAGCACCCTGCATAAAGTGTTCTTTCAGGTTGTCAGTCACGCCATCAACCCCCAACCTCCCACCAAGGCAAGCTTTGAGATTTTCCAGATAGCAAGTAGAAGCTGTGAATATCTTACAACACTTCACCACTAGGATATTTAATCCAGGACACTGTCCATGCAAAGCCACACACAATACACACTCAAGACTTCATGTGCATTTAAGAGTGAGTGTAGCTCATTCTAACACGTTCCTTAAACAGTGACAGAGATGGAGAAAGCTAAAAACTTGGCCTATTTATTACATGGCAAATGGACCAAGCATGTTTAATCATAAAGCTGTTATTAGCATTCCTTATTAGATGACCTCATGTTGTAACCACAACAGTAATGTTGAAAATATGTTAGAAATGTTTTGTGCCTTAGAATATTATTATTATAATAGTTTTTGTCTCAATGGCATCCAGACAGTTCCAGTCATGTGATGCAGATACTAACAACTCCTCTCTGTCCTCTTAACGGACTGTAGTCTAATAGAGATTGAGCAAAACATCCCAAGGATTGATTCAGTCTAGTCCAGACGCAGAGCAGGTAGTCTAACAACATATGATTATTGAATTGCAGAGCAGAATAGCACGCTGTTGTCTTTTCTGCTAGGTTCAAGACTATCCGCAAGAGAAAATGTAGAGCATGGCGCTTGTAACGCCAGGGTAGTGGGTTCGATTCCCGGGACCACCCATACGTAGAATGTATGCACACGACTGTAAGTCGCTTTGGATAAAAGCGGATAAAAGCGTCTGCTAAATGGCATATATTATTAGTATTATAAAATGGCTTTAGTAATGATAGGCCTATAATATATAATACATATCACTTAGCAGTCACTTTAATACAAAAGTGACTAACAGTGCAGTGAGTGCATTCATTTTTAGAGTGTATAGGCCTTTGTGATCCCTGTGGGAATTCAATCCAAAACCTTGGAGTTGCCAGCTCTATTTCCTGTTCCTGTTCTACCTGTTCACTAATTGTAGAACTCCAGTGTTCCTCTTTAATATTCCAGAAGTTCAATTCAAGAGAAAGAAAATAAAAAGAGGTAGTGATGAGTTTCACTTTTGTTTGTCTGAGAGAGACATGTGTTAGATCGTCTTTGAGATCCATTTGGCCTTAGGCAGCAGCACCTCCACCAGGCTCAATTCCTCCTCTTCCACTGGAGTCTGGCATGGCTATTCACAATGTGGAGCCGCATGGCAATCGCACGCTTTGAAAAGCTGCCCAGCTCATTTCTCCCTTAACCGAGTGCAACCCAAAAGTAGGCAGACCAGGCCAGACAAAACAACAAGAAAATATTTCACTTCGGCGTAGCTGCACAGCACAGCGGAGGAGCCGTCTTCATTTTTCATGAAGGATTGCTCAAGAAGAGGCCGCTTGAAACTCCCCCAAAATTAAGAGAATGTGACAGGTTCAACCATTTTATATATTTAAGCTCTCTTGTGCCTTTGCCTTGCGCGTCCCTAAAAAAACAGCACAGGGTGTTGAAAGCAAATGAGGCAGCCAGATACTATAGTGAGGTGGATAGGATGGACTCGCAAAAGTGTCTTTGTGCTCTTGGTCCTCATCGTTATCTGAGGATAATTTAAGCAGGCTTTAGCGCTACTGGGCTAGTCCAACTTATAGGAGAAATATAAGGATTATAGCCTATCGGAAAAGGAAAATTACCTCTTTCGAAGAGCTTTACAGTATTAAGATGCTCTTGTTATCCAGGTAATTCCACCATTATATCATTGTGTCTTCGTCTCTCAGTTGCCTTACCAGGACTCCCCTTTGCAGACCTCATATCAAGGTTTTATATTCCTGATTACTTGACGTTTTCTTTGTAGATTTCTTTGGTTACACAGGGCCGTCAGGTTCACTATATATGCAGAAGTATGGGGACACCCCTTCAAATGAGTGGATTTGGCTGTTTCAGACACACCCGTTGCTGACAGGTCAATAAAATCGAGCACACAGCCATGCAATCTCCATAGACAGTCATTGGCAGTAGATTGGCCTTACTGAAGAGCTCAGTGGCTTTCAACCTGGCACCGTCATAGGAACTGCCCTGGTTAACTGTAAGTGATGTTATTAGGAAGTGGAAACATCTAGGAGGAACAACGGCTCAGCCGCAAAGTGGTAGGCCATACAAATTTACAGAACGGGACCGCAGAGTGCTGAAGCACATAGCCAAGCAGTCGCACACAAGCCTAAGATCACCATGTGTAATGCCAAGCGTTGGCTGGAGTGCTGTAAATCTCGCTGCCATTTGACTCTGAAGCAGTGGAAATGCGTTCTCTGGAGTGACGAATTTGGGTTTGGCGGATACCAGGAGAACTCTACCTGCCAGAATGCATAGTGCCAACTGTAAAATTTGGTGGAGGAGTAATACTTGTCTGGGGCTGTTTTTTAGGGTTCGGGCTAGGCCCCTTAGTTCAAGTGAAGTTAAATCTTAACGCTACAGCATACAATGACATTATAGACAATTCTGTGCTTCCAATTTTGTGGCAACAGTTTGGGGTGGCCCTTTCCTGTTTCAGCACAATGCCCTTGTGTACAAAGTGAGGTCCATACAGAAATGGTTTGTCAAGATCGGTATGGAAGGACTTGACTTGCCTGCACAGAGCCCTGACCTGAACCCCTTTCGGATGAATTGGAGCACTGACTACGAGCCAGGCTTTATCGCCCAAGATCAGTGCCTGACCTCACGAATTCTGAATGGAAGCAAGTGGCTGAATGGAAGCAAATCCCCACAGCAATGTTCTAACATCTAGTGGAAAGCCTTCCCAGAAGAGTGGAGGGGATGTTATAGCAGCAAAGGGTGGACAAACTCCATATTAATGCCCATGATTTTGGAATGAGATGTTCGGCGAGCAGGTGTCTACATACTTTTAGTCATGTAGTGATGTGTTTAGTCTCTTCATCTCCTCTATGCATGCATGCCATAATTCTTTTCAGAGATCGCAGCCGCCTGCCAAGACCAGGCGAGCGCGACTTGGACAGGTTTTTTTCCAAGGTAGAGAGCTAAAAGGGAGGGAATTCAAAAGAGATGGGGGGAAAAGAGGAGGCTAATTCTTATCAGGGAAATCAGTTAATCTGTCCATTCTTAGACAATGGAAATAAGTGACACGATAGATGGAGAAAACAGAGAGGTTTTCATCCCAGCCCAGCACCTGGTGATTTATGATTAGTCTGCTGATTGAGGGGAACGTATCTGGCTGTTGTCATTGTGCAGCGCCCATTCGGATTCCCTGGATCTGGAGCAGCAGTTAAGTGGGGTGAGGACTAAGTATGGGCACAATACCATGGCAACAGGAATGTCTTAATTGACTTGGCTCTCCACCTGCTTTAGTGAAGCATAATGTCAGACAGTTGGCTGGAAGTTTACAATGCTGTCTTGTGTCAACTCCAGCGATAAACACAATGATGAATTATCATTTATAGAAATGGCCATTGAGGCCCAGACTGCTTGAGTCAGCATTGTAGCCACAGGTGCTCTGTCTGTATCCTACATATTGTACAGGAGGTGGGCAGAAAGACAGTTTATGAGCGAGGACAAAGAGATATTTTCTTTCTTGTCAAAAAACAGTATTCACACAACTGCAGCACCATTTCAGAGCCAATTTAACTTTGTGGGAGAGAAATAAATCAAGAAATATAAACTTTAGTTCATCTGCTGCCCTGGGAATCAGTGAGACCTTAGGGATCGGTGTGGACAGGCTGTAGGATGGGGGGTTGTTCAACTAATGGGACATCCCGTAACATCTGCACTGGATCATGTGGTCCTTCTGTGGCTCAGTTGGTAGAGCATGGCGCTTGTAACGCCAGGGTAGTGGGTTCGATTCCCGGGACCACCCATACGTAGAATGTATGCACACATGACTGTAAGTCGCTTTGGATAAAAGCGTCAGCTAAATGGCATATATTATTATTATTATTATTATCATCGGCGTGGAACATTATTTCCTGAGAAAGGTAGTGTCGGTTGTATATCCACTAGTATAATATGATGTTGCACCATGATTTCCCCAGGTGATTAATGTAGGCACACACACAAATACATTTTTGTGTTCCACGACAGACCCTTGCAGACCCCAGCAACACTCCCTATGAGTCAACCGAGGTGTCGTCTTATCAAAGTGGGACGTCACTTATTTCCCCTCCCCAGCTAGCGCTGAAATCGGCATCACGTACGTCGTGCCCTTGTCACAGGACAGCGCTCTTGTGTAGCCCAATGGTAGCCTTACTCAGGTCCAGCGGCGAAAAAAATCAAACCATTTACTCTACTCAGGAAATAAAGCAAAAAAAGCAAACGTCCCAGAGTGGAAAATGATAGTGTGGGGTATGTATAAACCAAAACATAATTTAGCAGGAGTGATGTAATCTGTAGATGTAATCGCCCTCTGATGCTTCTAAGGGGGGGTCTCTTGTTGCACAGCTTTTATTAGGACTCATGTGTCTAAATAGCTCAGTCGGGTAAAAAAAAGAAGCTTTGAGCCAGTGGTGAGTCATTAGTAGACGCCTATTGAGAGTGAGAGGGATTTGGATTTGTTTTCATGTCCTTGGGCGATGCATGACTTGCTTTTTGATGCAGTTTGCGCTCTCTCTCTCTCTCTCTCATTAATCACTTTCACAAATCAAAAGGAACTAGTGATGGTAATGAGGAGTGTGGTGGAGGAGCCCTCCTCAGGGAGCCTGTGGGGCTGGGCAGAGACATTTGCTCTTACACTTCACACACACACCACCTCTGGAATGATGGCTCCAATGAAAGCACAAAAAGTGGGTTTGATTTGATTATCTACTGTGTGTGTGTGTGTGTGTGTGTGTGTGTGTGTGTGTGTGTGTGTGTGTGTGTGTGTGTGTGTGTGTGTGTGTGTGTGTGTGTGTGTGTGTGTGTGTGTGTGTGTGTGTGTGTGTGTGTGTGTGTGTGTGTGTGTGTGTGTGTACGCGCATTGCAGTGTGTAAGAATTGGCCACTGTGGCCTCGAGGCAGGCTTTGTAGTTGAAAAATGACAGTCCCAGTCCTGTGCCTTTTTAAGAGAAGGGAGCACAGTGTAATTACAGGCTACCTGCCAGCCTCCTGTAACAACTCAAACACACACACACACACACACACACACACACACACACACACACACACACACACACACACACACACACACACACACACACACACAGTCCCTCTCTCTGATGCCCCAACCCACCGCACATATGTCATTGTGCCGGGGACTCCAGTAATTGGTTACCGAGCCTCAGCTTGTGTAAAGCACTGTCAAACTCTCAGCTTTGGGAGGGTACATTCACAGTGTGGGGAACCGTGGAGGTGGTATTTACTTTGGCTGCTAATACTAATAATGAGAGTGAGACACGGGAACAGCTTTCTCCGACTATGATTGTTAGGGATTTAGATTCTGTCACAGGGTTTTCTATCCCTGTCCCTCTGCCTTTTCCACGACAAAAATCTTATTATGAATGCTAAGTACTGTAGAGATGAATTTTTTAACCAGGAAAAACAGCGACTCCATGTTTGGTAATGCATTATTAATTCATGATCCTTTTGTCCTTAATCGTACATTACTTCTGGTTTGAGTAATGACTCTATGGCACCTAAATGAACCCCCACTACCTGAGTTTCCTCAATAAATGTCGGAAAATAGCTCCCTGAGACAACGTCATATAACTGGCATTTAACATGGTATATTAAGTCTGCTTCTGGAGTTTGTATATGTTGTGTGAGAGTGTATGTATGCATGTGTGTGTGAATATGTACACGTTGCTATGTCACTCACTCTCTCTTTCTCTCTCTTCCCCCCCTATGTTTTGTGCTGCAGCCAACTGTCTGCCCCAGTGCCAGAATGGAGGAATGTGTCTGAGGCCCCAGCTCTGTGTCTGCAAATCGGGCTCCAAGGGCAAGGCATGTGAACAGAACACCATGCCCACCTCCTCCTACCCAGCACAGCCAGGGAACGGCCACACCAAGGGACACAGCAATGGGCACACCAAGGGACACAACGTAGTGCCCCAGCGGCCCATCCCCCAGCAGGGTTATATTCCTGGGCCAGTCCCTGTCAGCAACATGGCCCAGATGACCCTGACTGTCAAGCAATCCCCCCACCTGGTCCGGCCCCAGCAGTGAGTATTTTCTCTACAAGTGCAGCATGTGGTTGACAACACCCACTCCATTTATTGCAATCTATATTGAAGTTATGAGAATGCTTGGAATGGTTTGTTTAAGTCATCACTCTCTTCCAATCTGTTTTTATTTTGCGCTCTTCACAGTTTATTAGTAGTGGAGTCGTAGGGTTGCATACTGTCAAACAAAGGCAGAGTTGGTCTGAGGGCTCATCTGTAAATAATCATATTGGCACTGCTGGTGCCCCACACGGTGCCAGAGAGGACAGTGAGGCCCCCAGCCCACTGAACAGAAATCATGTTTCTTTGTGAGAGTTTTCACAATGTCCTTTAAACTGTACTCCCTCCTGCTGTGTTGACTGTGTTCTTGGGGTTGGTCACCATCCATCAGTGTGATAGGTAGAATCACTTAAACCATTTTAAGACTCTGTATTTGAAAAGATGCTAACTCCTCCTGTGGCTGGCCTATCGGTTTGTTTTGCCTGTCACCACAGTAGACTGCTGGAAAATGTGCAGTCATTTCGGACACGGCGCAAGGCCCTCGACTTGTCAAGAGTAATCAGCGTGAATGCAGACTGTGTAAATCTCAGTTCACACTCGAATGTGGGGCAGTGTGTTGATGGAAATGTCCAAAATTACCTCACATCAGGTCCAACAAATGTTGGCACGGGTGGCCTAGTTCTGGTATCGATTAATGATATTTCAAATGTTAATGAATCCATTTTATGTGCTGTGTTTTGCGTGTCTTTACTGTAAAACATCGGAGGTTTTGCGTTGCTCAGGTGGTGTAATTGCACCCAGATCTGTGTGCTCGAAAGCTGCTCTCAATTTACACTGATGATTATTTCTCACGGGGAGCTATTCCCCCATCACTTATATGAGTGCAGAAACATGTTATCTGATATTTCAAATATAAACATACTGTCCAGATCTATCATTCATAATCAGATCAGTTAGATATGCAAACGCAGCGGCAGGGCAAGATAAATAATGGTTTCATTTTATACCATTACAAACTGTATTTTTACTAAATGGGTCACATTTCTGTTCAATTTCAAGAGATTTCAGATTATATTTTGGTATGACACCCAGAGAGATTGTCTAGTGTGATAAATGGATGACTGAGCTAATGGCTGGTCTCAGAGACACCTCTGACCCTTAAAATGACAAATGATCGGGTTGTCTAGCCAAACACATGCCCTGTGACCCCATCAAAGAGAGGGTCGTCAGGGCAGTGGAAGGGGGCTCCTTGACTGATGGGATTTCATTGGTCAGATACAACAGTGATGTCACTTAATGGGTTAACCTGTTTTCATCACTCTAATTAATTTAACACCTATGCCATTATGTCTAGTATAGGATTTTTGTATCACTCTTTTGTTAGTCTTGCGTATCCACATTGGTTGACGGATTGCAAAGAGACATCGTTGGTGCGGTTGTAGGTTCAGTCATTTAGGTTCAGTCATCCATGCTGTGCTGTGAGGAGTCTCGCCCCATAATTTCTGTTAAACACATAAATCATGGGGAAAAGTTTGTTACTCTAATGTCTGCTAGTGTGGTTCAATTGGTATCGAGAGCTTTGTTTAACCGTTAACCTTTGAATAGCTAAAGTAGTGGGTGAATGTGCCATTGTTATTATAAGTGTCTGACTTCATAGAATACCCAGACTAACCTTACAAAGACTTGGACAAACAGAGAGCGATTTGTCGGTTGCGAGTGCTGATTTCTCAGGAAAGATCAAAGTGTGATAGAAGAGGTTTGGATTTTAACTAAGTAAGTCAGTATTTAACTAGGTAAGTCAGTTAAGAATAAATTCAGATTTACAATGATGGCCTACCGGGGAACATTGGGTTAACTGCCTTATTCAGGGGCAGTGTGACCAATTTTTACCCTGTCAGCTCAGGGATTCGATCCAGCAACCGTTTGGTTACTGGCCCATCGCGCTAACCACTAGGTTACCTGCCGCCCCATATTGGGCTTGCCTCTGGATTGGGCTCTGGCATTGTGCACAGGGAGATTTAGAGCTAAGGAAATTGTGTGTGTGTGTGGGTGTGTGTTCCGCGGCTGCAGTAAAGAACCTTATCCAGTCAAAATAACTTTGAGTAGCACTACTGGTCATACCTGAGGGGCCAAAACAAGCCCTTCTGTGCTGTCAGAGGGAAATTACGTGCCGTTTTTGTTTTTACTTCATTTACTCAAGGGACGAAAAAAGACAGAAACAAGAGGAGTGAAGCAATTGGAAGCCGAGGCGGGCAGCACAGGTGGCTCTATCGCCTCTTTTCTTCCTAAAGTCTGCGTGATACCGTCCGCCTGTCTCCTACACAGACCCACATCTACAGTAGAGCAGGAAAGGTTTAAGGATAATTGCTGACATTCCTACTGTAAACTGTAAGGGAAATGAGTCTCTAAATGTATAGCTCTGCTCATGTAATGGGACCTCTATGGTGGTACTGTATGGTGTGTCCCAGGAGTAGGCCAGGCTGTGGTCCAACTCCTGCCCCTGTGGTTCTGTGTCCTGACCCTGAATCCTGACAGGCCTCGGAACACATGACAGTGCTGGATACACTGACTGTGTGATAATGCCTGTGTGATAATGCCATGCCTGGTATTGGAGTGGGTCAAGTGATGTGTGCGTGTCTTTTTCTCCCTCTGCACTCTCTATCGTTCTGTCTTTACCCCCTTCTCTGAGAAAACCCCAGCAGAGCCATGTGTCATCCGCCCACATCGGTTTGAAGTAACATTCCCCATTTCCAAGGAACGAATTACCTTACCTCTCAGCACTTGTGGAGATAGGTATAGACAAATGACACTCTCCTTTCTGCTCCTCCTCCTTCTCCACTCTCTCTCGCGGCGTGAGCCACAAACTTGTTGGGAGTGTGCTGATGTTTCCAGGTCCTTGTGCGTGCATGTGTGTGTGTGTATGTGTGTGTCTGTGTGTGTGTAACTCCCCGAGCAGGAATTTCTTTGTGGTGCCAATATGTTCCTAGTTACACCCAGGAAGTTAGCTATTTCTCCTTTCTCTGGTTGTATAAAATGAAAATGGGAACTGTATCCAAGCATCCATCTTTTGAGTAGAATCCCACTGGAACCAAGTGAATCACATGGTATCAGCTCCAAGTCTGGGTATTGAGTCAATCAAGGAATCAGAGAATCAACTAACCGCAACGGAGCTCTGACAGAAGGTGGATTTCCTTCTGTCTTTTTCCTCTCCGTCTCTCTGTCTTTCTCTCTCTGTCTCTCATCTGACACATTCGTGCTGATAAACTATGAGCGGGCTCTGTTTACATTTACTGGGTTCACTACGGTAGAGCAGAGTGTGTCGGTTCTCTTGGGGAGGACTGGGAATGGTAACGGGGCCAGTGGTGGAGTGTGCGAGCGTGGCCAGAGAATTTGAGTGCTGAAGGTCGAGACTGCACAGGTTCACCCCCCCTGTCAATGGTCTGTTTATATAGAAATGAGCAAGATCTCTGCTCTGATATTTCAGACTACCAACCAGGCTCTTGTAACCATTCCTTGAATAAAGTGAAACGCTGAAAAAAGATCAATTTTTTTTCTATTTAATTGCACAGCCATTGCCAGCACACCCAGTCTTGCCAGATATTTTGTTGAGACTGGAATAAGATCTTATGTTTACAACTTCTCCCTTTCCCTCTTTCTTTCTCTCTCCCTCTGCCTACCCCGACTTTTCAGCTCTCTTTTGCTGGCGTATTTAAAGCTTAGCTGCAGTAGACCCCACAGTATTTATTTGACAGAGTAACAACATTTCATGCATGCCATCGGTGGTAGAAATCCTTTAAATCTCAGACTGAAGCCAGATTCTGATGGGACTGTGCTTTGCCACGATGGTCAAAGCCCCCACCCCCAAATAACCCCAAACAAACATATTAGTGTTCATGTTGTGTCTGCTCCAGTCACAACAAATCATTGACCTCCCGTTGACCTCACACATTCCGTGACAATCCTCTTCCTTGTTTTGTGAACCACCCTTAAACTACCTGTTTGTTTGGTCTGGCTATTATTAAAGCCCTTTGATGTCTGAAGCCACCCGTTCAGACTATACAGCCAGCCTCATAGATCAAGTCAAAGTGGTAAGAACAACAAAGAGTGGATGAGGCTCTTGTGTCACTGAAACCTTGGCTATGCCCTTGAGAGGAGACCAATTGAAATAGATATGCTGGTGTCAATGGCAATCGGCACCCGTTCTCCTTAGACCCTCTCAATCCACCCTCAGAGCTTCTCATCTACACGGAACCAGTTAGTATCTATCTCCCAAGCAGCATGCTAAAGTGCAAGTGAACAGATCTGTCCATCCTCTATCTTTCTCTTTCTCTCTACCTCTCTCCCTTCCTGACTCATTTCCATTGAAAAGGACCCATGAGCACCGACCTGTTGATAGTAGCGTATCAAATTGGGTGACAATGACGGCTAAGCGTTTCTAAATTTGGTAAATTGAGGCATAGTTACATTTTTCAACCATTTTCCATCTTACGCATTAGGCATAAGTAATTGGATTTGATTTCTGGAGAAGCAGATGGAAAATGGGTCTTGGAAAACGTCTCCCAGAAAAGTCTTAAACGTATCAGAAATATATCAAAACACAATAAGGTTGAGGTTAAGACCCCTGCCAACAAATATCACACTTACATTTTGTTTTGGAATTGATGAAATATTGCCTTTTTTTTATTATTAAGTGATTAAAACTCGTAATTCCGTTACCAGATCGGTAACGGAATTGCTGCAACTGAATTGGCTACAATGGGTAATTATAATAGTCACAAACCGCAGTTGGGTCACCTGCTACTGTCCTTCCTTCCACTGGCATAATGGTATGTTCAGCTCATCATTTATCTTGTCTTCCTGTCGCCTGTTGGTCAAACCAAGATTGTTAAAACAGTCTTAAATCTGGACAACCCCTCCCTTTCTCTCTCTCTCCCCCCCCTCTCTCTCTCTGCCTCTCTCTCTCTCCAGTTAATGTCACCTCTCCCAGCTCTTACTGACACCTACCCATGAGCCCCCTCTCTTTCCATTTACTGTAACCAGCACCCTCACCCACTAAGCACCGACCGACACCGGCCGTCCATGGAAGTTGAAAAGTGTTTGAAATTTGGTCAGTCCACCCTGTTCAGTCCACCCTGGCCAGTCCCTGGACATCCATCATAGATGCATGTTTCACAAGTTTGGATAGTACAGCACAGTACTGTACAGTGAGTAGAGCACAGTAGAGTAATACAGTACAGTACAGTGAGTAGAGTAGAGTAGAGTATACTCCAATACAGTAGTACAGTATAATACAGTACAGTAAGGTAAAGAACATTTGAGTATAGTACAGTAGAGTACAGTATATTATACTGTACACTACTGTAGTGAACTATACTCTACTTTACTGTACTGTACTCTACTGTAATCTACTTTACTCTAGTCTATTCTACTGTACTGAACTCTACACTACTTCTACTCTGCTCTGCTATATTGTACTGCACTGTACTCTACTGTGCTGTGCTGCGCTGTGATGTTCAAACTTGTGAAACATGAGGAGAGTTACATTAATATCCATAATTATGCATTTCTGTGTAGCACAGATCGGGGACTCATGTAAATGCACTTTGCTTACTGTAGTTCAATAACCAAAATAGATTTCTTTCAAAGTCAAGGTGTTGTGTTATAGCTAACACCCCATTATTTCTGCGGACATCCTTGAATCTTCATTCGGAGCAGATATTTAAGAGTTTTTGGAAAACTTGGTCGCAATAAAACCTGAGGGAGATTTTTCCCTAATTTCATTACCAAAGTTTGATTAATCCACTAAATTAGTTTTATTACATTTTACAGTGGAACTTGTTAAATGTAGTCATTGTGCATAGATTTGTATGGTTTATTAAACTTTGAAATCATGATTTTGGTTTGGCATACATTTTGAAGTGAAAAAACTGAGTCAAAGCGTAATTCGATACCATGGATTTGCCCCTCTACGACTGCTGCTGATGAGATGGATTTGCAGTGGCTGGGAAGAATACAGTGCGACCCTCTTACTACAACAGAGGGCTTCTGTTTCAGTATTGTGGTTGATGGTTGGAGGGCCAAACTCATACCTCTGTGGCTGTGAGAAGGCTGGGCAAAGCCTGTGGCTGTGAGTAGGTAGCTTTGCCGTGTGTCAGCGAGCATTTAGCAGAGCTGGGTCAGGGAGAGACCAGCCTGACCTCTCACCTCTCGTCATTGGGGAGGAGGTAAAGAGATACGCCCTTATATTCTAGGAATGGGGAGTGATGAAGGCACCGCCGACACACTCACGTGTACACACACACACACACACACACACACACACACACATGCACATTTACTGTATATAGTATTCACTAGGGTGAATGGCGGGAACCCGGTTACAGAAATTTACCGGGGTTTACCAGCCAAAACCACTCCCTTTTCCCCGGGATAAATAACTGCTAGAAATTATAATAAATTATTTATATGAACAGCATGGCTGTGAAATGGAACTGTTAAATGATATGCGATGTCTAAATCTGGCTTCTCTACGGCCTCTGCATGATGTACCATGAATGCTCAGGGTGGGCACAGACAGCCCATCTCAGAATGGAGCGCAGTTCACAATGCATGTAGACCTATCATCTCATCATGGTAGCTTTATTTCTTGTGACAGGCATAGTCTATGCTACAGTAATATCAAGACCGAATGCGCATCCAATTGACCCATCTCCATCTGGCTTTCGGGGGTCACCTCATATTTTTAGTGTAAAGATATATATTTTTTAATTGCAGCTGGACATTTTTAATACAGCCAATCACTCGAATATTGTTGCTTTAAATCAGTGCACGTGCGCACGGACACTCACTCAGTCTTTCTCTCCATCACCTCCATTCAAATTGCATCCAAAATAGATCATCCTGTTCTATATTGATATATAGCCTATATATATATATATATATATATATATATATATTGTATGTCCTAGCCTACCTCTTTCAGGTAATACATTCTATGCAGTATTAGCCTTATATTTAGCTAATTAGTGATGGGTTATGCATAATAAGCTTCTAACTTACAGTGCATTGGGAAAGTATTCAGACCCCTTGACTTTTTCAACATTTTATTACGTTACAGCCTTATTGAAAAATGGATTAAATGAAAAGAAAAACTCATCAATCTACACACAATACCCCATAACGACAAAGCGAAACAAGATTTTAAAAATGTTTCCAAATTTATTACAAATAAAAAACAGAAATACCTTTTTTACATAACTATTCAGACCCTTTGCTATGAGACTCAAAATTTAGCTCAGGTGCATCCTATTTCCATTTATCTTCCTTGAGATGTTTCTGCAACTTGATTGGAGTCCACCTGTGGTAAATTTAAATTGATTAGACATGATTTGGAAAGTCCCACCTGTCTATATAAGGTCCCACAGTCGACAGTGGATGTCAGAGAAAAAAACAAGCCATGAGGTCGAAGGAATTGTCCGTAGAGATCCAAGACAGGATTGTGTCGAGGCACAGATCTGGGGAAGGGTAGCAAAACATTTCTGCAGCATTGAAGATCCCCAAGAACACATTGGCCTCCATCATTCTTAAATGGAAGAAGTTTGGATCTACCAAGACTCTTCCTAGAGCTGGCCACCTGGCCAAACTTAGCAATCGGGGGAGAAGGGCCTTGGTCAGGGAGGTGACTAAGAACCCGATGCCAAGAACCCGATGGTCACTCTGACAGAGCTTCAGAGTTCCTTTGTGCAGATGGGAGAAACTTCCAGAAGTACAACTATCTCTGCAGACTAGTCAGGATCGGGGGAAAGATGAATGAGAAATCCTTGGTGAAAACCTGCTCCAGAGCGCTCAGCACCTCCGACTGGGGGGCGAAGATTCACCTTCCAGGACAACGACCCTAAGCACACAGCTAAGACAACTCAGGAGTGGCTTCGAGACAAGTCTCTGAATGTCCTTGAGTGGCCCAGCCAGAGCCTGGACTTGATCTCTATCGAAGAGACCTGAAAATAGCTGTGTAGCGACGCTCCTCATCCAACCTGACAAAGATCGAGAGGATCTGTAGAGAAGAATGGGAGAAACTCCCCAAATACAGGTGTGCCAAGCTTGTAGCGTCATACCCAAGAAGACTTGAGGCTGTAATCACTGCCAAAGGTGCATCAACAAAGTACTGAGTAAAGGGTCGGAATACTTATGTAAATGTGATATTTCAGTTTACATTTTTTAATACATTTGCAAAATTCTCTAAACCTGTTTTTGCTACTTCATTATGTGGTATTGTGTGTAGATTGAGGGGGAAAAATTCATATTTTGGAATAAGGCTGTAACGTAAGAAAATTAGTAAAGTCAAGGGGTCTGAATACTTTCAGAATGCACTGTGCAATACTCACGCACCTCCGCTGACCTCTCTCCTTAACAAATACTTAGCTTTTGGAGTACCATGCAGGAAAACTAGAATAGAATTCTGGATCTAATTCTAGTCCTATACAGTGCCTTGCAAAAGTATTCATCCCCCTTGGCATTTTTCCTATTTTGTTGCATTACAGCCTGTGATTTAAATGGAATTTATTTGGATATTATGGAATGGACATACACAAAATAGTCCAAATTGGTGAAGTGAAATTTAAAAAATTACTTGTTTAAAAAAAATTATAATAAATGTAAAAAATGGGAAAGTGGTGAGTGCATATGTATTCACCCCCTTCGCTATGAAGCCCCTAAATAAAATCTGGTGCAACCAATTACCTTCAGAAATCACATAATTAGTTAAATAAAGTCCAACTATGTGCAATCTAAGTGTCACATGATCTGTCACAAGATCTCAGTAGATAGACCCCTGTTCTGAAAGGCCCCAGAGTCTGCAACACCACTAAGCAAGGGGCACCACCAAGCAAGTGGCACCATGAAGCCCAAGGAGCTCTCCAAACAGGCCAGGGACAAAGTTGTGGAGAATTACAGATCATTGTTGGGTTATAAAAAAAAATCATAAACTTTTAACATCGCATGGAGCACCATTGATTCCAATATTAAAAAATGTAAATAATATGGCACGACAACAAACCTGCCAAGAGAGGACCGCCCAACAAAACTCACGGACCAGGCAAGGAGGGCATTAATCAGAGAGTCATCAAAGAGACCAAAAATAACCCTGGAGGAGCTGCAAAGCTCCGCAGCTGAAATTGGAGTATCTGTCCATAGGACCACTCCACTGAGCTGGGCTTTACAGAAGAGTGGCCAGAAAAAAAGCCATTGCTTAAAGAAAAAAATAAGCAAACACATTTGGTGTTTGCCAAAAGACATGTGGGAGACTCCCCAAACATATGGAAGAAGGTACTCTGGTCAGATGAGCTTTTTGGCCATCAAGGAAAACGCTATGTCTGGAGCAAACCAAACACCTCTCATCACCCCGAGAACACCAGCATGGTGGTGGCAGCATCATGATGTGGGGATGTTTTCCATCGGCAGGGACTGGGAAACTGGTTAGAATTGAAGGAATGATGGATGGGGCTAAATACAGGGAAATTCTGGAGAGAAACCTGTTTCAGTCTTCCAGAGATTTGAGACTGGGACAGGGGTTCACCTTCCAGCAGGACAATGACCCTAAGCATACTGCTAAAGCCACACTCGAGTGGTTTAAGGGGAAATATTTAAATGTCTTGGAATGGCCTAGCCAAAGCCCAGACCTCAATCCAATTGAGAATCTGTGGTATGACTTAAAGATTGCTGTACACCAGCAAAACCCATTAAACTTGAAGGAGCTGGAGCAGTTTTTCCTTGAAGAATGGGCAAAAATCCCAGTGGCTAGATGTGCCAAGCTTATAGAGACATACCGCAAGAGATTTGCAGCTGTAATTGCTGCAAAAGGTGGCTCTACAAAGTATTGACTTTGGGGGGTGAATAGTTATGCACGTTCAAGTTTTCCGTTTTTTTTCTTATTTCTTGTTTGTTCCACAATAAAACATATTTTGCGTCTTTAAAGTGGTTGGCATGTTGTGTGTCAAATGATATAAATCCCCCCCCCCAAAAAATCTATTTTAATTCCAGGTTGTAAGGCAACAAAATAGGGAAAATGCCAAGGGGGTAAATACTTTCGCAAGCCACTATATTATTAAAGGATGTCATTAGAATGATAATATAAAGGCAACTTAACTTATTTCATTTAACTGTTGAAAGCGAGGAAGGAATGAAGCAAGAATAGAGAGAGAAAGAGGAGGTAAGCTAATAACATTAGGGGAAATATAATGAAAGGTATAAATGCGTCAGCCTACTAATTATACAAATAAGCTCTATTATACTTCAAAATTAATATCTAATACCCCAGCCTATATTTGTAACGTTGTAGGCCTCAATGTGCTGCACCAGAATTGCATGTTCTCTCCCTGCTTTATCATGGTTTGAAAGATGTGCGTAATTCCCATCCATATAATACAGTATAATACAATACAGTACAGTAATACAGTTCACACTCAAAAAGATTAGCAAACTGGAGCTAGTTTCATTCATTTACCCAAACGAGCATATACCTAGATACATCTATGGGCTTATATGTTTTTCTGTTGTGCGTAATGTGCAGTAGCCTATATCATACATGTATGTATTGGATAACGGCACAATCATTTGGCCTTTTTTGGGCTTGGGCTCATTAAATGTATTTAATATAGTGCTCATAAAATGTATTTAATGTGTATCTGCCCCTTTCCTTTAATGACTCATCAGGATCAGGTAGCATCAGGCTTATAAGTCTATTTATATGCTTTATAATACTTTTCAATGACTCTTCCGGTTTTGAAATACCGGGTTATCCGGGAGAAAAGTTATTTATTCTCGGGATGGAACATTTGTAAAATACCAGGAAAATATTCAACCCTAGTATTCACTCACATATACATATTTACTGGACATACTAGTATTCTCTCACATACACAGACATATTCACATTCATAAAGCACTCACACAGAGACATCAAACAAAATGTCTCACTTACTCAGTCTCTCATACACAAACATGCACATGTATTCACATACGAAAACAGAATGGCTATTTAAGAAGCGGTGGTGGAAAGAGGTGGCTATTTACAAGGCTATCACATTCTGTTTATTTATACTGTGCCAGGGGGCCTGTGGATGGGCTATGATATGAGCCGTGTGCCGAATGACTGTTCCTCCTGTCCCTCACCTCGCCCAACAGCCCTCTTTCTATTCCCACATACTGTGGCCTGCCTCGAGCCCCGGTGTGGACTGGGATCCTAGCACATAGACTGCCAATCAGACAGGAAGAGCCTTGGCCTATACTTTCAACCTTCAACCCCACATGACTCCTCCACTCAGCTCTCAGATGGAACATCAACAGAAACCTGCTCTTCCTGTGACCTTGCCCATCCTAGAGGACTTTGGGCTTCCTCATACATGTCCCAGCTCTCATTAGACCACCAGTGTAAATATTAGCTCTTTTATGCAGGGTGAACTTTGCCCTGGGTTCATTTTTTTATTTCATGGGTGGTATTTCCCCTCCAGTCCCAGTGGTATGCATTCATAGTTGCATGTGAAATTCCCTTTTAATAGGCAGCCATTGGGTTGAGGTAGTAGAATGCTCTCTCCTCCCTAACCATGACTTCCTACTGTAAGAGGAAAGAGACTGCCCATGTACCAGATTGTCCCCTCTCAGGTTTCCCAGTGCATGATTGTTGGAAGCCTGGTAATCTCACCTGGTGCTCCTTAAACAATAATTATTCTTGGAAAGGCCAGGACTATCTAGCCTTTGAAATGTATCAGTCATCTCTTGTAAATATGAAGAAAGCCTCTCTCATTTAATTTCCCCTCAATTTAAATGCATATTATCTGCTTGTACCCTGCCAGGTTTCTGGTGTAAAAGAGTGGAATTTGCGTTAATGTGGTCAAGACTGACGTAAGAGATTATTAGGGGATTTTATATTCAATGTGAATCTAGACAGAAATTATTTCATTTTTATTTGCATTCCCCTATTGTAGGGAAATTTAAAGGAGTCATTCCTCCCTCAGAAATCCTCTTTACCTGATATAAAGTATTGTTTTCAGGGTATTTCCCCAGTTTATGTGGAGCCATTTACAATGTAAAATCTACAGGCAAAAAAGTATTTAGTCAGCCACCAATTGTGCAAGTTCTCCCACTTAAAAAGACGAGAGAGGCCTGTAATTTTCATCATAGGTACACTTCAACTATGACAGACAAAATGAGAAAAAATAATCCAGAAAATCACATTGTAGGATTTTTTATTTATTTATTTGCAAATTATGGTAGAAAATAAGTATTTGGTCAGTAACAAAAGTGTATCTCAATACATTGTTATATACCCTTTGTTGGCAATGACAAGAGGTCAAAAAAATTCTGTAAGTCTTCACAAGGTTTTCACACACTGTTGCTGGTATTTTGGCCCATTCCTCCATGCAGATCTCCTCTAGAGCAGTGATGTTTTGGGGCTGTTGCTGGGCAACATGGACTTTCAACTCCCTCCAAAGATTTTCTATGGGGTTGAGATCTGGAGACTGGATAGGCCACTCCAGGACCTTGAAATGCTTCTTACGAAACCACTCCTTCGTTGCCCGGGCGGTGTGTTTGGGATCATTGTCATGCTGAAAGACCCAGCCACGTTTCATCTTCAATGCCCTTGCTGATGGAAGGAGGTTTTCATTCAAAATCTCACGGTACATGGCCCCATTCATTCTTTCCTTTACACTGATCAGTCGTCCTGGTCCCTTTGCAGAAAAACAGCCCCAAAGCATGATGTTTCCACCCCCATGCTTTACAGTAGGTATGGTGTTGTTTGGATGCAACTCAGCATTCTTTGTCCTCCAAACACGACGAGTTGAGTTTTTACCAAAAAGTTATATTTTGGTTTCATCTGACCATATGACATTCTCCCAATCTTCTTCTGGATCATCCAAATGCTCTCTAGCAAACTTCAGACGGGCCTGGACATGTACTGGCTTAAGCAGGGGGACACGTCTGGCACTGAAGGATTTGAGTCCTTGGCGGCTGTAGTGTGTTTCTGATGGTAGGTTTTTTTTACTTTGGGCCCAGTTCTCTGCAGGTCATTCACTTTGTCCCCCCGTGTGGTTCTGGGATTTTTTGCTCACCGTTCTTGTGATCATTTTGACCCCACGGGGTGAGGTCTTGTGTGGAGCCCCAGATAATCCGTGGTATGTCTTACATTTCCTAATAATTGCTCCCACAGTTGATTTCTTCAAACCAAGCTGCTTACCTATTGCAGATTCACTCTTCCCAGCCTGGTGCAGGTCTACAATTCTGTTTCTGGTGTCCTTTGACAACTCTTTGGTCTTGGCCATAATGTAGTTTGGAGTGTGACTGTTTGAGGTTGTGGACAGGTGTCTTTTATAATGATAACAAGTTCAAACAGGTGCCATTAATACAGGTAACGAGTGGAGGACAGAGGAGCCTCTTAAAGAAGAAGTTACAGGTCTGTGAGAGCCAGAAATATTGTTTGTTTGTTATTGACCAAATACTTATTTTCCACCATAATTTGCAAATAAATTCATTAAAAATCCTACAATGTGATTTTCTGGAAGGAAAATGCTCAGTTTGTCTATCATAGTTGAAGTGTACCTATGATGAAAATTACAGGCCTCTCTCATCTTTTTAAGTGGGAGAACTTGCACAATTGGTGGCTGACTAAATACTTTTTTGCCCCACTGTATTTCAGATGACTCATTTACGCAGTGGCAGCTCCCTTTCATTTAGCACTGAATTGATGTGTTTGTAAAGAGAGAAATGATCATCAGTCATTATGTTGTGCTTTGTTAACACCAGAGAATCCTTTGGATTTAATTTCAGCAGTCTCCCTGGGACGTTGAGCGTTTCTATCCCTGGGACTTTCAGGGTTTTTCTTCCCTGGGACTTTCAACGTTTCTATCCCTGGGACTAAGCAGAGATAAGCTGCTTATCTTGAATAAAGTCATACTGCATGATCAGAATTCGGAGCACATGCCCCATGTGACTGCAGGCAAGCTCTGGCATTTACACACTCAGTAGATGGGCCCACTGTATATAATTGACCTATTTGGAAAGATAAAAGATGTGAAATATGCCTCTAACCAGCCCTTGGGCAATCATATCCCACCCCTCCATTTGGAGTTTAAATATTAGACGATGGAATTGCCAGGCTTTTCCCGAAGCTAGCAGCTGGCCAAACAGAGGAGTATAGATAGATCTATTCAGATTGACATTTATTTTTACGCCCATGCTCGCCAGAAGAACCGGCTGAAATAGATTTACAGCCGATTTTCACCACACTTCAATGCTAAGTGACACAAGGCCCATGCTGGCTAGAGGTCACAATGCATGCAACCGCAAAAAGTCTCACCAAAGATGAAAAAAATTGAGTGTAGAAAATCTATTTGGATAGCCATCTATGCAGTCTTTATTACGCCCATTTTTTTTTATTTGACTGCTACGATGAATAATTCCCCCAGGGTTTCTGGGCTGCTGAGCGATGCTGCAGTCCCTTTATTGTGGTTTTTAATGAGGCATTAAATTCAGACCTCACAGTGAGCAACTTCACTGTAGCCCCCTTTTTTTTTTAACCTGCTATCACTCGGCCCAGAGGGACGTGGACACTCCAGCAGCAGCCCTCTGACGCACTCTTTGGCTGCATCAAAGGCACCTCCCCTCTAAAATGACTTGTCGTCATCTGGTAGAGGTGGACCATCATTGTTGAACTGTCCTCATCGATTTTGAGAGTTTACAGTTCATCTGTCTTGATTGACCGTGAGTGGCTATCACTCTGTTTGCCTCCACATGTCACTGTTGACATTGTGGTGTCCTTATCTTACTCTCTGGCAAGTTGTGTCATTACACAAACTGAAGTTCAATAGCAACTGAAAAGGATGCAGATGCCACTACAGTGGGGGACAGACAGGGATAGACCGGAAGACTCCCTGACTCGGGGTGCTTCAGCTTCAGCTTAGGGAATATGTTGCCCTCTGTTCTATCAATGCCAGTTCTGACCTAATTAATCATCCTTACATCTTTAATGGCTCTCTAGTCCTCTGTAGGTGCAGTCTTACTGCAAGGGAAGAGTTTAGGAGGCCAATGTTATTTGATAGTGCTTGTTTAGAATTGCAGAGTATATACTGAAATGTAAAAAGACTCCCACAAGTACGCTGTGTTTTTACAAACGGACCATCCTTGGATATCTAATTTGGCAGTGATTTATTGTAAAATATACTCATGTACATATTATTTCCAAAATTAAACTACGCAAAAAGATGGTCCCCTGTGTATTTGCATCCTTACAGCCCCAGACACTATAATGTTTCTGCATGTTGTCTTCATTGATCATTTTGGTGAGGGGAGATGTCTTGAAGCAGTCCTGCACAGGTCCTGAACTTTTTAGGTTCTCTAGCTTGTTGGTTTTGTCTAGAAATACAACCCAGTCTCCTTTTTTAAGCCGTAGCTGTAGAAATGTATGAGAAGTAAGCCTCCATTTGGGTGGGTTGCCTTGTCTGTCTCCAGACTCCTGTCAGAAGTCCTCAGAAAAAAACCCTGGTGGTGTTGTGGTAGGCAGTGTAGACGGAGGGGGGAGACACAGGTATCCCCTCACCAATCACAGCTGAGAGAGAGGCCGAGACCAGAAGTCCCCTCAATCAGGGGATAACATGACAAATCTCTTCTTTGATGGATGTCGTCTGTGAGAAGCTCTCAAACCTGCCAACTGGCCTCAGAACTCGTTCCACACCAGCATTCCTCAAGTCTTCATGTGCAGGAAAACCACATCTCTAGGAGAGGGAAAAAAATGGCAAGCACCCATCAGTCCCGCTCCCTACAGGGAAATCATTTGTCCTGCAAATTGTTTGAAACACACCCCAGTGTTTTGATGATGCCAAGAATCCCCTCCGTGCTCCTTGGGGTTGGTGAAGTTAGTGAGTTCAGGGGGAACTTTACAAGAACAGTAGCCCATCGTAACCTTCTGTACAGTAAGTCGGCATTTTATTCATGGGTCTGGTAAAAAGACAACCTTGATTGTAAAAATGTTTCCACGTTTCTAATATGTTCTGTATGTTTTCACAGTTGTTTTTCTTCCACTTAAGCCCAACTGAAGCTTGGCCAGCCAGTCTAAGTGAGTTGTGGTTTTGTATATTAGGAATGATACAACAGAACCTTTACACCTGTGGTAGAGGAGAAAGGAGAGTTGGTGGGTGATATGCTGAAGGTCTATACGGCCCATTCAATTGGCATGTCCCTTAACAGTAAACCTGATAACCACCTAATCTCAAAAGACTTTCAATGTTTTTTTGCGTTACTGTGCCTCAAGTAGAGCAGTTTATTCGACCTCAGCGTTTTTTTTTTTTAAGTAGCTTGTGTCGAGATCGACTAAGGCGACCTTGTACAATATTTTTCAAACAACTTCAAATGAATTGATGTAATCCTCCTCTGTGTTTCTCAGTGTTTCTCAGTGGAGCTAATTGATATGTTGGAGATGGTTAGGGTAAGAGCTGAACTTTTTTGCTAAAGTCAATGGGCCAAATAGGAGCATGTGGAAGAGCTTAACACATATCTCCCAGTATTTACTGCAAGTGTTCCCGTCACATAAAAAATCGGGGGAAAGAAAGCCGCTAGGTTTTATTGCTGGGGAAATAAGCGTAAAGGTTTCTTTGTATTTGTTGACGGTAACCCTGGGAAGAGTCTTTCTGGGCCCTGGGTGGCACAGAATCTGGTTGGTTGGTGACCCGTAAAATATCTCTCACAGACAACTTAGATTAGGCAAGCTCATGATTTCAGGATGGCAAGTTAGGCCAAAGTGCACATTTACCCCATAGTCTGTCCTCTCACTCCCTCTGAACTCCAATGAAACCAAACTATGTCAACAAGACACGAGAAGATAAAATACAGGTTGTCCATTCTGCATGGAGATAAATAGACTCTCCAATGTCTTTCCTGTTGTCTGAGGGTTGGTTTTGCCATGTTCCCTCCAATAAAAGGGGAGAATTACTGACACTTTTTAGTCTGCTTTCCAAGTAGGGCTGTGATGTAACCGGGGGGCTGGAATATGTTTCTCCTTTGTTCAAACACATTGCATCAGGCAGGCGTTAGAGCATGGCAGACACTGCAGATTAGATCACCGCAGGGCATTTGGAATGAGAGACAGGAGAGAAAGACAACTGAGGACTATTGTGAAATACACCCTCTAGTCCCTCTCTCTCTCTCTTTCAATTCCATTCTCACCCTCTTGCTCTTTTTTTTGTATTTGAATATTTCTGGCAGTGAGCCTCTCCCTCTTTCTCCCCTACCAAAAACTCCTTTTCCCCTACCCTCTTTCTGTCCTCTCTTGAGATTCTTCTGTGTCTGCATCTCTTGTAAACTCTTCCTAATTTCTTCATTTTGGTATAAAATGCATGTTGGGCCACGATCAACAACACATCCCACAACAATGCTTCCATTCTACAGTTGCCAATGGGAGAAGACGGGTTCATCCACTTAGTTTTGCTCCTACATAAAACCAACCGTATCCTAGCTAATCCACATAGATACAGTCGCAAGCATACCGAATAGTCTATATATAGGCTGATAATTATTTTATAACGGGAGGAATGTACTGTATGAGCTGTAGGTGTTTGGTTTCTGCCCCCAGAGGGCCATAAAGGAATGTCAAATACTGGAATTACAGCCAATCAAACTGCATCACAGAAACCCATAAACAGTTAATAGCAGAAAATTACAAATAAATATATAACCAGCCATGCATACTGTAGCCTGTGGGCCATGCTTGCATTTGATAGTGAGAGGCTTTGGTTTACAACTCACGGTCTTGTTGCAAAGAAACCCAAGTATTGGCTTGTTGTGACAGTCTACCTCACCATGACTGTATTGGTACATGAAAGACTGCAGATGTTAAACAACAATCACCCGGGGGTGAATGTGGGGATGAAAGCAGGCACATGAGAAGCCGTACTGCCGTTGTTCAGCCCCTGATGCCCCCCCCCCCCAACACCCTGCGACCACCCTCCACCCCATAGGATCAAACAACAGATGAAACTCAGCCAGATTCCTTGAAGTCCCATTGTTTGATAGTCTGTGAGTGTGCATTAGGGAGAGGGAGGAGTGAAAGGGGAGGAGATGAAAGGGAGGCGTTTACTCACAGTGATTGACACTGGCATTTGTCAACACAATATCCTCTTTTTCTTTTCTTTTCTTCCTTACACAATCTCTGTTGTCTGTTGTGAACGCGATGAGGGGCTACATGACACACATGGTGGTTGTGGTGGCAGGCAGGCAGAGCCAGGTCTAATTAGCACAGAGAGAGTGAGTAGAGGCCCTGTTGAGATGGACTCACATGAGATGAGATGATCACAAAATGGGCCAACACGGGTGGCCTTGAGTGACAACTTTATTGTATGTGTGTGTCTGGGTGTGGAGGACGAGTCTGTCACAAGTGTGTTTATTTTATGTTAGATGTATGTACAGTACTTATTGCAGTAGCTTGAGGGAGGCTTCTAGCTAGCGGTTCAAATGACATTTTAATTACATACATTTTTACATGGAAATGGGGACTTGGCTATGCCTCTGCTAATGATAAGCTATTTCTTGGCCAGTACATTGTTGTCTCCCTTTAGGGATATGAAGATTGTTCAGTGCTCTGATAAGTCTGAACGTCTCCGATGTTTTGTCTCTTTATCCTCCCCCTTTATAAACCATTTAGAAATGGCTCTCAACACCACCCATATTGTTGTGCTCTTTTCTCTCCTGTCAAATATAAATTTATTTTTGTCCTTTGTCCTCTGTCCTCTGTTACTATGACCCAGACCTGTCTGAGGGGTTTTAGTTTGGCAGCTGACAATTTGATACGGTTATGCTGTGAAGAAAAAACCTCTACTACTGCTGTCTCCCTCAGCAGCCCTGCCCCAGATTACCAGATTTCTCTTCCTCCCGTGTAAACAAGTCACATTTCATTTGGACTGAGGGACATTTAGCAGAGTGGTTAGGAGTAGAGAGGCTTTGCAGGGCTGCTTTTGGAGAGTTTTGTTCTACTTCAACTCTTACGTTCTCCTCACCCTCCTCTCCTTGCCCACTCACCCCCAATTCTGCTCTCCACACCCCCTTGCCAACCACACCCTGTTGTCCTTTCACTCTGTCTGTCATGTTTGATTGGGCCTTGTCAGGGGGACTACAGGGTGGTCTGGTTGTTTTGGACCAGCTCCGACCCCCTCCTCTCTCCCATCCCTCTTCCAGTGTTGAGGATGTGTCTGGGTTTCCTCACCCGTCTCACTGGGAGAGATTAGGTTAGGTTCATTCTCTGGGTTTCTGGCCGGTGCTCTTGTCTCATGTCCCTCTCTCTTAGTGGGAGGACATGAGAAGACTGACGCCATGATTTAAGTCCCGTAGCCCCCCCCCATAATCTTTGCCTTGGGAGCAAATAACTTTCCATGCAGTGGTTAGAGCGTTGGACTAGTAACTGAACGGTTGCAAGATTGAATCCCCGAGCTGACAAGGTAAAAAATCTGTCGTTCTGCCCCTGAACAAGGCAGTTAACCCCCTGTTCCTAGGCCGTCATTGAAAATAAGAATTTATTCTTAACTGACTTGCCTAGTTAAATAAAGGTTAAAAAATAAACATCACCGGCAACAATGACACCTATGGGCACAAACCCACCGTCGCTTGACCAGACAGGACTGGCAAAAAGTGCACTTCACTGACGAGTCGCGGTTTTGTCTCACCAGGGGTGATGGTCGGATTTGCGTTTATCGTTGAAAGAATGAGCATTACACTGAGGCCAGTGCTCTGGTTCGGGATCGATTTGGAGGTGGAGGGTCCGTCATGGTCTGGGGCGGTGTGTCACAGCATCAACGGACTGAGCTTGTTGTCATTGCAGGACTATCTCAACTCTGTACATTACAGGGAAGACATCCTCCTCCCTCATTTGGTACCCTTCCTGCAAGCTCATCCTTACATGACCCTCCAGCATGACAATGCCACCAGCCGTTCTGTGCGTGATTTCCTGCAAGACAGGAATGTCAGTGTTCTGCCATGGCCAGGGAAGAGCCCTGGTCGCAATCCCATTTAGCACGCCTGGGACCTGTTGGATCGGAAGGTAAGGGCTAGGGCCATTCCCCCCCAGAAATGTCCCGGAACTTGCAGGTTCCTTGGTGGAAGAGTGGGGTAACATCTCACAGCAAGAACTGGCAAATCTGGTGCCGTCCATGAGGAGGAGATGCACTGCAGTACTTAGTGCAGCTAGTGGCCACAATAGATACTGCCTGTTACTTTTGATTTTGACCCCCCTTCTTTGTTCAGGGACACGTTTCTGTTAGTCACATATCTGTGGAACTTGTTCAGTTTGTCACAGTTGTTGAATCTTGTTATGTTCATACAAATATTTACACATGTTCATTTTGCTGAAAATAAACACAGTTGACAGTGAGAGGACGTTTCTTTTTGTGCTGAGTTTAATTGTTCATGTATTATTTCAAGGATGTGAACACAGTGGATTATGTGCATAGATTAAATTGTTCTTTACAGTGTTTGACAGATTTTTTTTCTTCTCCCTTACAGAATCCAGCCTGGTAGCCAGCAGTTTGTCCGGAAGCCCAAGTACTACCACACACAAACCACACACACACAGACACATGTCCAGCATCAGCCTGACAGACCCATTCCCCTGACAGTGGGACACAACCCCATCCACGGTGAGTAGCCCACCTCGTTTACCCTATCCTGTTCCTGTATTAACTTAACCTAAGCTCCATAAGAACTGGAAAAGAGCGCCACCATGTGGTGGTTTCCGAAAGAGGTGCTGGTTTAGATTATAGGTACAACTGTCCCGGGGGTCCTGTTCAGAGGACAGAAATACAATCCACACTTTATTACCACACATCAAACAGGAAGAGGAATAGAATCAGTGAAAGTGATAGTGATTCTCTGTAGGACAGAAGGAACAGGGAATATATATATTACAACAGCGTGGCAGCAGTGTTGGATACACAGTAGTAATAGCAGTGATACAATATATACAAATCGGCAATGGCATAGCAATGGGATAGCACATGATAGTAATGGCTATAGCAGTGTTAGCGGTGCTCGCATGGTAATATTATTGTCTGGTAATAAATATACAGTAATACACAGGGGCTAGTAAGCTAACATGCTACAGCGCAGTAATGCAGGCGAACAGGCTACAAAAGACAAATGGTATCATGCTGTAGTATGGGCTAGAATAGCGTAGGCAGTATAAAATGGGATGCAATTAGTGACTAGCATAGTGTACAATATGTACAGTCGTGGCTAAAAGTTTGCATATACCCCAGAATGTTATGAAGAGTGATCAGATGAATTGCAATTAATTGCAAATTCCCTCTTTGCCATGCAAATGAACTGAATCCCCCAAAAAACATTTCCACTGCATTTCAGCCCTGCTACAAAAGGACCAGCTGACATCATGTCAGTGATTCTCTCATTAACACAGGTGTGAGTGTTGACGAGGACAAGGATGGAGATCACTCTGTCATGCTGATTGAGTTCGAATAACAGACTGGAAGCTTCCAAAGGAGGGTGGTGCTTGGAATCATTGTTCTTCCTCTGTCAAGCATGGTTACCTGTAAGGAAATACATGCTGTCATCATTGCTTTGCACAAAAAGGGCTTCACAGGCAAGGATATTGTTGCCAGTAAGATTGCACCTAAATCAACTATTTATCGGACCATCAAGAACTTCAAGCAGAGAGGTTCAAGTGTTGTGAAGAAGGCTTCAGGGCGCCCAAGAAAGTCCAGCAAGCTCCAGGACCGTCTCCTAAAGTTGATTCAGCTGTGGGATCGGGGCACCACCAGTACAGAGCTTACTCGGGAATGGCAGCAGGCAGGTGTGAGTGCATCTGCACGCACAGTGAGGCGAATACTTTTGGAGGATTGCCTGGTGTCAAGAAGTGCAGCAAAGAAGCCACTTCTCTTCAGGAAAAACATCAGGGATAGACTGATATTCTGCAGAAGGTACAGGGATTGGACTGCTGAGGACTGGGGTAAAGTCATTTTCTCTGATGAATCCCCTTTCCGATTGTTTGCGGGATCCAGAAAAAAGCTTGTCCGGAAAAGACAAGGTGAGCGCTTACCATCAGTTCTGTGTCATGCCAACAGTAAAGCTTTAAGGCAAAAGTGATAACTAAGTGGCTCAGGGAACAAAACATTAATATTTTGGGTCCATGGCCAGGAGACTCCCGAGACCTTAATCCCATTGAGAACTTGTGGTCAATCCTCAAGAGGCAGGTGGACAAACCAAAACCAAAATTCTGACAACTCCAAGCATTGATTACGCAAGAATGGGCTGCCGTCAGTCAGGATGCGGCCCAGAAGTTAATTGACAGCATGCCAGGGTGTATTGCAGAGGTCTTGAAAAAGAAGGGTCAACACTGCAAATATTGACTCTTTGCATCAACTTCATGTAATTGTCAATAAAAGCCTTTCAAACTTATAAAATGCTTGTATTTATACAGCAGTATTCCATAGTAACATCTGACAAAAATATTCTAGACACTGAAGCAGCAAATATTTGTGTAATTCTCAAAACATCTGGCCACAACTGTACAGTGGGAGCTAGCAGGGCTATAAGTAATAGCACACAATAGTACAGTTGAAGTCGGAAGTTTACATATACTTGGAGTCATTAAAACTAGTTTTTCAACCACTCCACACATTTCTTGTTAACAAGCTATGGTTTTGGTAAGTCGGTTAGGACATCTACTTTGTGCATGACACAAGGAATCCAACAATTGTTTACAGACAGATTATTTCACTTATAATTCACTGTGTCACAATTCCAGTGGGTCAGAAGTTTACATACATTAAATTGACTGTGCCTTCAAAAAGAAGAAGCTTCTGATAGGCTGACATCATTTGAGTCAATTGGAGGTGTACTTGTGGATGTATTTCAAGGCCTACCTTCAAACTCAGTGCCTCTTTGCCTGACATCATGGGAAAATCTAAAGAAATAAGCCAAAAACATTGTAGACCTCTACAAGTCTGTTTAATCCTTGGGGGTAATTTCCAAACACCTGAAGGTACCACGTCCATCTGTACAAACAATAATACGCAAGAAAAACACCACGCAGCTATCATACCGCTCAGGAAGGAGACGCATTCTGTCTCCTAGAGATGAACGTAATTTTAGTGCAGAAAGTACAAATCAATCCCAGAACAACAGCAAAAGACCTTGTGAAGATGCTGGAGGAAACAGGTACAAAAGTATCTATATTCAAAGTAAAACAACTCCTATATCGACAACCTGAAAGGCCGCTCAGCAGGTGCACATGGGGACAAAGATTGTACTTTTTGGAGAAATGTCATCTGGTCTGATGTAACAAAAATAGAACTGTTTGGCCATAATGACCATCGTTATGTTTGGAGGAAAAAGGGGCAGACTTGCAAGCCGAAGAACACCATCCCAACCGTGAAGCACGGGGCTGGCAGCATCATATTGCGGGGGTGCTTTGCTGCAGGAGGGACTGGTGCACTTCACAAAATAGATGGCGTCATGAGGAAGGAAAATTATGTGAATATATTGAAGCAACATCTCAAGACATTAGTCAGGAAGTTAAAGTTTGGTCGCAAATGGGTCTTCCAAATGGACAATGACCCCAAGCGTACTTCCAAAGTTTAAGGACTTAAGGACAACAAAGTCAAGGTTTGCTGTCTCGTCATTGTTGGTAGTCAGACCTACTTCTGTTGTTTCGTCTGCAAACTTGATGATTGAGTTGGAGGCGTGCGTGGCCACGCAGTCATGGGTGAACAGGGAGTACAGGAGGGGGCTGAGCAAGCAGGAGGGGGCCCCTGTGTTGAGGATCAGCAAAGTTTAGGTGTTGTTTCCTACCTTCACCACCTGGGGGCAGCCCGTCAGGAAGTCTAGGATCCAGTTGCACATGGCAGGGTTCAGACCCAGGGCCCCAAGCTTAATGATGAGCTTAGAGGGTACTATGGTGTTGAAGGCTTGCTATAGGGAATGAACATCATTTTTTATTATTTTTTTTATCCAGTTGGTAGCTACAGTCTTGTCTCATCGCTTCAACTCCGTGATTGACTCCGCTGTCCTGGCGTCGTGAGGGAGTGTGGTCCTTCTGTGGCTCAGTTGGTAGAGCATGGCGCTTGTAACGCCAGGGTAGTGGGTTCGATTCCCGGGACCACCCATACGTAGAATGTATGCACACATGACTGTAAGTCGCTTTGGATAAAAGCGTCAGCTAAATGGCATATATTATTATATTATTATATTAACTCCCGTACGGACTCGGGAGTGGTCAAGGTCAAGAGCCGTGCGTCCTCTGAAACACAACCCAACCAAGACACACTGCTTCTTGACACAATGCCCGCTTAACCCATAAGCCAGCCACACCAATGTGTCACTATTGGGGCAGTAAGCAAATTGAAGTGGGTCTGGGGTGTCAGGTAAGGTAGAGGTGATATGATCCTTAACTCTCTCAAAGCACTTCATGATGACAGAAGTGAGTGTCACGGGGCGATAGTCATTTAATTCAGTTAAATGTCTTACTCACTTCGGCCACGGTGAACGAGAGCCCACAGTCCTTGGGAGCGGGCCTCGTCGGTGACACTATGTTGTCTTTAAAGCGGGCGAAGAAGGTGTTCAGCTTGCCTCTGAGCAAGACGTCTGTGTCCGCGACCTGACTGGTTTTCCCTTTATAATCAGTGATTGTCTGTAGACCCTGCCACATGACGTCTTGTGTCTGAGTCGTTGAATTACAACTCCAATCCAGCCACGGCCTGTTCACCCCGCTTCCATCAAGAAGGCATAGACCGTAAAGGTGCATCAAAGTTGGGACTGAGAAACAGCTTCTATCTCCAGGCCATCAGACTGTTAAACAGTCACCACTAGCCGGCCTCCGCCCAGTACCCTGGCCTGAAACACCCTGTACTCTACACAGCACCTTAGAGACTGCTGCCCTATGTATATAGAGTCATTGAATACTGGTAACTTTAATAATGTTTACATACTGTTTCACCCACTTTATATGTATATACTGTATTTTAGTCATTCCTCGTCCTATATAACTTTTTTTTTTAATGTGTGTATTAAAAAAAAGCTAGATATTACTGCACTATTGGAGCTAGAGACACAAGCATTTTGCTGCACCTGCGATAACGTCTGCAAATTTGGGTACACGACCAATAAACTTGGATTTGATTGGAGGGAAGGCTTGTCCCTTAAGGAACGTCCAGTTATGAGTTGTAGTGGAGGACAGTAGTATTATGTTTGTTCCTTATATAATGACAAACCGGGGCGTAGGTTTAACTACTTTTAATGAACATATACTTCAGCTTGAAAACTCCATGTTTAGCCATGCAAGGCATTCTTCAACCACCCGCATAGCCTGCTGGGTAACGTAGTCTAAATGTTATTAACACATAACAACACATCTTTTTTCCTTTAAAGGAAAACTACTTTTCTATATAACTACTCATCACATCACATTTGTTTACTGAACCTGCATAACATGCCATTTTCAATAACACACATTTCTTTCCCCCCAATTTTTTTTTTTCCCAACAATACTCTTGTGGCTCTTTCTTTTCACATTAACAAAACATTCAGTCCAGGTGCCCCTTTTTTATTTTAATTTTTTGCAATTCTCAATAAGCCTTTCAGGAGCTCTGACAGTCCTTTTTGGTCGTTCTGCTAAAGTGCTTCCTGAAACAGTTGGACAGCGTTCATTGTCAGTCAGGGTGTTCTGACTGAATTGTCCATTTCTAAAGGCATTTGACGCTTCCGCAGTATCCTCCTGATGATCCTCAGTCCCTTGAGTGAATGGCTGCAGCCTTAGATCCATTCTGTTTCGTCTCAGTTGTGATCCATGCTCCGTTTGGATCTCATAGGATCGCGGTGCAACTTCTCTCTGCACACACCCTTGCTGCATCCAGGTTCCTGTAGTGATGTCTCGGAGTCGTACATGATCTCCAGGTTTCAGTTCAGGTAAGTGTCTTGCACTTTTGTCGTGTCGTTGTTTTTGTTTGTCTTTCTGTTTTTCCTTTGCGAGTTTGACTTTGTGAGCACTTCTGGGTGTTAGCAAGTCCTCATGGATGGGTAGGTTGGTTCTGATGCGACGTCCCATCAACATTTGTGCAGGTGAAAGTCCGTTCTGCAGCGGTGCACTGCGGTAGATCATCAGATTCTTTAGGAAATCCTCCTTTCCATCGTGTGCCTTTTTCATCAGACCTTTGACAATTTTGTAGTAGGGTCTATTGGGTACTGGATGATGCATTAGCGGCTCTGCTTGCTGCTTTGGCCTGTAGGTCAAACACAGTTCACATGAATCAGTGGTCTGGCTGATTTCCTGGTTCATTCTTGGCCAGTACATTACTTCTCGTGCTCGTCATTTGCATTTTTCCTCATCCTAGTGGCCCTCGTGTATTTTCAATAGCATTTCTTTGCGTAGTGTCATGGGAATGACAATCTTGTTGCTTTGAACACTATGTCATCCACAACGGTGAGCTCTGCTCTGCACATCCAGTAATCCTGTATTCTCATTGGACAGTTGTTTTTCTGTGCAGGCCATCCTATCAGTGTTGTTTCTTTGAACTCTGTCATTGTTTGGTCAGCTGCAGTCTCTCTTTTGATCTGCTCCATTCTCTCTGAAGACACAGGAAGTGATGCTAGATCATGTCGACGGAGGCCGGAATCTGTGTTTTTCTGTGTGTCGAAGCTCTCCTTCTTGTCGACTGCTCGAGAAAGTGTCGGCGGCGAACATGAACTTTCCCGGGGTATAGATCATCTTCACATCATACTTTTGCAGTCTGATCAACATTCTCTGGATTCTCATTGGACAATCATTCAGTTGCTTACACATGATTGACACCAATGGTTTGTGGTTGGTTTCTACTTCGAAGTCTCATCCGTAGACATATTGGTGAAACCTTTCGCAAGCGTATGTGCTCGCCAGTAGTTCTTTCTCTATTTGTGCATACCTTGTCTCTGCGCCTGTCAAGGCTCTGGACGCATGAGCAACGGGTTGCCATGTGTCGTCATGCTGTTGCAGAAGAACTGCTCCCAGGCCAAACTGTGACGCGTCTGCAGAAATCCTTGTGCTTTTCTCTGGATCATAGAACCTGAGCACTGGCTCTTCTGTGATTGTCTTCTTTAGGTTTTTGAAGCAGTTTTCCTATTCATGGGACCATTCCCATGTAATTTTCTGTTCCAGAAGACATCTGAGTGGAGCGGACTGTGCTGACAGTTGAGGTATGAACTTTGCAAGGTAGGTGATCATGCCCATGAAGTTTCTCACATCGTCCTTGTTCTTCGGGTGCTGTTGTTGTTGATGGCTGATGTTTTCCTCGGGTCTGGTTTGACTCCATCCTCTGAAATTATGTTTCCCACGAAGGTAAGTGTTTTTACACCAAACTCGCATTTGTCCTTGTTTAGTTTTAGGTTGACTTTCCGTGTCAGGTCCAGCACTTGTCTCACTCTCGCATTGTGTTCTTCTTTTGTGGACCCCCAGACTCTACACTCCTGGAATGTGCTCGAAGATCATGTGGATTGTCTTGTGGTAGACCTCTGGCGCTGAGAGACTCCCATATGGTAGACGAAGAAATCTGTACCTGCCCTCAGGTGTGTTGAATGTGCATAGCCTTGAGCTTGTATCATCTAGCTTCATTTGCCAGAGTCCTGATGAGGCATCAAGCTTATTACTGAACCACTTTGCTCCAGCAAACTGTGACATTATCTCCTCTCTGGTTGGCAACTTGAAATGCTCTCTCTTGATTGCTTTGTTGAGATGTCTCGGGTCTAGACATATCCTGAGATCGTCGTTCTGTTTCACCACAATAACCAGTGAGCTTTACCCAGTCTGTAGGTTCATCCATTTTTGTGATGACGTCCATCTTTTCCATGCGTCCAAGTTCATCTTTGAGTTTTTTCCTCAGTGCATATGGAACTTTTCTGCATGCATGCACAACGGGAGTCATTTTGTCATCAGTACATATTTTGTGTTCTCCTGGTAAACATACAATACCCTCAAACAAATCCTCATATTCAGCCAGTAGCGATTCTTGGTCATTTTCAGTCTGTGATGTCACTACATACACTCTTTTCAACCAATTGAGCTTTTCACATGCATTAATTCCTAGAATAGGCTGTACACTCTTTTCCACAATCAGCAGCTGTGCTCTGAACTGTTTTTATTGGTGCTGTAAAGTTACTATGCAGCTACCTTCGACTGGTACGTTCTCCCTAGTATAACCAGTAACCTTAATTTTCACCGGGTGTATTTTGCTCTTCACCTTCAGTGTTTTGTAGTCCTCCAGCGACAACAGGTTTACCTGTGCTCCAGTATCAAGCTTGAATGGTATTATAGTTTCATTCATAGTCCAATCCATTCAGCATTTACTGCATTGCATATTTCCACAGAATCAACAAAGAATTATTCCATCTCCTCGACTGTGTGAACCTTTTTCTTTGTATCCTCAGCTTTGCAGCATTTTGAGAAATAATTTTTTTCCCCCTCAGTTGTTACATGATTTGCCATATGCAGGGCATTTTTTTGGCTTGTGGATAAATCCACATTTTCCACATGTAGTGTTTTGATTTCTCTCTTTTGCTTGTTTATGTTTTGTAAGGCGTTGTGTGTGTGTGGTGCTCCTCTCTTTTTACTGTATACACTGACGTCTCATCCCTGCACAGCTCTTTAGCTTGTGCTCTGGTGGTTTCAGCTGCTCGACACATATTCACTGCTTTATCCAAAGTTCAATCTTGCTCACGCGGCAATCTCTCCTTGAGTCCATTATCAAGTATGCCACAGACTATCCTGTCTTTCACTAGTTTTTTCAGATTTTCAAATTCACACGTTTTGCTCAGTGTGTTCAGCTCAGCCAAATACTGGTCAAAACTGACTCCCTGTCTCTGATCATGAGAGAAAAACCTGTATCTCTCAAACGTGACATTCTGGCTTGGTACAAAGTACTCCTCAAATTTAGCCATTAGCACAGTCAATGTCAAGTTTGCCTCGTCTTGCTGAAAGCTTTTGTAAATATCCAATGCATCCTCTCCAATAACATGCAGACAAATGGAAGCTTTCAATTTGTCATCATCTCCCCCTGAACCACTGGCTGCTACGTAGATATTGAATCTCTGCTTGAAACGTTTCCAATTGTCAGCTAGATTGCCTGTTAACTGCATAGGAGTAGGAGGACTAAGCCTATCCATGACGGAGAACAGGAACGGTGTCGATTTCTCTTACTTCAGTATGTTGCTCATCAACTTGCTCGTCAACAGATCCCAATGCAGCCTCGCTCTCGCTGCTGTCACTCTCGCTGCTGCGGCTCGTTGTCCTCGCTCTTGCAAGCTAGCATCTTCAACTACTCACGTCACTTGACTTGTGGTAGAATGTTCCATTTTCATCGCGGAAATTTGCAGTTACTCCTTTCTTTTCTCTGTCTCGTCATATCGACTACCAATCTGACACCAAGTTATGTTTGTTCCTTATATAATGACAAACCGGGGCATAGGTTTAACTACTTTTAATGAACATATACTTCAGCTAGAAAACTCCATGTTTAGCCATGCAAGGCATTCTTCAACCACCCGCATAGCCTGCTGGGTAACATAGCCTAATTGTTATTAACACATAACAACACAAGTAGTTTACAGCGACCTTCCTAACCCGACTAAAGCACTGTAACGGCGTTCGTTTGTCGAAAGAGAGTCGGATCGAAATGCAGCGTGGTGGTTACTCATGTCTTTAATGTAGAAGAGCGATACATGAAATAACTTAATACATATAAAAAACAACAAAACGAAACGTGAAAACCTATACAGCCTGTCTGGTGAACACTAACACAGAGACAGGAACAAAAACGAAATACACCCACGAAATACAAAGCGAAACCAGGCTACCTAAATACGGTTCCCAATCAGAGACAACGAGAATCACCTGACTCTGATTGAGAACCGCCTCAGGCAGCCAAGCCCATACAACACCCCTACTCAGCCGCAATCCCAATAATACAAAAACCCCAATACGAAATACAACAACATAAACCCATGTCACACCCTGGCCTGACCAAATAATTCAAGAAAACACAAAATACTAAGACCAAGGCGTGACAAGCGCAAGCAGGAATGGGTGTCTATTACCACCAGCAGGGAGAGCCAGTGATTGGCTGGCCCTGGTCAGCTAACTGATTTCCCTGGCAAACTGGTCCCTAACACATAGGTGTGAAGTGCCCTATGCCACTGAACAATAGGGTCAGGCTGAGAAAGGTAATGGATTTCTACCTCATCAGTAAAAGGCTACAAAGTCTCTCACAGGCCCAGAGAGAGGGTAAAAGAGAGAGGGTTTTTAACAGGAAGGTTAGCTACTGTACTGGACTGACAGGTGGCTTTATTGAAGCTCTAACCACAGATGTACGTAATTTAAGTCTTTGGAAGCTTTGGATATGCACCTGAAACACCAGGTGACTTTACGATGTGCAAAATAAGCTAAGAAACAGTCATCTTTACTCATAGGGCAGCACTATATTGTCACAAACCTCTGCTCTTAAATCAGCTAGTATTCACTAAGTGATGATTTTGTGAGTCTGAGGCCTTTCCCACATTTTGCCAACCCTTGGTTCTGTGGCGGTACGCAAAGTCCTCAAACACTTTAAAGATGTTATTTCACAAATTAATTTAATTTTTTAATAAAAGTGTCGTCGGCTCAGCTTTAAAATTCCTGAGCTCTCCCAGGCACGGCTTCGCTGGCACGGGGCAGAGACTGGGGACGACTGAACCCGAGGTTTGGAAAATTCCGTGACAGGCTCTCTCTCTCTCTCTCTTTACTCTTTGAGCAGACCACACGACACCAGCTAGTGTCAGCAGATCCAGCTGAGCCAATTACACTGGCCTGTTTGTTATTTCAGGGCTGGAGATTTATCGGGCCGACCATTAATCACTGCCAAACGGACACTGTAGTGACGCTTTAGTTAGGTCAGCCTGTCATTATTTTAGCATGGGGTTTGGACTGCACCCATTTCTCACGTTACGGGAGCCAGTGCGATTTCAGCGCTATGCAGTAGCCCGCTCTCCCCCTGTGGAATGGGTTCCTGCTGTACTCTGAGTCATATAAAAACACACATAGCCTAATTGGGGAGTTCGGGGGTAGGGGCTGGGGGATAGGGTGTTGCCAGTGGGGAGGGGGAGGGGGAGGGGTTGCACTGATGGTATCCCAATCACTGTGTGGAAGGTGCATTTAAGTATATATGCTCTTTATTTAGTAAGATGAAATATCTGCCAATTTGAGAAAATGATCTGCCATTGGTTGAATATAAAGCCAGATTGTTTATGGTAATAGGAGATGAATCAAATCAAATTTATTTATATAGCCCTTCGTACATCAGCTGATATCTCAAAGTGCTGTACAGAAACCCAGCCTAAAACCCCAAACAGCAAGCAATGCAGGTGTAGAAGCATTTAGTTAGTTTATGGCGAGGAAAATAACATCAAATCATCAATCAAATCACATTTTATTTGGCACGTGCCAAATACAACAGGTGTAGGACTTACAGTGACATGCTTACTTACAAGCCCCCAAACCAACAATGCAGTTTTAAGAAAAACAAGTGTTACGTATTTACAAAAATAAACTGAAGTAAAAAATAAATATATAAAAAAGAAAAAGAAAAATAACAAAATAGAAAAATAACAAATAACTAAAGAGCAACAATAAAATAACAGTAACGAGGCTATATACAAGGGGTACCGGTACAGAGTCAATGTGCGGGGGCACATGTTAGGGCCTTCCTCTGTTAGGGCCTTCCTCTGACACTGCCTGGTATAGAGGTCCTGGATGGCAGGAAGCTTGGCCCCAGTGATGTACTTGGCCGTACGCACTACCCTCTGCAGTGCCTTGCGGTCTGAAGCCGAGCAGTTGCCATACCAGGCGGTGATGCAACCAGTTCTCTATGGTGCAGCTGTAGAGATTTTTGAGGATCTGAGGACCCATGCCAAATCTTTTCAGTCTCCTGAGGGGGAATAGGCTTTGTCGTGCCCTCTTCACGACTGTCTTGGTGTGTTTGGACCCTGATAGTTCTTTGGGGATGTTGACAAGCTCTCAACCTGCTCCACTACAGCACCGTTGATGAGAATGGGGGCGTACTCGGCCCTCCTTTTCCTGTAGTCCACAATCATCTCCTTTGTCTTGATCATGTTGAGGGAGAGGTTGTTATCCTGGCACAGCGCTACCAGGTCTCTGACCTCCTCCCTATAGGCTGTTTCATCGTTGATCAGGCTATCACTGTTGTGTCGTCTGCAAATGTAATGATGGTGTTGGAGTCGTGCTTGGCCATGCAGTCATGGGTGAACAGGGAGTACAGGAGGGGACTGAGCACCCACCCTTGAGTGGCCCCCGTGTTGAGTATCAGTGTGGCAGATGTGTTGTTACCTAACCTTACCACCTGGGGGCGGCCCGTCAGGAAGTCCAGGATCCAGTTGCAGATGGAGGGGTTTAGTCCCAGGGTCCTTAGCTTAGTTATGAGCTTTGAGGGCACTATGGTGTTGAACGCTGAGCTGTAGTCAATGAATAGCATTCTCACGTAGGTGTTCCTTTTGTCCAGGTAGGAAAGGACAGTGTGGAATGCAATATAGATTGTGTCATCTGTGGATCTGTTGGGGCGGTATGCAAATTATAGTGGATCTAGGGTTTCTGGGATAATGGTGTTGATGTGAGCTACAGACGTGAGTGCTACAGGTCGGTAATCATTTAGGCAGGTTACCTTGGTGTTCTCGGGCACAGGGACTATGGTGGTCTGCTTGAAACATGTTGGTATTACAGACTCTGTCAGGGACAGGTTGAAAATGTCAGTGATGACACTTGCCAGTTGGTCAGCGAATGCTTGGAGTACACGTCCTGGTAATCCGTCTGTCCCTGCGGCCTTGTGAATGTTGACCTGTTTAAAGATCTTACTCACATTGGCTACGGAGAACGTGATCACACAGTCATCAGGAACAGCTGGTGCTTTCATGCATGCTTCAGGGTTGCTTGCCTCGAAACGCGCATAAAAGTAATTTAGCTCGTCTGGTAGGCTGGTGTCACTGTGCAGCTTGTGGCTGTGCTTCCCTTTGTAGTCCATAATAGTTTGCAAGCCCTGCCACATCTGATGATGTAGTGGGACTTGCAATGACACCCTGTGTAGTAGGATTCAATCTTAGTCCTGTATTGACGCTTTGCCTGTTTGATGGTTCGTCACAGGGCATAACAGGATTTCTTATAAGCGTCCCACTCCTTGAAGGTGGCAGTTCTACCCTTTAGCTCAGTGTGGATGTTGCCTGTAGAACAGCTGGTATGTTCTTTTTTATCTTCTTTTACCTTTATTTATCTAGGCAAGTCAGTTACGAACAAATTCTTATTTTCAATGATGGCCTGTTCAGGGGCAGAATGTCAGCTCGGGGATTTGAACTTCCAACCTTTCGGTTACTAGTCCAACACTCAAACCACTAGGCTACCTTGTTTTTTAAAATGTTATTTATTTTACCTTTATTTAACTAGGCAAGTCAGTTAAGAACAAATTCTTGTTTTCAATGACGGCCTAGGAACAGTGGGTTAACTGCCTGTTCAGGGACAGAATGTCAGCTCGGGGATTCGAACTTGCAACCTTTCGGTTACTAGTCCAACGCTCAAACCACTAGGCTACTCTGCCGCCCCGTACGGTCACTGTGAGGACGACGTCATCAATGCACTTATTGATCAAGCCAGTGACTGATGTGGTGTACTCCTCAATGCCATCAGAAGAGTCCCCTAACATATTCCACTATGTGCTAGAAAAACAGTCCTGTAGCTTAGCATCTGAGTCATCTGATCACTTCTGTATTGAGTGAGTCACTGGTACTTCCTGCTTTCATTTTCGTTTGTAAGCAGGAATCAGGAGGATACAGTTATGGTCAGATTTGCGGAATGGAGGCCAAGGGAGTGCTCTGTACGCATCTGTGTGTGTGGAGTAAAGGTGGTCTAGAGTTTTTTTCTCTCTGGTTGCACATGTAACATGCTGGTAGAAATTAGGTAAAACTTATTTAAATTTCCCTGCATTAAAGTCCTCGGCCTCTAGGATAGCCACCTCTGGATGAGCGTTTTCTTGTTTGCTTATGGCCTTATACAGCTCGTTGAGTGCGGTCTTAGTGCCAGCATCGGTTTGTGGTGGTAAATAGACACCTACAAAAAATATAGATAACTCTCTTGGTAAATAGTGTGGGCTTCAGCTTATTATGAGATACTCCACCTCAGGCGAGCAAAACCTTGATACTTCCTTAATATTAGATTTCATGCACCAGCTGTTATTGAGAAATAGATACAGATCACCACCCCTCGTCTTACCGGAGGCAGCTGTTTTATATTGTCGTCATTCAGGCACGACTCATTGAAACATAATATATCACCGTTTTTAATGTCCAATTGGTAGGATAGCCTTGATCTACGCTCATCCAGTTTGTTATCCAATGATTGCACGTTGGCTAATAGGACTGATGGTAGAGGTGGTGGATTACCCTCTCGCCGTCGGATCCTTACAAGGCACCCGACCTACGTCCCCGATATCGCCGTCTCTTCTTCATGCGAATGCAGGGATTTTGTCCTATTCTGAAGTAAATCCTTTGCATCCGACTCGTCCAGTACGAGGTGAGTAATTGCTGGCATGATTTCCAGAAGCTCCTTTCGGTCATTTGAGACGGTGGCAGAAACATTATGTACAAAATAAGTTACAAATAATGCGAAAAAACACACACAATAGCGCAATTGATTAGGAGCCCGTAAAACTGCAGCCATCTCCTCCGGCGCCATTGAAACATTTAAGATGGTATGTTAGTCTTTAGATGGGATCTATATAAACATCTGTCACATTGTCAGCTGCCTCTAGTCAGATAATGGTAAATGGTAAATACATTGTCTTACTCAACGGTCATTTCATCTAAATGGATAAAAGGCAGCAATTGTTCCTTATGGGCATAAACAGTACACACACTCTCACACACACACACACACACACACACACACACACACACACACACACACACACACACACACACACACACACACACACACACACACACACACACACACACACACACACACACACACACACACACACACACACACACACACACACACACACACACACACTCACATCTGCTGTAACTGGAGCTTGAAGTTGGGCAGCAATGGGATTCTTCAAATTGCAGCCCCAGCGGTAATGGCATAAAGAGTTAAGCATTGCCTGCTGCTCGGCTCTGTCTAAAATGAATTATTAGCCTCATTTTCAGTGGGCAATTTCAGATACAGGAAGGGTGTGGGAGAGAAAATGAAATGACAGAGCAAGGTGATACACTGTGTCATCCAACAGAGAACCCCTCAATTGCTGAAACAACAAGTGTGACAGACTGATATGAATGGGAGAGGCCATCTCCAGTCTGCTGAGCTGTTGAATAGCTGTTATCTGCTCCTCTTAAAGCTCCCCCGCTGAATAGCCTTGCCGCCCCTTCATGGAAGACACGTTGTCTTCCATTTACACTTTACGATGTGGCCGAACAGTCAAGTGGCTTTTGAAAGTGAGATACATGAATAATGCATGGCTTGTGGTTGGACGCGTAGTGGCTTGGAGGATTTCATGAGGATTTCCCATCCCATGGTATGTATTTAAGGTTATACTGTACATCTGATATGCTGTACACCTAGAGGTATACTTTCTACTGTGTTGGCAGAGGATATACATATTGTAACCTCCTGTTAGACTTCCTTCGGTAAGTAAGTCATTTTCTGACCTGGAAGTGAATGGCTCCATGTCCGTCTACCCAGACAGTCTCTGTGCTATAAATGGAGCAGTCTGCAGACACAACAGACTCCGCTGGTCTCTGTGAGTCTGTCTGCGTCTTCCTCCCTCTCCCCTCTGGGGCCCTTGTGGCTGCAGTCCTCAGCCAGCCCCAGCCTGGCCACAGAGCTACAAATAACCCCAGTCCACTCTCATACAGCTCCAGTGTGGGACCATCAGGGATATGTCCAGGCATCAGAGAGAAGAGAGAGAGAGAGAGAAACAGATGGTGAGGAGGGGAGACGGAAAGAGTGGACGAAAGGGGAAATACAGTAGCGACGCGAAGTTCGGCTCTTTTTACGTACTTTACTGATTTTTTTCAACTCTTTCTTGTTAAAAAAAAATGAATATTTTTGACTAATTTCTTTAATTTGTAATGCCCAGAGCACGCAGGACCCCCTACCGATGAACAAGAAAGAGTCATGATTCTACAAGCCTCTCGTTCACTATAGGGGTATTAGAGCTGTCATTTGTGACTGAGACTTATACAAGTGTGCTTCAAACAATGTACAGTTTTGATTGGTAGGCATAAAAATATGATTATTTCTCTAACTTTGAAACGATGTCTTTGGGGCCGCAATTGGACTACATTGTGGACTAGTCTTGGCAGAACACAATGCTTGAATGCAGCGAGGGAGATATAAGCACGATATCGTTTGCGAACTGCAGCAGCCCCTTAAACGATTAGTTCTCGAGTTTGAGTTTGTTGAGCTGAACATCAATAACATTCAATAATCAATGAATTGCATTCGTTCTTGCACCATGCGATCAATGATCAGTTCAAACATGTATTTTTCTTCTCTTTGCTGCCTGCAGGATTAGTTGGTTGGAGAACGTATCCAGAGCCGCTAATCGTTTAAGGGGCTGCTGCAGTTCGCAAACGATATCGTGCTTATCTCCCTCGCTGCATTCAAGCATTGTGTTCTGCCAAGACTAGTCCACAATGTAGTCCAATTGCGGCCCCGAAGACATCGTTTCAAAGTTAGAGAAATAATCATATTTTTATGCCTACCAATCAAAACTGTACATTGTTTGAAGCACACTTGTATAAGTCTCAGTCACAAATGACAGCTCTAATACAGTATTAATCCCAGGTTAAACGAACAAGTGGAATGAGTGAATCATGACTCTTCAGTCATTAAAAAGAGTCATTCAAAAATATTGAATTGTTCACAAACTGCACATCACTAAGACACAGTAGAGGTCTTAAAAGGAAAATTAATGCACCTGTACAAGGGCACAATATAACCCCATCCCCTGCCTCCCGCCCCCATCCCATGCCCCCTGCCCCCCGCCTCCTGCCCCCTGCCCCCTGCCCCCTGCCTCCTGCCTCCCGCACAAAACACTTTACTCCATCTTGCAAAAACTTACAGTAGATACACTGCCTATGTTACAATGAATGGCGCCTCAGGCCTTCAGCTCCCCATTGGTAGGGATGTCACCGTTGGCTTTAGCCCAGTGTGCGGTGGTGTTGGTGTGCTACCTGACTGATGGAGTAGCAGACAGGGGAGAATGTTTGTGCTCCTAAATCGCTGGGCCTGCAGCCTTCCTGTCAGCCCAGTCCCACCCAACAGACAGCCTGTCAGTAGCTAGCTATGGTGCCTTGTCTGGGAAAGTCATTCTCCCCGCCGGCCACTGTCCCCCAGTTCTCCCACACAGACAAACTAGGCTCCCGCTCTAAGCTGTAGATCGCCGTGTTGGAAGGCTACATGTTTGGCTTCAAAGACTGCTGTCTTCGACCCCATACAGGGAAACATTGGACCACTAGAGTTCCACCAGGGGAGCTCAAAAGAAGACCCTCTTTTTCCTTGCAGACTCGCTTTCTCCATATCCCCCCCACATCCCTCCAGTCTAGCCTAGCCTGTGCGTTCTCAGCCCCTTCCTCTAGCATCCCCATGCGTCTTCTATGCTGATTGATGTCTGCGTTCTGTCTGAGACGCCCCTCCAGCTTCTCTCTCCATATGCCGTGCGAAGGATCTGCTTACATACGGAGGCAGCTCTTATGGAGGCAGAAGAGGGATAGAGGGATGAAGACGGACATGTTTTTATCACTGTTGAGGCCAGGGACTCCAAGCTGTGTCAGAGTAGTTAAGGCATGTGTTGAACATGGTGCAGGGGGGCTGTCCGACGACAGCAGAGCCTTCTATAGATCTCTATGTGCTAGGGAATGTGATCTGTTTCCAAGGCTTCTCCTGTCCATACTTCTCTATACCCCCTGTCAACGGTGATACCCAGGCCTTCTCTGAATGAACGCGCTTGTGGTAGTAGCTTAATCACCCAGAAACCCCAGAAAGTAAAGAGCTACAAACTGCTGGGAGGTAACGGCCAAATGAATGCTCAGCCCCCAGAGAGAAACCAGTACGTTTCTGGGTCACGGTGTGATGAGGTCGATGGAGGCAAACCCGGCATAATACAGTGAACGCTAGAGTGCAGAGAGACTGAACGACGTGAGAGGCGACGTCTAAGAAGGGACACTCCGCTGGCCCGAACTCTGCGTAGTCTGGAGCGATGGCGCAGCGTAGCAGACACAGGAAGCCCTGGTGTGACACGGGGGATTATACTGTAGGTAAAGAACGCAGGACCTCTCAGCAGGCAGCAGGCAGTTTGATGGAGAGGTTGACGGTTCTCATGTGTAGGCCCCTACCAGGAGCCAGAGCCTGAGTGGAGCCTGATATGTCTATAGGGTGTTAAAGGAGCAGAGCAGGTTGTTAAAGCAGACCTTTTCCCCCATCGGCTCTCCCATGCCAGCATCAGTCAGAGCAATGCTCCTTCCTACATGGGAACGGCGCTCCTTCCTTCTACTTGGAAATGACATTTGGCAAACTTGTCTTTTAAACACTATGTCTATTATGTATATAATACAGTTGGCTCACGTTTAAAACCAACTGTCTATTAGTCCTTGACTTTTGACTACATCATATTAGTTCCCCTTTATGTCCACATCTTTTTTTTTTTCATCTTATGGCAAATATTTAGGCGGCCCAAATGTCTGTAATCCAGTGGTTTTGCCTGCTTTCTGGTTTAGAGGAAAAAGCCCTCTCTCCCCTTGGCCATGCTCCCTGCATCTCTGCCCTGTCTGGTGTGAACAGCTGACAGCCGCAGACAAAATGTTGAGCTCAGGAGTCTGGGGTTTTGGGGAAGTTTGGGGGGGGGGGGGACATGCAAAGTAGTAAAGACAGGACGTAGAGAGAGACGTTGGTGAAGGGAAAAGGAAGATGTGAATGGGAGAAAAAAAAGGAAGGGGAGCTGAGGAACTTTCTATAAAGACGTGTGTCACTGAATGCAGAAAAGTAGAAGGGGAAAGGTTGGAGGAGGCTAGTCTGGGAAGGGATGCGGTAAACCTCGTACAGATGTTTGTGATCAATACTCTTCTCTCTGTCTCGCTAGTCTCCTTCTCTCTCTCTCTCTCTCTCTCCCTCCCCCTCTCTTTCTCTGTCTGTCTGATATGAGGGCTGGGTTTGGTGGTGAGGGAGGAAGGGGAGAGGATAGGCGAATGGGCGGACGGGTAGGCTGATAGTTTCTATCTCGGTGCAGTGGGTAGCCTGTAACTTCATCCTAAAGTGCAGAGAGGGACAGAGAGAGAGAGGAGGTGATCTTAGGAAGAGACACAGCAAAAGCATTTTGGGAGAACTTTCTTTCAGACAGAGGTGCCAAAGACCTAGAACATTTGCTAGGTGGGAGACAGGAAAGAAAGGGAGGGAGAAAGTGAAAGAGAGAAATAAGAAGAGGGAGGGGGGAAGGCAGAGAAACCAGGGCCGACTACACCGCCATGCCCACTCGTTGTGCGTCTTGGAATAAAGCATGGCATTGTGATCTGCCAATACCCACCTCTCAGGGAACTTGACTTTTGATGAAGAATTGGAGTGCATCCCAGAGTTTTGTTTGCTGAGCTCTCTCTCCCTCTGTTTTTTCTCTTTCCCTCCTCATGTTTCAGAGACGCCACCGGATTTAGAAGCAGTGGGAGAGAAAGAGAGAGGGAATGAAAGAGAAAGATAAAAGGGGAAAGGAGAGACACAACGGTGGTATATGTGAATAGAGAGGACAACAGTCCTTTCAGTTATTGTTTTGACTGAACTCTTTGTTCGTGATCGTCTGTGACAGGCCACTCAAGGTGTTACCAACTAACCAATGGATACAAGACTGACTAGACTCTCCCTCCCTTCCCTCTTCTTTCTGATGGTGTGCTGTGCATCCCGGCTGGCAGTGGGGAACCACACGGGACGGATCAAGGTGGTCTTCACACCCACCATCTGCAAAGTGACCTGCACAGGGGGGCGGTGCCAGAACAACTGTGAGCTGGGCAACACCACCACCATCGTCAGTGAGAACGGCCATGCCGCAGACACCCTCACTGCCCCCAACTTCAGAGTAGGTGAGTGATCTCTGGTCCAGTGTATCATCACCCTTCCCCCAATCTGCTTCCGTCTTGTGTTCATCAAATGTGGTCGCTGTCTTGTGTCTGGTGATTAATGCGGTAGAAAGCATCCGGCTTCAGGGTGGTTTATAATGTTGTGTGTGTTGGTGCGTGTGCGCATGATCTGCATTCTGTATTCTGAGGTGTGAAGCTATTTTGATGATTGATGTTTACATTATGTGCCGACTGTATTTTCCTGCGTAGTATCTGATTTACACGCTACATACCAGGGATTATCAACTGGATTCAGCCGCAGGACGATTGTTTCTCGAGCGGATGGTCAGGGAGCCAGAATATAATCACAAATCATTTGTATACTACAAATTGACCGCAAGAAGCCCAAACAGATATCAAATTTGACTAAAACATAATCATTTCAAACCTTGCTTACATTTTCATATGATCTCAAAATGTAAATCACTTGGAGATGATTTCCTGGTGTTTTTACAGTATTTGATGTCCATCAATGATGGTCAGAAAACTTGGGGGCCAAATAAAATCATTCGCGGACCAAATTAGGCCCGCGGGCTGCCAGTTGGGGAACCCTGCTATATGCAAAATAGAATAGTGACTGTTCCAATACAGGATCACAAAAGGTGGGTGTTCCTTAATGTGTTGCACAGACCCTGAAAAAGTCTAGTATGTTAATCTGTCTCAATCCTTATACGGAGCTCACCACTGTCTGTTGCCCCTTGCTCTTGACACAGACATGTGGGAAAACCCAAAGAAAACCAATTCCTGTCTGACTCAGCAGCAAACACAGATAGGAGAGCGCTCGCTCTGCTTCTGTGACTTTAATCATGTTTACATACTGCTTTACTCATCTGATATTTAGAAACTTCTATTTTACTGTATTTTAGTCAATGCCACTCCGACATTGATCATCCTAATATTTGTATATTTCTTAATTCCATTCTTTTACTTTTAGATTTATATGTATTGTTGTGCATTGTTAGATACTACTGCACTGTTGGAGCTAGGAACACAAGCATTTCACTACTCCCACGACAACATCTGCTAAATGTGTGTACGTGACCAATACCACTTTATTTGATTTTGTTACTCAGTTTGTGGTTCAAGACACTTTCTTTAATCATCACTAAATGCCTATATCATGTTGTGATGTGCATGCAAATTTAGCAGCTTAACTTGCCTTTTCCTGCTCTTTGTGCAGATCTGCAGTCTCGAGCGTTGCTCTGTCCGTGTGACTGTCTCTTTAAATGAGAGCACCTGGCGCAGTATCAGCCTAATGTACCCGTCGAGGCATGCAGTCTGTCCCAGGCCGGCTCTTCCCTACATGCTCAGAGCCAAGAGAGCTATTAAGTAGCACAGACGAGAGCCTAAAAAAAGGAGAGCAGCGTTTTATTTACAGTGTGCGGGCCCATCTCCAGCAGCAGAGATGGAATAAATCCCATGTTTGTTTATCATACCTGAGTGATGAGAAAGAAGGAGGAGGAGGGAGAGTGTTGCTTCATAATAAGAAAAGGGGGGATGTGTCCCTGCTTGCTACAGGGTGTTAGCTAATTAACACGCTTACCAAGCCCATAACAAGCTTAAGTTGTTTTGTGATTTGTGACTCATTTATCCAGGGCGAGTTGCAACTGTACTTTTTACCCACTTAACACGGTACTAAATGCCTGTTGGAGGCTCTGTAAAGGAAAAATGTATTTTACAGTCCTGTGGAAAGAGGGTTAGATCATAGTGGTGGGTTGAACTGTGCTGTTCTTACGACATTTTGTGCAATTAAAACACAATACATCCTTTGAGAATATGATAGGAATAATTTGATGATGTGGGTTGGATTTGGGGAAAACAAAGGCGTTGAGATGAGGGGGGAAAAAACCTGCCGGTGATTTTAAGCATCCGTCTGATTTACAAGCAGCAGCAGTCTCATTTTCTCCACATTCCTTTTTGGGTTGCTGCCCTGCCTAGTCAGCGCTCAGGGCTGGAGGCCTGGTGGTTTTGGGCCGCCATATTACCCTCTGTCGCCGATGGAGACAGCCCCTCAACTCTCCTGCAGTCCAACTCCGCTAGACTTGTATGTGGAAAGAGAGAAGGACCCAGCTGCACAGTTTACTACTGTACAGTCTACTGGCTTGCAGATTGTATAACGGTCTCGTTCAGTTTCCATATCAGCTCCTTACTGATAACGGAATAACATTTCTCCCTCGCATCCTGTCTGTCTGTCTGTCTGTCTGTCTGTCTGTCTGTCTGTCTGTCTGTCTGTCTGTCTATCTGTCTGTCTGTGTCTCTCTCTCTCTCTCCACTGTCACAGTATTCTATGGGGGATAAGGGACCCTTTCAGAGTGGTGTTTCTCCATAACTCAGTTTTCTTTTTGGCGTATTGTGTCCCCAGTTGTGCGCATTGCCTGTCCAAGTATTGTGAGCCTCCTGGATCGGTCCAGGCTTCATATTTAAAAATGGCCACGGCTGCCAGTTAATTTTGTGTGTTCGATTCGTTCTAGACGATTTCATCAAAATAATTCCTCTGTTTCCTATTATACGGCCATAGCGGGAATGAATACAAATGTATCAGCACGGCGTCTCATTCTTCTCCTCTTCCTTTTAACCATGTCACTGTACAGTAATTCACTTTCCACATGCTTGGCGATTGGCCTCTGGGCTTACTCTTGCAATTATCACTTTCCTCTCTCTCAACCAATGAGTGTAAACCTTGGGATGTATCCATGTTCTCTCATATTTGCTGTTTTTCAGCAACAGTTGTCGACAACAATCCCCCTCCCCACCACCGGCTATACTACCCTTAAAGAGATACTTTGGGATATTGGCAGAGTCAGAGGAACTGATGGATACCATTTGTATGTATTTGTGTCCAGTAGGAAGGAAGTTGGAGGTAGTTTTGCAAGCCAATGCTAACTAGCGTTAGTTAGCAATTGTACTAGCGCTAGTTAGCAACTTCCTTCAAACTGCATTCCTCAGAGACAAGGCCATATCCCAAACTATTTAATACAATTCTATTTTGCAATCTGTCTCTGTTGTTCATCCAGTTAAACCTGTACTCGATTGAACTCAAGATGGAGGTGAGATGGAGGGAAGCATTTTATATATACCCCTTCACACAGCACCTCCCTACAAATACACAACATGGCCAAAAGTATGTGGACATCCCTTCAAATTTGTGGATTCAGCTACTTCAGTCACACCCGTTGCTGACAGGTGTATAAAATCGAGTACACAGCCATGCAATCGCCATAGACAAACATTGGCAGTAGAATGGCCGCAACTGAAGAGCTCAGTGACTTTCAACGTGGCACCATCACAGGATGCCACCTTTCCAACAAGTCAGTTCCTCAAATTTCTGCATTGTTAGAGCCGCCCCGGTCAACTGTAAGTGCCGTTATTGTGAAGTGGAAACGTTTAGGAGCAACAATAGCCCAGCCGCGAAGTGGTAGGCCACACAAGCTCACAGAACGGGACCGTCGACTGCTGAAGTGCGTAGCAAGGTAAAAATTGAAGCAACATCAACACAAGAACTGTTTGTCAGGAGCTTCATGAAATGGCCAAGCAGCCGCACACAATCCTAAGATCACCATGCAGAATGCCAAACATTGACTGAGGTGTTGTAAAGCTTGCCGCCATTGGACTCTGGAGCAGTGGAAACGCGTCTCTGGAGTGATGAATCACGCTTCACTATCTGGCAGTCTGACGGATGAATCTGGGTTTGGCGGATGCCAGGAGAACGCTCTCCAGTGTCCCAATGCAGTGTCAACTGTAAAGTTTGGTGGGGAAGGCCCTGTCCTGTTTCAGCATGACAATGCCCCCGTGCACAAAGCAAGGTCCATACAGAAATGGTTTTGTCGAGATCGGTGTGGAAGAACCTGACTGGCCTGCACAGATCCCTGACCTCAACTCCTTCGAACACCTTTGGGATGAATTGGGATGGTAACTGCGAGCCAGGCCTAATCGCCCAACATCAGTGTTCGACCTCACTAATGCTCTTGTGGATGAATGGAAATAAGTCCCCGCAGCAATGTTCCAACATCTAGTGGAAAGCCTTCCAGAAGAGTAGAGGCTGTTATAGCGGCAAAGAGGGGACCAACTTCATAATAACGCCCATGATTGTGGAATGAGATGCTTGACGAGCAGGTGTCCGCATACTTTTGGCCATGTAGTGTATGTCCCATTTCAGGGAAGAGGTAAAGAAAGAGGCCGATAGATTTCCCCGGCTCTCAGGACAATTTCCATAAATGTTCTAATTCCTCAGGTAACCTGTTCAGTTTTTACAGAGGTGAGAAGAACCGGAATGGAGGGTTTCCCATTCCATTTTTTGGACGTCCATGTTAAGTTTGGGTGGAGGTAGTTGTCTGGAGGTCTATGTGTCTGGAGTCCTGCATGAGACTTGATTAATGAGCATTACACACTAATAGTGCGTTTAGGCTTTCACTGGACCAAAGGAGTGTAATCAGGTGTTTGGTCGGTGCCTAATTGAAAGCATGTGAGGCTCCCGGGGAAAGAAACAAGTCTGCAACTCTCTCTCTGTCTGCCTTGTAAAGGAGAGTGCCAGGTATTTAACTGAAACACTTTCACTGAGTTTTATAGGCTCCCTTCGCTCCCACGTATGCAAGTTATGGATGGGTGATCATCTGGTGAAGAATAAAACCTGTAGCTATGGAGGAAGGGGAGAGTCCAGCGGGTGCCAGTGGCGGAGCGTGCTGGAGAGTTTATGAGCTGTGCAGCTCCAGCCTTATATGGAGCTGGAGATGGCTGGAGTCAACTGCTCCTCTGGTATCTGTCATTTCCTCCTTGTCAGATTTCATTAGTTTATAATCACCGCACTGTCATTTCCTCCCTCCAAGTTTTGTTTTCTTCTTTGTAGATTGCATTTTTTTTGTCATCCCTACCTGTGAGTCAGGGAAGCGCTGCCCTGTTTTTACAGTCTCAGTGGATGGGCTGCCTGTGGTGGAGTGGGAAGCAATGGGGGCTTCTCTGGTTGCCAGATCCTGTGCCCGCAGTAAACACCAGGCACTAGCCTCTCTCGTGAGTCTAGGGTTGCCTTGTCTGGGCCAACCTGCCTCACTGCTCTAACCACTAAGTGGGATTTTTCTGTGAAATGCCAGACACCACATCTTAGAATCTCATTAGGCACCCAGGGGCCCTACACTGTGTTGCTGCTGACCCAGCCTCCTCTAATCACACATCCCTGGCCCGCGGAAGGAGCACAGCAGCCTGCATTAATGAACAACTTCCAGGGCTCCAGGGCTCCAGGGCTCCGGTCATCCCTCTCTTTCCCTCTCTCACTTTCCACTCTCAACCATTTAGTGGATGATGAGGAAATTAGTCAGTGTGGTTGTGTGTGTGTTCGTCAGGGGCGCAACTTTGGCTTTAGAAGTGGGGGGGGACATAATTATTATTTATATTTTTTAATTATCCAGTCGGATAAACATATCAAACAGCCTACCGACCTCTCGAAGGAGTCTGCGTGGTCCTAAAGCACACCATTGCCTCGTTTGGATCACATTCCAGTGATAAAACTGGGGGGGACAAAAATGCAATACCAGAATGTGTCGGGGACATGTCCCCCCAGTCTCCAGTGAAAGTTGCGCCCCTGCCGTTGGGGTATTTGTGTTAACTGTATCTGTGTACATCTGTGTGTGTGCGTGTCCACAGTCTACCAGGTGAAATAGTCTCCTTAAACTCTTTTACTCTGTGGTAGTCAAGAGGAAACATCTGGAGCGCATAAGACTGTGGCTGATTTTGGAACTGAGGTACTGAGGTCACTCTCTCTGACTCAGCTGATTAAGGCAATTTAGGCCGTTCATATTTTAAAAACCTTTGCAGTGATCATAAAACCAAACCATGTACACTTTATCACTGCTTTGATGACATGTTGACATTGCTATTAATTGTACCAAAAAAAAAACATGTAAAAAGAATATTGAATATTTTGTGACTACTACGATGTGTGGATTCATTTCTCTTGAATGCTCTTACATTGGTTTCCCTTAAGTGGCTGTCTATCAGAGGTCAATCAGATCAGGTCTGATAAAGTTACATGGCTGTTTGAAAGAGTGGCACTTCCCTTCCCTTCCCACCCTGTGATGTTTTGGCACACACAGCTCCAGTAGCTTGTTTTCTGCCCACAACACGATGAGTGTGTAACCATTATGGTGTGGTTAGTGGTTCTAGGGGATGGGTTGACAAAACACGTTCTATCAGATGAAGTTGGGTGGTTTTGGGGGCCATTCACCCCGGTAAGCAGTCTATGTAGTTATGATCTCATTAGGCTCTGGGAACCACAGCTGTGGCTTCTGGTGGAGGCTCTATGACATCATACTGAGGGCTGCGGAGGAGGAGGGCAAACCGGATGTCAATCAACAAAAGACACAGTTACTCATCACATTAGGCATTGTGATTGACATTTTTAATGCGCGAATGAACCTCATTCAAAGAGACTGGAGGTGTCGGGTCACGTGGTCAGGAAAAATGACCGGCCCTACGTACTCATCCAATTCGGTTTGATTTGGGTCCCACCAAACCCATGATTATCATGTGTAGATCCTGCTCTGTTCAAATGACCCGTCAGTACAAATGTGGCAAACGGCTTGTCAACCAGTTTGATTAGCCATATATTCTCTCTCAAAGCACATTTGACATCGATGCTGTCTCTTCCCGTCTCTTATGTAAACAATAACCCGTTGTCCCTGAGATGCCTTTGCATATCAAACAGGATGTCACCTGATGCTCCTAATGCCACCAGCTGCATGGTAATGACATGGGTCAGACCTGGGAGGGGACTGGTGCTGGGGAAGGGCAGAGTCAGAGAGGACTTCAAACAGAACTCTAGAGCAGGTCCCTGTATGGGCCAGATAGGATCAGAGGCAGCCGGAATGTGAGGTTTGGGAGCGGTGTTGTAGTCACCATAATGAGAGGGTTGGGGAGAGGCACATTTATTACAGCTGTCATTGTGTCACCGCTGCAAATCCTAAACGAACCTTGCCTGTCCCTTTTCTAGGAAAAACACACTAAATGAATACAATATGCAGTATGGTAGTGACCCGGAGGCACTGAACACAAAGACTATAGGTCACAGGGCAAAGAGCTACTATAGGAATGTTGTTGCTATAGTTGGAACATGTATAACTTTCGCCATAATAAACTCGAATGCCTCTTTCGAGGAATTTGGAACACCATTTTCATTTTGAAACACTAGCGCGAGGCTAATGTCTACGGTTGCCTCTGAAGGTCTGAAAAGTGTGTGATTTACATCAGAACACGTAACACCACCAGGAATTTCTGCTGTGTGTCTTTGTTTGACATGCTTTACTACAGCGTGCAATAGAGTGCCAGAAGAGGCGTGATTACTAGTTCTCTCTCTCTCGCTCAATTGAGCAATCGACTCGCGGTTTGCTGAGGAGATTCCTGCACTGGTCGAAAGGGCGACAGACCCAGGAAGCCTAGACTGCAGAGACTGTGGTGTTCCCCGTAGGCAGCAGGTATTCCCATTTGAGAGAGAGAGAGAGCAAGAGAGAGAGACCGCCTCTCTGTCTGCTGGTTGGACTGACAGCTTGATTCATGCTGGCGACCCACACGCCATTGACAAATATTTCAAATACACTGGGGGGGGTCAGTTCCCTCAGACCTTTTCAGAGGACGGCTTCGGCAAACAAACCCTCCACAGAAGGTCCTTCAGCCTCGCAATTATTGAAACTTACTGCCTGAATGGGAGCCTTTAATGTTCTCCTTTAGATTCTATATTTCTCATTTGTTTTTGTTTCTTTAAATCTGGCGTGTGGTGCGTGGTGAGCTGAGGGGTGTGGTGGCATGTGTGGCGCGTGCGGAGACTAGCTGGAGATATGAAGAAATTCCTTTGTGGATGAATACGCCTTGGGTGACTGACAACTCTGAGACAGAGAGAGAACGTGAAAAGTGAGACTGTAGGTGTGAATGATGGGTTGAGAGAGATCATTTAAAAAAATTAAAAGGGGAGAATGGAACACTTACTCAATTTTGAGTATGAACATCAAGGCATTTCTGTGTCATTGCCCCCTCTGGAGAGTAATACTTTCCTGGTCACACCTCTGTCATTTGGTTTGGGTCTTAGCCTCAAGCAGCCTTATCTGGGCCTGAAGTCTCCCTCAGAAAGAACCAGGCTGAGCTCTTCATGACTGTCAGAGTCCGGATGGAAAACACACCCTCGGGCTGAATACATGAATACATCACAGGCTCCTCAATTAATCCAGGTTTGCTGAGGAATTATGCAGTCTCCAGGCATAATGGATCATTTGCCATCCACCTCCTTGCTTCTTTGTGATGAATATTGATGGCGGGGGAGCCAGGCAGTGTTTGGACACTGAGCTGAATGTGTAATGGCGTAGAACCCCGGAAGACGAGGACGGAGATGTGAACGATGGCTGAACAACACAGGCTTTGTTCTCCTGGGTCTGGATGGATCCATCATGCTTTTTAATGTTGCAGCTTGTGATTCCGGCTTCATATCTTTGTGTGCCAAAGCACAAACCTCCTAGAGGAGGTCTTTGGCATATGGACGCTGGAGTGGGAGAGAGAGAGAGAGAGCACTCAGAGAAGAAAACAATATTGGAAGTCGATAACTCTTGGAGAAATGTCAAACAAAGTTCATAAACAGTGGTTGTTTTGTCTACTTGCTCTTTATTTAAAGGTTGATCAGCCTCCAAGTTAAAAAATGCTTCCAACAATAAACTGCTGTGAAATGCTCAGAGTGTGTGTGTGTGTGTGTGTGTGTGTGTGTGTGTGTGTGTGTGTGTGTGTGTGTGTGTGTGTGTGTGTGTGTGTGTGTGTGTGTGTTATCATTGGGTTCGCAGCCACCTGTGGACACAGCTGGCTAAACTTCACGTTCTTTGTGTTCTTTAGTGGTATGCCATCTTCCCTGCATGAATGGTGGAAAGTGCAGTGCCAGGGACAAGTGTCAGTGCCCGCCTACCTTCACAGGGAAGTTCTGTCAGATGCCTGTTCAGAACGGGAATGGGCAGCAGCGCCAGAATGGACAGCAGCAGACGTCCCAGATTCACTCCACTCACACTCTGCCGCTCACCTTCAGCAATGGACAGAACCCTGGTAAGATAGAGTCCAGAAACATGGAGTTAAGGATGATTTTTTGAAAATGTTAGTTTTTCATCCACAGGCATAGAGGTACAAAAACAAAGGAGTATCCAGTAAGTGTACATCCAGTAAGTGCAGTCGGGGAACATTAAGTTGCTCTTTTCAATAACTTTGACCCAAAGTTTCTTCTTTCCCTTGTCTCCCCTAGTGAAATATGCCCCCAGCATCGTGAACATCCATGTGAAGCATCCCCCAGAGGCCTCGGTGCAGATCCACCAGGTCTCCCAGCTGGATGCCAATGGGCAGAAGGTGAAAGGCAATGGGCAGAATGGCCACTCCCAGACCCAGTCCCACTACACCTACCACCACTCAGAGAGCAGCCAGAAGATCCAGCAGCAGGGACACAACATCATCTACCCCAACCTGCAGAGCTACGTACCCCAGTACCAGCCTGTCTCCAACAGCCAGCTGGGACGCTGCTTCCAAGAGACCACCGGCACACAGGTCAGAGAGGGACTAGGGGGGAGGGGAGGGATGGAGAGAGAGGAGGGATGGAGGTGAAGAGTGGGGTAGAGAGAGGAAAACTGGAAGTGTTGAGAGTGCAGATTGAGAGTATTGGAAGACAAATTAGAGAAGGACAAGGGGAAAGGTGGGGGTTGGAGAAAGAGAGTGGAAATAAGAGGGGGAGAGTTTGTTAGGATTTGTGGTTAATGAGTACTGCTTCAATGCCAGCCATTTATCATTCTTTGCATTGGAAAAACTACAATCAAAGTAGCTGTTTGTGCATCGAACTAATCTACGCTAATCTAAATTGATGTGTGTTTAAAGGGGGGGGGGGGACAACCATGCCTCAATTTAAATCAATGCAGGTGTAAGAGCCTTCCTGTCATTTTTCAGCCTGCTTTATACCCAGAGAATAAAGATCTTATCAACACCAAGCAATTTTTCCCATCTTAGAAATAGTCCCTTAACCCAGGTCAGTGCTTAAAGTTATTAGCAGCATTGGCAACTCGCCCATCTTATCCACTCCAGATCACCATTCAATTTGGTTTGCATTTTGCAGTCAAATGGCCGTTGTGGTGATAAGGCTCCATCAGCAGGCGAGGCGCCGACGAGTGTTCCCTTATCAGTGTGTGTCCATCTGAGGGAGGCTTGGCGACAGGATGTGTTCTATAATAGAGCTGTTCTGTCTGAGACTTGGAGTTGGAGTGACAGATGGGCATTGTGTGATGCTGATGGCTCACAAGCCCATGTCGTGAGGCGTTGTTGTGCAGCTTTTTTTTATTACTTCAGCCAGCCAAATAGAGGAATATGAGGGATTTTTCTCCCGGCTGAAAATACTGAACTCGCTCACTCAGTCTTTCCCTCTGCTGTTCCTTCCCCCTCCCTTTCTCTATTTCTCTCTCTCTTTCTCTCTTTCTCTCTCTTTCTCTTCTAAATGCCAGTGTGGCAAGGCCCTCCCTGGTCTCAGCAAGCAGGAGGAATGCTGTCAGAGCATCGGAACATCCTGGGGGTTCCACAAATGCCAGAAGTGCCCAAAACCATGTAAGTACCGATGTAATGCAAGTAACACTCTTTGACCGGTGTAGATTATAATGCTTGGCCTTTATCAGAAGGCGAATGGGGAGTGAGAAAGACTGTCGTGGGATAGACAGGCAGCGACAGAGACAGATGAACTGTACACCCAATTAAGGATGTCTCAGCCCAATGAAATTTGTCTCAGCTTATGTGAGTGCCGTGTGGCTATTGGCTGCCGAGACACAGGAGTTGAAGATAGATCCGGTAATGCACCTTACTGGCACTGTGGAAGCAGTTTACTGGCATGTGCAGTTTCTCACTTCCTAACTGCTTCCAAGAAAATGTTTTTTTTTTTGTGTCGAGACAATCAACACATTGGAACCCGGCTTCTGCCAAAAAAAAAAGGAGGGGTAATGGTTTTTCACAGAGAATGACAGAGAAGGGGGCAGAAGGAAATGATGGGCGGGGGGGTTGGAGAAATGGTACAATTCAGTGAAGACACGCAAGTGTGAATGTGCTGACTCACATAGCAAACAGACCCAGACCAGACACAGACCCACAGTTATGTTCCAACATACCCACAGTTATGTTCCCTGGTGTCCAGTCCACGGACTCACCTCATGGTAATCCTCTAATAACTTTCTTGTGACATTTTACACTCGTGGGAATTGGCCTATATGGGTAGGGCTAAATGTTCATGTTTATTGCAGAAGAAGTATGTAAAGCATATGCAGGCATGGTAGCAATTGAAACGGAACAGTTTGGAGATGATGGGGAAATGATTAGGCCAAAGGTGAGGGCACCACAGTTCAGCTGACACAAGACTGAATCTAAATATCACACTGTTGATTTTACGCGCATTTTACATTTACTGTACTTTTCGTCGCATTTGTTGATCACGAAATGTGAAAATACTCTGGATACATTCAGTAACATGATACGAATATTCCTGGAAAATGTGGGGGGGGGTGCGACATAAGACCCAAGAAGATACACGGGTTTGAGTGAGAGGACTAACTGGTGTCTCCAAGTGGCCACACACATCCTCTCCAAACTGTGCACAGTTCCTAAACTATTTCAAAGCACTTTTCTGACTTAAAGAAGAGTCTTCAACTCTAAGGTGCTTTTGGGCTCTTCTAGCTGTGCAGTTGAGGAACTAGAGGAAGCACACTTGTAGTTGTTTTGTTTGGAACACAACCCTGCGTCCCCGCCATCACACAGTTACTGTTGTTTAAGCAATCCAAAAACGGCCCAAAGACATGACCAGCTATAAGCAATACAATACCATCTTCCAGTGTTAGGCTTTCACAGGGCAATTCAGAGAAACAGATGGTCATTTTGGTGCGGATAGAAAGGAGTCACGAGTGCATTCAGGTGTGTGTTCTGCGGCAGATGTTCTTCACAACAGACGAACGTAGGCTTATTCTGTTCAGAAATGGCATTGGGTTTGCCGCCATGTCATCTTGTAACTGTACATCCAACACAGTGGGAACATTTTCCTGACACTGTATAGGACACCAGTTTTAGGATATGGAAATGTGAAGTGCACATTTTTACTCACGGGTGTTTGGCTTGCTTGTATAACTTCACAGCAGTATTTATTCTAATCCTCAATGTCTCATCTTTCAAAATACAACGAGGCATCTTCATTTACAGCATGTCCCTCACTCGGACAGCAACAATGTTTTATAAAGTTGCCCAATTTAGCGGGTGGGATGGGGGCGTCTTCTTGTCGCGTGCGGTGCTCAAATTCAGAACGGCTGTCAGTCAAAACCCATACACCGCTGTGAAGCGCAGAGCCTGATCTCTGGCGTCATTTATAGCATGTTACTATACAGCCACTGCGTTCTAATTTAGGGGCTTATCAGTGCCCAAATCTGCAATGATCAACAGTATACGGGCACAAGTGGAAAGGACTACAATAGGTGAAAATCGATCCCTCTAATACCCCCAGATGAGCGTTACAACATTGCCGTGCTTGTATCATCCATAATGATTTGTACAGACCCAGACTGAAACCCAGACATAGTATTGATCTTGATCTTTCGCCGTTTTGTGTTTATAGTTCTGGAAAATGTTGAACTATGCTGGGATGCTAAAAAAAATATGCTAGGAATGAGAAATTGGGAGATCTGTTTTCAAATGAACATGACACAGCCTCGCTCTCATCACCTGAGACGCGTTACACAATGTAGCCTAGTTACGGTAAGTAACAACAGAATGACCAGCCCAGTCATTTCAGAGCAGCTGCTCTTGAGGCACTGCTAGCCTACCTCCAATGAAAATCCTAGCCTTGACTTGCCTAGCTAAATAAAGATAAAATACAAAATAATGCACTCTCACGAGTTGCCCAGTCACTTGTATCAGCTGGCAACAGGCAAAATAAAGACGCAGAGTCACATTCATTTGGGAACATAATATGACCCTTGTGTTTATCCAGATAAAAAAAAAAGGTGGCTGGCTTCTGGCCCTGTGGGTTTATTTTGAGAAGAGATCTGTTTAAAAAGAGAAAAAAAAACCTGGATGTCTCCATATCAGTCGTCTGTGTTCCCACGTGGCTGTCCTGTCTTTCTCTTCCTGGGCTATTTTAGCTTGTTGTTACCCAGTGGGGGAAGGTGAGGCCCATGTTTGCATTAGACCATTCCAACCATCTCCCAAGGGCTCTGCTTAAAGAATGATCTTTGTTTCTTTCGCACCAAAGCTATGGGACCGTTGAGAGCTTGGGGGACTGAGGGGATGGTGGGAGGAGACGGGGGTGGGACGCGGTTAGAGATATGTGTTTTCTCTCAATTAACTGGAGGGCGGTGGATATCCTCGCGTGAATAGCTTGTACTCAAGAAGAGCTCATAAAAAAAACAACTCATTTGTAACCCAGAAAAAAGCGATTAGTCTGCCTCAATCAGACAGGCATCAAAGTACTCTGTGTCCTCAGTGCACTTTGGAGATGAAATAACTACGCTTTAATCATTATCAAATAATCTTATGACAGCTTTTTAATAATAATAATAATAATAATAATAATAATATAATAATATATGCCATTTAGCAGACGCTTTTATCCAAAGCGACTTACAGTCATGTGTGCATACATTCTACGTATGGGTGGTCCCGGGAATCGAACCCACTACCCTGGCGTTTTCATTAACTCTCATTTTATGTCAGGGAGACTTTTCCCTGTTGGGCCTGAGAATCAAGTTTAACTCGGTTAGTTTGTACTCCTGTCTTACCTGACCGGTAGACTCTTTCAAGGTCAGAAATCACCACACGTATTTTTCGACCATTACTTCCCTGGTTTCCACACTGAACAAAACCTAAAGCCCTTCACCAGTTTGTTCCCAAAAGTCTCCTGTTATTGAGAGGTACAAAGGAGGCACAGTGTACTGACTGGTTGTGTTGGGAGTCAGGAATGGCAGGGGCGTGAGGTTAGTGTTTATGTGTGGGCGCCGTGTTAACAGCCACATTATGGCCCCGGAGACAGTTTTCACTGTTAAATAGATTGGCTTACGCGCAAACAAACACAGCCTTGTTCCCTGTTGACGAGGCTAGCAAGTTATCAATCTGCTTTTAGGTATTTGGGTGCCACCCTGTCACGGGGCCTGAAAAGCCCTCCATCAGTACTTCCGTCTGCCAGAGTAGATCTAGATTCCCCCTTATTACTGTAAGCAGACTTTGAGTCAACTCTCCATCTGCAATCACCCATCAGCATTGAAATGGTTTGATTTATTCTGAGCCAGCGGTACCATGGGCAATGCGGTTTAATGGTTCCTCTTTGAGGACTCTGACTGTGCCCTCGGGCTCTCCTCCTCCCTCATCCCCTGTCAACCCATTGGAGCTCAACCAGAGTCTTGATTAACAGATGTCAGCTCCCTTCGTTGAGTTTTTACAACGAAAGCAATTAATGTCAACCTTTGTAAATGAAACAGTAAGGCTACGTGGTGTTTGGCATTTGGAAGAGGAGGCAGGGGGGTGTTTTTGCACAGTGTTCTGTCCCTGAGGCTTGTGTGGCCAGGGATAAGAAAGTTGAATGCATGAGAGGAAGTGTTTGTTCGTGGGTTTGATCAGTTGCCGTGCATGTGCACGTGAGAGTGCACGTGAGAGAAGGGGTGTTTTACCCATATCTTCCCTTTCATTTCCTTTTCATATAATGGATGCTTGTGCCGTCGTTCAACTCCAATCCATGTGGTAGCAGAATTTTTTTTTTCTTTTGCCGTGATTCTCATTTTCCCGAGAGGTCAGCTTGAGATCCTTATTCTTGTCCTTTAACAGCTATCAGACAATGCTAGTGAGCTGAGAGGCCTGCGTCAGGAGGACAACACCATGCATTCGTGATTTCAGATCAAAGTGGGATTAAAGCAACCTGTCATCAAACAAAACCACGTGTGATGGTTTTTATTCTTGGCAGGTTTCCTGATGCCACCTCTAGTCTGGAGTCATGATAAACTATGTAACTGTTCTAGGTGACACTTCCAGTGCGATAAACTGAATTGTGTGTGTGTGTGTGTGTGTGTGTGTGTGTGTGTGTGTGTGTGTGTGTGTGTGTGTGTGTGTGTGTGTGTGTGTGTGTGTGTGTGTGTGTGTGTGTGTGTGTGTGTGTGTGTGTGTGTGTGTGTGTGTGTGTGTGTGTGTGTGTGTGTGTGTGTGTGTGCGTGTTGTATGCATGCATGCACGTGTGTCAGATGACACGTTGGTTCTTACTCAAGGTGTTTGTTTGATGGATCGTGTCTGTGTTGAACAGGTCAGAGTAGAGACTGTCAGAGGGGCCTTCCTCCTTCCTAAACAATTCTGGATGAATCCTCAAATGCGGTCTACTCAGAAGTCAGAAGGAATCCCCAAAGTATCAGTAGAAAATGCATAATGCATTTGAAAAAACCTTGACATGTCCTCAAACGTGTTCATGTGCGAGAAGGAAGCGTATATACCCGACCTACATTTGCTCTGAGTCCTATACGCCTCAGAGATGGAATGATGGGCGTCAAAACAAAGAACTCTCTCTCTCTCTCTCCTCTCCAGCTATTCCTCTGACAGCTGGAGGATCCAGACAGGCGATGGACTGCCCCCAGGGATACAAGCGCATCAACAACTCCCACTGCCAAGGTAAGAGCTGCGGCCCACCTCTAGTTCAACCTCTCTGCGTCGACCCGCTGGCATGGTTGCGCTTGTGTTTTCCCACACAGAGAGCGTTTCTTAGCGTGGAGGAGGGCTTTGCCAAGAGAAATGATTTGTCACCAGCCACATAAAACCCTGCTAGAGAGCAGGGCTGCAAACCAGAAACGGGAATGAATATGCTTCCTTTTGACAATGATATAATTCTCTCGCTTTGTGTTGGTGTCCTGTGCGCTCTTCTCTGCTCTACTCCTTCCTTGGGCGGTGTGGGCCTGTCTACCTGTACACAGCACCCTCTGCTGGTCCCTTACCTTCCGGTCCTCCACAGACGCACTCACTCAGCCAACTCTGAGGCGAGAGAGAATGTATTCTTAATTTAACAACCCGAGTGTGCCAGCTGCCATTTGTTGTCTCCCAGAGCTGCCTGAAATCCATCAAGGATGAAAGTTTTTTGTATTATTTTCTTTCTCCTCCTGACCTGCTCCACTCGCTCGTCAGTGATCAATCCTGCTTTAACAGGACCCCAAACACCATAACAGCCATGCAGGAGAGAGAGAGGGAAAAAAGAGGCAGGTGCCATATTTGATAGATTTCCCTAATCTGTATTGAATTTGAATATGATATAGCAAGTGATGACTACAATACATCAGGGCTGGCAGGCCTGGCCACTTTCAGGGGAGTCACTCGAACTCAAGCCTGCTCGGCGCCAGCGACTTTTGAACCCACTGTGGCCCAATTCAAATGAAATCACATTTTATTGGTCACATATTTAGCAGATGTTATTGCGGGTGTAGCCAAATGCTTGTCACCAAGGATCCAATTCGGGAAAGTTGTATTTCTGGTTGGAATGCTGGTGAGTTGCTGGCACTCTGATAGCTAAATGTTATTTCCGGCTGTATGCAAAAAAAAACGTTCTGGGCTAATAATGTAAGAAATAACACACACGCACACAAAATAAATACTGAAAAGTTGCTGCTAGAAGTAGAGCTGCCTTGCACGTCGGCACCATCTTAAAAGATTCACTCAGCACTCCGTTCAAGGGGAGAGAGAGGGAGACAGAGATAGAGAGGGAAAGAGAAGGCCAGCCTCAGTGTCTGGGTGGGGGCCCATATGGGCCACAGGCCTCTGCTTCAGGGACTTCACTGACTGCTCACTTTTTCAGAAGTCATTTATAACCCGTAACGCTCTCATCATCTCACCTGCAAACCCAGACCTCTGCTCCTCGCCATGGTAGTTGGCTGTTTGAACGGTCCGATCTTACAGAGAGGGGTTTTGTACAGCACTTTGAGATATCAAAATACATTTGATTTGATTTGATTCTGAACTAGTGAAGGCTTCTCCTTCAAATCGAACTTGTGGCATTTGTTCGACAATAGCAACTGCCCAACACTTAGCACACTACATTATTCCACATCATTGAGGAATGATATATTGGAACAGTGGACGGTACATTGAAGATATCAGGAGACATCATTTGGCATCTCTCCCTGCTCTCTTCAAAGGAATCCCATTCGTTGGCAGCACTGGTACTGTCGTGCATGGCACAACCAATAGAGGGCATCTGCCAGGGTTACACTGGTTCGCCATGAAGCAGAGCGCCAGCACGCCAAAGCGTTTGCCAAGCGCAAAGGGCTCTGAAAGGGGAGCTGAGGCCTGCTTGCTGCCTAGTCGGAGAGCTGCCAGGCTGAGGAGAACAGAGCGCCGGCCCAGGGCCCAGGAGCCCAGACTTGGCTATTCCTGTGGAGGTGCTGTGACTCACCCTGTAATCCACCACATCCTGTTCCCGTTATTATTCACCCTTTTTTTTTACAGGGCCGATTTGGATTTAATTTCCAATTTGTTTTCCTTGGAGCGAGGTACGTGTGTTTACTAATCGCCAGACATGGTGTGACTGTGTCCAATATAAGATGTGGAGGGAAAAAGAGACAAGGTAGAGGATTGCTTGGCTGGTTTCAAGATGTGTGGAGTCGGTTTGGTCCCGGGTCTGATCCAGGTTCTGATTAAATTCCCGAGTGAGCCATTTGAGTTCTGAAGCGGTGAGGTTAGGGGCAAAGTGTGGTGTTAGGCATGGTTAAATTCAGTATGATTTCACTTGGACAAGCCAATCTCCCTCCCACATACTCTAGTTTAGCACTTCTCAGGCACTGCTGAATGTTGTGGGGGCTAATGCGCAGGTGCGTCCCAGACAGATTATGTGAGCAGAGATGGAGTGGAGCGAGGCCAATTTGACAAGAGCAGGGAGCGAGATTCCCAAAGGCTGGAGCATCGGCCTTCTCGCCCAGCTCCAATTTCACTCCAGTAGCGTTCCCTTCACGAGCTCAGGGCATGCCCGGCGGAGCATGCGCCTGTAGTCTACTTGTGTGCGGCTGTAAACCCCTTGCTTTAGCTACTCTCATGGAGTTCGCTAAATATTTTCAGATAGAAACTGATAAAACACACAGGTGCTAAATCAATCTGACTTACAAAGAGGAGGACCAAGAGCAAGAGTGGGAGTGCGGTGATGTAGCGTCCACAGCTAAAATAATCATTGTGGAATCTGAAAAGAGACGTATCCCAAAAGCGTGATGGTGTACTTACTACCTGCACATGTTAAAAGAAAGGAACGAGGCGGGTAGATAACTTAGTGTGTCATTGTAGCAAAGTATTTATAAACTCAAAATCAGATCTCTTAAACGTTTCGTTCATTTTTTGTTCTATTATCTATACAATAGGCCATCATTGATTTTGGCCCAATAGGCCTGGCATATTCCCACGTCCGAGGAGCTTTCCGTTTTGATTGGGTTATTGTGCCTAAAAAACCTTTAGGCCTACCTATAGAGAGAAAGGCCTACCTATAGAGAGAAAGGCCTACCTATAGAGAGAAAGGCCTACCTACAGGCCTACCTATAGAGAGAAAAACTAACTTTGCATCTCTGCCCAGCCTGGCAAGAGTGGCCAAAAGGGTGTTTATCATCCCAGTAGCTCTGCAAATTCATTCTAAAAATGAATTCAATGCACTAATAAGACATTTTTAGTTTCATTTGTATTTCATTCTAAGTAAGTCACAGCCTATATGCGCAATTTATAAACTATAATGATTTAATACAACAAAATGTTGTTTAAATGCTGAGCGCTTTATGTCCCAGCCAGTCTACTGTGTCTACTGTGTCTATTGTGTCACACTCGCAAATGCTTCACAATGTATTTCTTTGTAGGCTATAGCCTTGAAACAATTGAAATAATATTACCTAAATAATTAGTTCTTTCTTAGGCTCCCTGTCTGTCTCCTGACCTATTTAGAGTGTTTATATGCTGTGTAATATGACATGTAGCCCTTTTGAAATTATGTTCGCTTCTTACAGTCACTTTTTCATGAATTATTTCAAGTACTTTTCATTCAAATCCAAATGGTTTGGTTTCAATACTTCAAAACCAAATGGTAGGTCCAGGTAGTCACAAGAATAGATGTGTGTTGGTCAAACGGTGATTTTAATTAATGGAGCGAATTTGGAGTGGCATTATTTTTTCTGTGAGCACGGAGCGGTTGGAAAGGACATGGAGTGCCAGAGCGGTATGCAACTTGTTTCACTCTGCTCACATGCCCTGGTTCCAGCCCAGGCAGCGGATTTGAGTACAAAGTGATTAAGGTGATGAGGGAGCAGTGATTTATTCAACTTTATTTAACCAGGAGAACCCATTGAGACCAGGTTCTCATTTCCAATGGTAGCTGTGCTCCTATGCTTCTCCTCAACCTAGCATGACACATTTCTCCGTGTGTCATCAGAGGCAATTGGCTGCTCTCTGTGAGGCCCCAAGGGGCCAGAAATAGTCAATTCATCTCTCCTCCACTCGGCTCACCGCTGGGCCGTTTTTATTGCCTTGTGGGTAATTATTCTGTCAGTGCGGTGATTGACAGCGCAGGTGGGCGCGGCTCAGAGGAGCGGTGCAGGTGTTGAAACTGCGAAACCACCAGTGGAGACGTGTTTGAGTACACGCCGCGTCCCGTAAGATGATAATTGCCATTCATTGATATTCCCGACAAGAGGGTGTCATAGAAAAGAATGTTAACGCAAACATCTTTCTCCTCTTGAGATCTGCCCGAGAAGAAAAAAGGGGGATTTTGATCATCTATCCTGTAGGGCAGGAAGGAACACCCTCATTCACCCACCCCAGGGGAAACGTCACTGGGAAGTGACGTCTCTGACCCTGATTAGTGGTTCTTTGACAGTTTGACAGAGCCTCCTGTGTTATGGACCTGGGCGTGATGTAGCCGCTGAACTATTCATGACTTACATGGAAGGATATCAACATGCTGCCGGCTGGTGTTAGAGTGCCACACGGTGATGTGATGCTGCTCTTGTCATGACACGATCCACTTAGTGTCAGGCGTCTCGCACCCTCTCTGTCTACATGATAATAATAATAATAATATATGCCATTTAGCAGACGCTTTTATCCAAAGCGACTTACAGTCATGTGTGCATACATTCTACGTATGGGTGGTCCCGGGGATCGAACCCACTACCCTGGCGTTACAAGCGCCATGCTCTACCAACTGAGCTACAGAAGTACTGCTCCTGTACAAAGCTCTCTTTTCGATACATAACTCAGACACATGCTTCGTATTTAGCCCTCTCAATAACAAACTGCACTTGTAAACTGGATGCCAGAAGAAATGAGCCAGGTATATGTAAACCGCTAAGAGGCAACTGAGTTGGAAGGGGATACAAAGTCTCCTTGTCTCCTGTTAGGAGGAAGAATACGGGGGAGAGCATTCTGTTGACCTTCTTCCAGCCGGACATATTATGTCTACCCTGCTGTTGCCTCCTGAACAAGCAGGGTTTCTCAAACCCGGTCCCCGGGACCCAAAGGCTGCATGTTCTGTTTTTTTGCCCTAACCCTACACATCTGATTCAAATGATCAAAGCTTTAGGATTAGTTGATTATTTGAATCAGCTGTGTAGTGCTAGGGCAAAAACTAAAACGTGCACGTCTTGCGGTCCCGAGGACCGAGTTTGAGAAACCCTTCTCTAGTGACTGGCTGACACAGCACAGCTGCAATGAGCCAATGAACCCCTGAGGACATAAAGCATAAAGCTGTTCGTCCCACAGCCAGCCTCATAACCCAGACCTTGAACTAAGGAAATGAACCTGCTCTTCTGTGATGTTACTACATAACCAGGATTTATGCCTAAAACCTGAAACTGTCTCTTCAACTCCACATTAATTACCTAAAACTACAGGGCTGCCTTGGACCAGAACAGTTATGTAGTGGCTACACCAGGGTTATGCGGCTACAACAGGGTTGTGTGGCTACACCAGAGTTATGCGGCTACACCAGGGTTATGCGGCTACACCAGGGTTATGCGGCTACACCAGGGTTATGCGGCTACACCAGGGTTATGCGGCTACAGCAGGGTTAATAGGCTACACCGGGGTTAATAGGCTACACCAGGGTTATGCGGCTAAACCAGGATTAATAGGCTACACCAGGGTTAATAGGCTACACCAGGGTTAATGGGCTACACCAGGGTTATGCGGCTAAACCAGGGTTAATAGGCTACACCAAGGTTAATAGGCTACACCAGGGTTAATGGGCTACACCAGGGTTATGCGGCTAAACCAGGATTAATAGGCTACACCAGGGTTAATAGGCTACACCAGGGTTAATGGGCTACACCAGGGTTATGTGGCTAAACCAGGGTTAATAGGCTACACCAAGGTTAATAGGCTACACCAGGGTTAAAGGGCTACAGCAGGGTTATGCGGCTAAACCAGGGTTATGCGGCTACACCAAGGTTAATAGGCTACACCAGGGTTAATAGGCTACAGCAGGGTTAATAGGCTACACCAGGGTTAATGGGCTACACCAGGGTTATGCGGCTACACCAGGGTTATGCGGCTAAACCAGGGTTATGTGGCTACACCAAGGTTAATAGGCTACACCAAGGTTAATAGGCTACAACAGTGTTAATAGGCTACACCAATGTTAATAGGCTACACCAGGGTTAATAGGCTACACCAGGGTTAAAGGGCTAAACCAGGGTTATGCGGCTACAACAGGGTTAATAGGCTACACCAGGGTTAATAGGCTACACCAATGTTAATAGGCTACACCAGGGTTAATAGGCTACACCAGGGTTAAAGGGCTAAACCAGGGTTATGCGGCTACAACAGGGTTAATAGGCTACACCAGGGTTATGCGGCTAACCAGGGTTAATATGCAGCTAAACCAGGGTTAATAGGCTACACCAGGGTTAAAGGGCTACAGCAGGGTTATGCGGCTAAACCAGGGTTATGCGGCTAAACCAGGGTTATGGGCTACACCAGGGTTAATAGGCTACACCAGGGTTAATGGGCTACACCAGGGTTATGTGGCTAAACCAGGGTTAATAGGCTACACCAAATAGGCTAATAGGCTACACCAGGGTTAAAGGGCTACAGCAGGGTTATGCGGCTAAACCAGGGTTATGCGGCTACACCAAGGTTAATAGGCTACACCAGGGTTAATAGGCTACACCAGGGTTAATAGGCTACACCAGGGTTAATGGGCTACACCAGGGTTATGCGGCTACACCAGGGTTATGCGGCTAAACCAGGGTTATGTGGCTACACCAATGTTAATAGGCTACACCAGGGTTAATAGGCTACACCAGGGTTAAAGGGCTAAACCAGGGTTATGCGGCTACAACAGGGTTAATAGGCTACACCAGGGTTATGCGGCTACACCGGGGTTATGCGGCTACACCAGGGTTATGCGGCTACACCAGGGTTATGCAGCTAAACCAGGGTTAATAGGCTACACCAGGGTTAAAGGGCTACAGCAGGGTTATGCGGCTACACCAGGGTTATGCGGCTAAACCAGGGTTATGTGGCTACACCAAGGTTAATAGGCTACACCAGGGTTAATGGGCTACACCAGGGTTATGTGGCTAAACCAGGGTTAATAGGCTACACCAAGGTTAATAGGCTACACCAGGGTTAAAGGGCTACAGCAGGGTTATGCGGCTAAACCAGGGTTATGCGGCTACACCAAGGTTAATAGGCTACACCAGGGTTAATAGGCTACACCAGGGTTAATAGGCTACACCAGGGTTAATGGGCTACACCAGGGTTATGCGGCTACACCAGGGTTATGCGGCTAAACCAGGGTTATGTGGCTACACCAATGTTAATAGGCTACACCAGGGTTAATAGGCTACACCAGGGTTAAAGGGCTAAACCAGGGTTATGCGGCTACAACAGGGTTAATAGGCTACACCAGGGTTATGCGGCTACACCGGGGTTATGCGGCTACACCAGGGTTATGCGGCTACACCAGGGTTATGCAGCTAAACCAGGGTTAATAGGCTACACCAGGGTTAAAGGGCTACAGCAGGGTTATGCGGCTACACCAGGGTTATGCGGCTAAACCAGGGTTATGTGGCTACACCAAGGTTAATAGGCTACACCAGGGTTAATGGGCTACACCAGGGTTATGTGGCTAAACCAGGGTTAATAGGCTACACCAAGGTTAAAGGGCTACAGCAGGGTTATGCGGCTACACCAGGGTTATGCGGCTAAACCAGGGTTATGTGGCTACACCAAGGTTAATAGGCTACACCAGGGTTAATGGGCTACACCAGGGTTATGCAGCTAAACCAGGGTTAATAGGCTACACCAGGGTTAAAGGGCTACAGCAGGGTTATGCGGCTACACCAGGGTTATGCGGCTAAACCAGGGTTATGTGGCTACACCAAGGTTAATAGGCTACACCAGGGTTAATGGGCTACACCAGGGTTATGTGGCTAAACCAGGGTTAATAGGCTACACCAAGGTTAATAGGCTACACCAGGGTTAAAGGGCTACAGCAGGGTTATGCGGCTAAACCAGGGTTATGCGGCTACACCAAGGTTAATAGGCTACACCAGGGTTAATAGGCTACACCAGGGTTAATAGGCTACACCAGGGTTAATGGGCTACACCAGGGTTATGCGGCTACACCAGGGTTATGCGGCTAAACCAGGGTTATGTGGCTACACCAAGGTTAATAGGCTACACCAAGGTTAATGCGGCTACAACAGTGTTAATAGGCTACACCAATGTTAATAGGCTACACCAGGGTTAATAGGCTACACCAGGGTTAAAGGGCTAAACCAGGGTTATGCGGCTAAACAGGGTTAATAGGCTACACCAGGGTTAATAGGCTACACCAGGGTTAAAGGGCTAAACCAGGGTTATGCGGCTACAACAGGGTTAATAGGCTACACCAGGGTTATGCGGCTACACCGGGGTTATGCGGCTACACCAGGGTTATGCAGCTAAACCAGGGTTAATAGGCTACACCAGGGTTAAAGGGCTACAGCAGGGTTATGCGGCTACACCAGGGTTATGCGGCTAAACCAGGGTTATGTGGCTACACCAAGGTTAATAGGCTACACCAGGGTTAATGGGCTACACCAGGGTTATGTGGCTAAACCAGGGTTAATAGGCTACACCAAGGTTAATAGGCTACACCAGGGTTAAAGGGCTACAGCAGGGTTATGCGGCTAAACCAGGGTTATGCGGCTACACCAAGGTTAATAGGCTACACCAGGGTTAATAGGCTACACCAGGGTTAATGCGGCTACACCAGGGTTAATGGGCTACACCAGGGTTATGCGGCTACACCAGGGTTATGCAGCTAAACCAGGGTTATGTGGCTACACCAAGGTTAATAGGCTACACCAAGGTTAATAGGCTACAACAATGTTAATAGGCTACACCAATGTTAATAGGCTACACCAGGGTTAATAGGCTACACCAGGGTTAAAGGGCTAAACCAGGGTTATGCGGCTACAACAGGGTTAATAGGCTACACCAGGGTTAATAGGCTACACCAATGTTAATAGGCTTCACCAGGGTTAATAGGCTACACCAGGGTTAAAGGGCTAAACCAGGGTTATGCGGCTACAACAGGGTTAATAGGCTACACCAGGGTTATGCGGCTACACCGGGGTTATGCGGCTACACCAGGGTTATGCGGCTACACCAGGGTTATGCAGCTAAACCAGGGTTAATAGGCTACACCAGGGTTAAAGGGCTACAGCAGGGTTATGCGGCTACACCAGGGTTATGCGGCTAAACCAGGGTTATGTGGCTACACCAAGGTTAATAGGCTACACCAGGGTTATGCGGCTAAACCAGGGTTATGTGGCTACACCAAGGTTAATAGGCTACACCAGGGTTATGCGGCTAAACCAGGGTTATGTGGCTACACCAAGGTTAATAGGCTACACCAGGGTTGTGCGGCTAAACCAGGGTTATGCGGCTACACCAAGGTTAATAGGCTACACCAGGGTTATGCGGCTAAACCAGGGTTATGTGGCTACACCAAGGTTAATAGGCTACACCAGGGTTAAAGGGCTAAACCAGGGTTAAAGGGCTAAACCAGGGTTATGCGGCTACACCAGGGTTATGCGGCTAAACCAAGGTTAATAGGCTACACCAAGGTTAATAGGCTACACCAGTGTTAATAGGCTACACCAGGGTTAATGGGCTACAGCAGGGTTATGCGGCTACACCAGGGTTATGCGGCTAAACCAGGGTTATGTGGCTACACCAAGGTTAATAGGCTACACCAGGGTTATGCGGCTACACCAGGGTTATGCGGCTACACCAGGGTTAATAGGCTACACCAGGGTTAATAGGCTACACCAGGGTTAATAGGCTACACCAGGGTTAATAGGCTACACCAGGATTATGCGGCTACACCAGGGTTATGCGGCTACACCAGGGTTATGCGGCTACACCAGGGTTAATAGGCTACACCAGGATTATGCGGCTAAACCAGGGTTATGAGGCTGTGTTTTGCACACAACTCCATTATATGCACATTCAGTCCATGTTCCTTTCTGTACTGTGTAATAAACACTAATATGTATATCAACAGTGCATTACTTTGTTCCTCTCCTTGTTGTTCTGTTGCAGATCTTAATGAGTGCCAGCTGCAGGGCGTGTGTCCCAACGGAGACTGTCTGAACACCATGGGTAGCTACAGGTGCAGCTGTAAGGCCGGCTTCATCCCTGACCCCACCCTCTCCACCTGTATCCGTAAGTCCTCTCTCTCTCTCTCTCTCTCTCTCTCTCTCTCTCTCTCTCTCTCTCTCTCTCTTTGTCTCTCTCTCTCTGTCTCTCTCTCTCTCTCTCTTTGTCTCTCTCTCTCTCTCTCTCTCTCTCTCTCTCTCTCTCTCTCTCTCTGTCCCTCTCCCTCTCCTCTCCCTCTTCCTCTCCCTCTCTCTCTCCCTCTCTCTCTCTCTCTCTCTCTCTCTCTCTCTGTATCTCTCCCTCTCCCTCCCTCTCTCTCTCTCTCAGTGCCATTTTTGGGTGACATACATTTCCCATACATTTCTTTGAATTTGTATTAATTCAGCCCATACAGTCTGGGTTGCAGTCTAAGAATGTTGTGAATGCCGCAAATCGTACTGCAAAGGCTGCGTTTTGATGAAATGCATACGAATGTGGGAACAGACGAAAATGCATGGATGAAAAGCATGGTGTTTATCAAATTAATCAGATTCCCCCTAGAGCATGGAACACAAGGCACAGCATTTGAAAACACAGCAGATCTCATTTCTCTCTACTGAAAGAGGGAGGGACGGAAGGAGGGATGGAGGGAGGGAGGGATTAAAATCCTATTGACCTGATTCTATGTTCTCTGGGTTTTTGGTCGGAGAACGATTGAACAGTGATGGCCTTTAATCACTGTTCCAATGTAATCTGTGTTTCCCTGTCGGCTCGTTGTCTCTTCCAGTCCGACCACTGTGTGTGTGTGTGTGTGTGTGTGTGTGTGTGTGTGTGTGTCTGTGTGTGTGTGTGTGTGTGTGTGTGTGTGTGTGTGTGTGTGTGTGTGTGTGTGTGTGTGTTTGTATGTGTGTTTCTGTGTGTGTGTGTGTGTGTGTGTGTGTGTGTGTGTGTGTGTGTGTGTGTGTGTGTGTGTGTGTGTGTGTGTGTGTGTGTGTTTGTGTGTTTGTTTGTATGTGTGTTTCTGTGTGTGTGTTGTCATTCTTGTTTTTTCTTCTATTCCTGGTTCCCCTCTATTTATCTCATTGCTAATGAAACCTGAGTGGCCATTCATCAACATCACTGGCTACGGCAAGGAGCCTTGCTGCCGTTTTGTTCTTACATGGAAAAAGGAGGCGTTTGAAATTCATCAGTGACATCAGCCATTGTGTCTGCCCCCTCCCCTGCATATGTTGCCTGTCATTGAACCCCCCCCCCTCTAGACA